>NW_028234413.1:27109496-27151996 GCF_977035675.1 Penaeus japonicus | reverse complement strand
GATAAATAAATTGTGTGAAGATGATTTTCATTTAAGAAAAAATGTTCGTCGGTCCATTGGTTTGATTTAATGCAGTTGTTTCAAATAAATATTTTCAATTTATGACCTTCCTCAAATACTGCATCATATATCACCATTGTCACTACCATGATCATAATAGCAATAAAACTCACTATCTTTATTGTTAGCTTTATTTTTCAATTTCAGTAACATAATTTCTTTTAATATCAACGTATTGCTCATATATTTTCATTTTAATACAATCAATATTATTGTTTTCTCATTTTGACCGTCTTATTATTGTTAACTGTCCTATTTAGTTTATCACAATTACGTAGTATGTTCCCATTTATCACCTATATTATCATATGTTTATCATTATCATGAATATTATCATACTCATTGCTATTGCAGATATTAGTGGTCATGCAATATTGAATAAGAAACAAAAAACAGGTAAATCAAAAGTGTTCATACATATCTTTCCTCTCTTTATTATGGTGTTATAATATTTACAATATGGTGTGTTGTGTATTACAAGCCATCCCAATAGAAATTAATATTATAAACAAACAAAATAATTTTCACTTTGTAGTTTTCATGAAACCTCGAAAACCTTTTATTCATTATATATATATTTATTGCTCACACCCGACCCTGCAGCCCCTCGTATGCTCGATCTAGCAACTTCGAGTCTCCAGGAGAGTCAGTGATTCAGTACATGTGCATAATTGTACATGTATGTGTTTGTACACGCACTTTGTTGTCTCACATGTGCTGTAGTTTCACTGACAGAGAGACACTGTGCTATTCCCGAGCAAACCACCGGGTATTCTTTCACTAAAATAGAATATAAAACATCATTCATTTCAGAATTTCAATTTATAATTTGTCTATGTACAAAAACGTATAAAACAGGTCTATAAACACACTGGAGGATGACAGCGGCTTAGAATGCAGCGTTCAAGTGAGTGATAATCAATGGGAAATGAGGATATAATGATGAAGCGGAGGCGACCATCACGCTGGACGATAGGTGGGGAATGTTCATGGCAGTGATGACGGTACAGTTACGGTGCGATGGTGCATGGAATGTGCCAACACTAAATGTAACTGTAGCCCAAAGTTATGATTAAAAAACAAAAAACAAATTTCGATTATGCACAACACGGAAAGAAATTAAAGCTCTCAGTACAAAACTTGATGTTACAAAGGACTGCAGATAGATTCCAAATGATACACAAATTTGTTTGATTACGTAACTATCATCCATAAATGGCCTTGTTAGTGATTGCTGAAGGTGAGTGACTACAATGAAAACAGGAAACAGTTTGCTGACACACTCAACAAAAAAATAAACAAAAAACACTGAAGTGACTCAACCGTTTTCCCTCTGTAATTCGGGGAAAGCTGTAAACAAAGTTAACAATAGAATATGTACATTTTACAGACTACCCTTTTAATTACAACACAGGCTGCACAAAGTCATACACAAATAAATACTGAACCATCTATATGCCTCTACCATCAAAATGACTAAAGTTTGCCTTATTAATAATCTTTGGGTTAAGACAGGTTTGTTTTGTAAGGGAAACGCGTGGTCTGCGCAGATAGTCACAGCTCTGACAAGCCACTCTCTTCTCCCTTGCAAAGCTACCGAGGGCTCCAAGCTAAACTCTACAGCACGTGTCATTCATTGTTAGCTTTAGCTTTTTGCATTTCTAAAAATATAAGTTGCAATGCATTTAATCAGCAAAAAACAACTAACCTGTTGAGGTATTCCTTGCAATGTACATTTTGTGTGAACGGTTGTACAACGAAACAAAAATGGGCAATCTATATGAAAAAAATAACAAAAGTTCAAAATTATTATGACTTGAAAATCTTGAGCGAGTTTTTTGTCTTTTGAAGGCGATGAATGATAACCATTCGGCGCCGGGAAGCACTAAGCAGCGCCACATTCTGAAACATCTCTTGAACTGGGTTGAATGGCAGCCCTAGCCCTAGCCTCATGTGCGAATAGTCATGAGAATTACACTCAAAATAATCTCTTCGGTGGCTTTACTTGAATGGAATGTTCTGGTTTATTTCGTCCCTTGCAGATGATACAGTCAAATCATGTTTCAGAATATGGTCCTATTAAGCGCATGCCTCGTTTAAAATGCACCTACGGAACGTCTCCTTGGTCGACTAAGCAACAGCAACTATAATTTGTCTGTCAGTAAACATCTACAGGTAAGAGCACCTTCATTATTTGTCCTCATTGGACTGCACTTAACTAAGTTAAAGTCTTTAAGTGACTTTCTGTTAAATTGCGGAGTAAGTTTCCAGTTACATAAACACTTCAAAGTTCTTTACTTGAATGAGAATCCACCCATCGCATGGTAGTTCAACACAAGTTTTTTTTTCATTTTACTTCATTGACATGAAGATTGGTTTATGTAAAGTTTATAGTTCTCCGTTGGTCACATGCTGTCGCCGGAACAGTCGAAGACGCCGCGTTACAAATAGGAGTGGTCACCTTTCTCTCCGAGTTGCGAGAGGGAAGGTGAAATTTCTTTAGCCTCGCAGTGATGTCCTGAGGTGATTCTTTCGGCTTGTGTTCATGTCAGAAGGCACGTATGTCCCACTGTTCCATCGTTACTTAGGTACCATCGAGGCAATGTTAAAGATGCCCTTCGGGTTTAGTCGGGGCGTCAGTGTGTCGTGCCAGGAGGGCCATGACTATTGCCCTGACGAAGCGGACGCCGGCCGCCGCTCCTGACTTTGCGTGTGGCAGTGGTCGCAGTGCAGACACACATTGCAAGCACCTAAGCGTCGTGCTAACACGGAACGCAGCTTGAGAGCAGGACCGAGTTTCATGTTGATGCTAGAAGTAAGATGCTCCTCCGTCAGTAGCGGGAGGGCAGACCCGTCGATTCGTTGCTCACGGAACGCCTGAGGGAGAAAGAGAAGCACCGGTTAGTGGATGTATCTGAGCAGCACAGTAATTGTAGGGGCTCGGCAATGATGGATGCTAGGATAGTCTAGTTTTGATGTATTATCACACGTATTCAAAGGTCAATTAATAAAATACAACGCCGGAAAAATGATAATGATAATGATTGTTATTACTATTATCATTTTGATAATAAAAATATATTAATAATGATAACAATAAAATAAAAACATGATAATGATAATAATAATAATAGTAATAATAATAATGATAATGATGATGATGATGATGATAATAATAATAATCATCATCATCATAATAATAATAATAAAAATGATAATGGTAATAATGATGATAAAACACGATAAAAAGCCATCCATGAGATGAAAAAATGACAATAACTTTTAAAGCACAATTTAAGATTTTCTACAAGCATAGGGATGATAGGCAATGTTTCGTGTCAATGTCTCTCTCTCAAGTTGTAGTACAAGCGTCTGCGCCAGTTTGCATACAGATGGCCTGGCACCGACTGAGGCAAGGGTTTCAAAACATATAAAAACGACAGTAGGAAAGGCGGGGGATATGTTATCATGGTTTGTGTGGTGCTGTTTTGTTTTATGGCTCGTGCGATGTCCGTGTGTTTTATGACTGCCGGCGAGGTAAAGTAAAGGAAATGTTTGATCATGAATATTCCGTCTGCGCAATCGAAGGTATCTTTCCTTGCACAAATATTAAAGTTAAGCGCGGGGATTCCGAAAGAGGCAGGTGCGCACCGCTCACGAAGCAAAGGAGATGGAGCAAATGGCAAAACCCCCGCCATCCGTCAGAAGGGCGATGGCAAGCCGCTTTCTCCAGGGATCGCCGCCTCTCCCTGCCGTGGCGGGGGACTTGGCTTAAGGTATTTTAGGTGTGTGCAGAATGAGACTCCCTGATCATCAGAATTTATTTATTACAAATTTGTTCATGACGTGTCTGCCTACCTCGTCTCCGTGATGTACCTATCACCCCAAGACACAAATGATGAAGCACTTTCATCTATCACGTCAGCTATATAAAAATGCTCATCGCGACAGTATATGAAATACTTAAGTTTATATCGTGTTATTGTGCTTCAAGTCAGTGTCGAAAATAATAAGCAAAAAATGGAGAACGGTAAAAAAGTTCGCAATTTCTACAAAGAACCAAAACGCCGGAGAAGAAATGATTCCACCCGTGTGGCGTGATACGTAACCAAAAATAAACAATCCTTGTCCATGATGCCCGACCGCCTGGGGGCATCCGAGGGCTCAAGCACCCCGGTGAGGTCGAGGGAGGTAACGTTGTTGCATGCTATATGATAGTAATTTTCACGCAGGACCCCAGTAGCTTGGTTTACTGATCGTCGGGTCGTGCTGCCGAGCCCGCCCTCAACTCATGCCCTCATTGGCTGGCGAAGATCACGTGATCAGTGTTTGTTAGCCAATGGTATACCATTCCGATATAAACATCATTCTCATGTTTGTTGGAGAGAATACCTAATTGTTTACTTTCTTTGGCTCTAACACAACAACAACAAAAAATGCTTCGACAAAACGAAAGAAAAATGATAGTTTCCCATGCAAGAAACTTTCTTTTTTTCTTCAGAATTTGCTGCAGTAGGTATTAGATGAGAAGCGAAACATTATTATCCAGCATCCACTTTTCTAAATAAAGGCCCAGCACAAGAGCATTAAAAAGCGTGGCAGCATCCTGGTCATGAATCGTGGGATCGATTTGTTAAAAATAAGCTCGTGACCGCGGTGGGAGCGGGTGAACCTAGCGAGTCACGTCAGACTCTGAAAGGCTTGACCCCGAACCTCCTGACACGGACGACATCTGCTGTTGCTGCCTCGCCTCGCTGCTGACAAGGTGACCCGTGGCTGACGAGGGATCAGCGGTGACAGCGGGAGAATGATTGAGGTAAGAGGGAAGCCATGACCACAAATCAATGACAGCAGGAGGAGCAGAGACGAGCGCCGGGATGCAGCAGCGTCGTGCGAGTCCCCTTGGGTATCGCAGAATCTGATCGAATACTCTTATTCATACAAGAGGCTCTGGCAGTCGAGCTCCGAATGAGAACCATCTTTCTTATCTTTGTCGCTATTATTCTTGTTTGGTGAGTTTTATCGACATTATCGTAATGGTGATTATGAAGATGCGGATGTTTTGATCGAATAGCATTACTGCTTTATAAATTTAAGACTTGTTATTTTATATTGATTGTTCCTTTTTTATGATCAATGTCATTATTGCAGCCACTGGTATTTTGTGATCACCGCTAATGAGAAGGCTTCGCCAAGAACATTTACATAAATTCAATATTACGCGAATGCCTATATTCATATGCCCTGATGCTCGTCACCCGTCATTATACAGATCATCGTACTTCTGGCAGACGTGGCTGTTGATCCATGATATATTCGTCTTGGGCGGAGGTCAATATATGATGATGTATTCATCAGTTGCTCAAATCCTGATAGTATCTGCCCCTTCATCACCGGGCGAGCTGCAGACACCAGCCCTTTGTTGATTCAGGTCATCACGTCATCGCCATGTCATCACGAATGACTTTCGGGAGGTTGGGGGTGCTCGATATTGTTTCATTTTTTGTCTTGTTTTTTCTCGACGTTTATACGACGCCCTTCTCGGTATCAAAGTGTATTTTGAAACAGACGAAGGCATATAATGATATATATCATTTCGTGATTGAGTATGCATTTATGCATTATATTGCTGCCAACGTCAATACAAATGTCAGTCGAGATGAGGCCAACCTATCGAGAGATTTTTTTCTTTCCTATCACCGTCATCGGAATCCTTCTTCCTTAATCGGCCAGCGCTCAAACAATGGCTCGGCCGTCCTCCCTCTTCGCTTTTTTCTGTCTCTTTCTAACACAAAGCATCATTCAGGTCGACTACATAATGAACATAAATAATACACGCCCTTTTCCACCTTTGGTCACGGGGGGAGAGAAAGAGGGAAGATTCCGACTGGGTCAGCGTCGGGACAGAAGGTCAAAGTGGGGTCACTCTTCGGGGTCATCACGGAGCCACTTAAGAACCCTTAACCACTGCTGCAGAGGGAGGCCCCGGTGGGTCTCTGAGAGATTGGAATGGGGAGGGGGTGTCAGGAGAGGGGGGGGGGGTGACCAGGCTAGCAGGTAGTCATCGAAGGAAAGGCAGTTTTGTTGTCGGACGTCGGAGTATTTTTTGTTAATGGCGACGTAAAATTATGTGTAAAATGTGTAATATTTCAACACTTGCAATGAGCTGATATTAACGTCAGTTCCATGAAAATATTAGACAAAGCAAGATATTCTCTGTGTGCCCTTGAGAAATTCTAACCAACGGAAACACCTACATTACTCGCATGCCAAGAATACATTCGACTAAATACCTCCAGTGATGTCTCTTCACAAAAAGCATGAATGATGTAATAGCAGCGTATTCAAACTGCAAGACTGATGTTAAATGTCTAGACCCTAGACAAAAGGTAAGGTAGTTTCACCAGTCGACAAATCGCTTGCGCTCGGGAGAGCATTCGACCCAGCAACCTGACGCACGATTTTGGCCTTCGTCCCGATGGCTATCTTTGAACACATAACTTATTAATTGAACTATTGTTTCTCTGACTGCCATTGTTTCCTTGATGATAGCAGGAACAATAACATGTGAGTAGTTATTGAAAGTTTTCTTTAATATTTTTTTCGCATTGCTAATCTACCTCGTCTGACCGTCTTTTTTTTTTTAATAACTATGTATGCCTAAGGAATACGGCAAATGACCCTTCAGGTTCATTCCTATCAATAGGAGAGATCTCCTTTGGGTGCCTCGTATTTCTCGGAGCGATGATACTATCTCTAAGACCCAGTGTTAAATACCCACAGTTATAAACTTGTCAGAATTAATCCATGTCCAACATCAGCGCTGCTCACGAATCTCATATCACGACTGCGCAAGATAATCCTTTAAAACGCCTTAATCACATTCTTATGGTGTTTTTCACATCCTTAAAACGCCATAATAGAGCCCGCGAAGTCCGTCTTAACCTTGTATTTACCTCGGCGTGGAGGTACTGTCAGAGCAGGCCTCGCGATGCACACTTCACTCGGCTCTCACAGACCCCACGTAAACAGCGCCCGAGCCGGCGGGTCAAAGGGCCCAATGCGGTGGCCGACGCTTGAGGTCTCCCTCGTGAGACGTCATAGTTCTAATTAGCTCTCTGCTCACGCTGTGTTTCACGTGCAGGTGTGCATGGCAATAACCGAAGGATTTTTCAATTTATAAATAGCAACAATAAACACAGAAGAAATGTTCGAATGCCGATTGTTTACCGATGTTATCGAGGATGCGAGGAAATATTTATATTTTATTTGACAAGTACAGAGGAGCTAACATGTGAAGGGGCAAGGTTGGGTAGATGGAGAGGGGGATGGGAGCATGACCTGCCGTGGCCCCCCTTGATGGTATCTCCTCATCGTCCCCACGACTGCTGAAGCAGGCCCAGCACCATGAAAAATGTTAACGTAAGATTTTCTTGAAGAACCTTGCAAAATTAGTCCCGTTGAACATTCAGGTAGCATATATGATGAACATAGGTCTCTAAATCTCGATAAGGGAAATATTAATTAAGATTTGGCAAGTTCTTTGGAGAGGAAAGTGAACGCAGTTGATAACGCTGGAGTGCAGGTGCTTTATCAGTCTCAGCGGGAGCTTCTATTCCTTATCCAGCATGAACCGAAGCTCCCGGTGCAGCGCTAACAATGTTTTTATCTCCCTAATAACATCGTGACCTCCTCCCTGCTCGTGGGTTCTTCACCCGAGACTATAAACAAAATTCCTTTGGTAAAATTCGGTGAGATAAAGCAAGCATCTTTTAAGTTGTCGAGCTTACATGATAAAGAATCATCCCGCGCCAGAAGTCGATTTTATTTAATTACTAGCGGTATTCTGGGCTAGATCACGCTTCTGATAATGTTGATAAAATATCGCAAGTGAAGGAATAATAATACTACAGCTTTTAAAAAATTCGGGATGCTTCTTTGATGGTTTTCTGTTGTCAAGTAGTCAATAAAAGAGTTCAGATTTCACTTTCCTTTGGACTGTTCACTGATACTGATAAAGTATATTCATATATTCGGTTCATGGGTACGCGGTCTATAGCAGAAGCTATTAGCCTTCCCTAGCCCGTATCATAACCCAGGCACGTTAGTCTTCGGTAACTATTAATTACTGTAACTAAAATCATTTTAATCACGACGTCCGCAGCACCTTCCCCCTAACCGGCCGCGCATCACAATCGGCGCGGTGGACAGGCAACCCTTGCCCGAACAAGAGCCGACGTTTACCGCAAACAATAGTCCAGAATATGTAATGAGATGCGTAGGCCTAGAACAGTAGGCGGAGGAGGCGTCGTTACATGCGGGATTCATTACGCTGCGGCGTCCGGGCCTCCGAGATGGCGGTCCCTCCCTTCTCTTAATGGGTTCTGTAGATATCCCTCCCTACCACGGCCGCCGCTCCCCCGCCACCGCCCTTCTCGGGTTATCGCTGATGCTACGTGATTCTCACCTGCGTTATCGCTAAGGTAGGCCTCCCCGACGCCTTCCCACTCGGCCCCTTTTATTGTCAAGTTAGGCCTTCGGGAACTCTCTCCTCGTTTATTGCCAAGGTGGGCCTATAAATGTCCTCATCGACGTCAACCTTAACGTGGACCTTTTGTAGCAATTTACATCTTTATTTACAGACTTCAGCGTTTTTTTTTCTTTTTTTTCTTTTTTTACTTTCTCTCACGCCAATTCAAGGAAGGTTATAGGCCATTTGGCAATAGTGGAAGACACGTTCTGATTTTCCTTCATACTCAATTCCGTCAGTATCTTTCAAGTTATCCACGTAATTCAATTTTCTTCAGGTAAAGAAACCGCAACTAATGGACGCTATTCATTACAAGAAATCTTGCTAATTGCTCGACGCATCGCCATCCTTACGCCTCGAATGTCATGTTCTGCCTTTCAATAACCCATTCATTAACGCTTATACTTAACTCGGCCATTCCTGTCTCGCTCCGCCCTTCTTCATCATATTATGGGCGTAGACGAGGGCCCTTTGACCACTCATGCTTGTGGAAGAAGAAGGGCGAAGGGGAGGGAGATTCTAAGATACTGGAGAGATAATATTGATTTTCATTTCATTTCGTTTTTGTTTGATTTCGATGCCATGTTTCTCTGATAGATTCAATGATGCTGAGCCTATGCACATGATCAAATTTAAGGTAATATGCTATGTGTATGTGTGTGTGTGTGTGTGTGCGTACATATATATATATATATACACACATATATATATATATATATATATATATATATATATATATATATATACTTATATATATACATACATATGTATATATATGTACACACACACACACACACACACACACACACACACACACACACAAACACACACACACATACACATAAAATCCATTTGAATTTATCAGATCTATCATTCATCTTACCGATTCCCCCGAGCCTAAGCCACAGTACTCATTACATGTAACATTACGCGACCCACACCTGCAGTGCCGCTCCCAAACACATACAGATTTGAGTAATAAATCATCTTAGGCCTATTGGTCCTAAGAAATTAATCTCCGGTTATATTGATGGGCTGACGAAAGCCTGGTCCTTTTACGACGAGAGGAAGACCTATTAGCTGTGGTAACGGAGAGATAGTTTGTACATATATGGCTATTCCCTTATTGTGTTATTAAATCAATCACTCTTTTTTAAGTCTGGTTATTACACACCTTGATTATTATTATTATTTTTTTTTTTACATCAACTGTGGAATTCGCTACTCCTAAAATGACGAATGCGTGAACTGATAAGACCGGAGCACAGAGCGACCATTAAAGAGAAGCTTCGCTGGGTCGTGGCAGGCTCCGTGTCATGGAATGTCGCGGCGGCCAGGAGAAACAAACGGGGCCGGTGGTAATGACAGGGACGCTCCGCCCGTGAAGGTAATGGTTGTAATATCACCTGGCCAGTACGCGGAGGGACTGGTTGCCAACCTTCACATACCTTAGTCGGTTGGGGGTTAAATGCCTTGATTATTTGATCTCTTCCCATGATGCTTAATGATGTCTGAGCTCTCATTTAACTCTGGTATGTATTCAGTAAGCCTTGGGAGTTATGACAGGTTTAGATTAAAGAAAAAGAAAACGGATATGATTTTGATAAACCCCAAGACGAGATGTATGGTAATGGCATCGTCGATAGAAACACGTATTAGCTGTGACATTACGAGGTTCTGTGGTCATAGCCCGGGGATGGCACAAAGGGGTGCTTTTGTTCCGCGGACACTTACAGAGAACCATAGGAATTTAGTAAATGATAGACACCATGTTTGGATAAGACTCGCTTTTACCGGCGGCGACAGTTTGATTGTGCTTCCATTCTTACCCGCAAATCAGGGGGACGCTTTACAATTATTCTATTGATTTCAGGGTGGGAATGAGACGTTTCTATGTTTTAAAACAGACTGATGTAAATATCAAGAGATACTTCTTTGTATACGTAGGACTAAAACACACAAATGTATCATGAAACTTACCTCAACATATTCGGCGCACAGCTCTATGCTCCCAACAAAGGAGCAGACGTCATCGACTGTCCAGTGACCGATGGATTCCAAACTTGGGCAGTTCTTGTCGGAGCAGGGGGTGGGCGGCTTGTGCGTGCCGGGCGAGGGCGTAGGCCGAGGCTTTGGCGGTGTAGGTGACCTGTTGGTGTGCGCCTTGGCTTCTGCCTTCTTCTCCTCTTCGTGCGGCAAACTGAACAGGCTTTTCACATCGAAGGGTTTAGAAGTTTCTGTCCTCGGTCTCTTAGTGGCGACGGACGCGGAGAGATCAAGAGGGGAGGTAGGGGCATCTGCTGGCCTCTTCATAGCACCACGCAGGTAGTTTTCCAACTGTGACTGTTGCGCAGCTGATGCGTTGCGCACCATGTTGAGAAGGACCTGAGTGGAGGACATGTCTACGAGAGGGAACCCTGGGAAGCCCGGAAGGCCCGCGCCAGGGAACATAGGAGACGCTCCAGGGTGGGGGGGCATAGGTCCTAGGCCTGCTGCCGATGTGACTGGCACTGCATCCACCTTTTTGTCAGTATCTTTAGCGGAGGAAGACGTGGTGGGTGGAGTAGGAACGCCCCCAAGGAAAGGTGCGGATCCGTGCTTGTAGCCGGCGAGGCCTCCTAAAGGATGACGTAGGAACCCGTTGTTTGGACTGCTGAAGTAACTGGAAAGAAAGGAGAGAGAGAGGGCTATTAGTCACGCTCCACAGGTCAGGTGTTTCCATTACATTACCTACATCAGGCACCATTAGCTAGCGCCACCCCGGGCACACGAGGGCACGCCGGGACGCAGAGGCGGCAGCGTGGGCGGGGTGGGCCGCATGTTGCATCTTAACGTAATAGTGTAGGCTTGGCGGGCCGTCCACCTCCCCTAGGATTACTGACCATCACAGCCGCACCAACTGCACCACCTCCCTCCACGCACGCAAACATACGCACTTACGTCACTTTCACCCTCTCACCTTTACGTACTCGCATGTATATGTAAACACACTGAAAGATGAATGAAGTACAATCTAATTCTGCTCGTTAAACGCACAAATCCCTTCATAAATCTATGTGAAGGAACATGCAACAGTCATTAAAATATCTTTCAGCGGTCAAATACACCATAAAATATAATAAAAACTTGTGATCATGATGGTGATAAAATTGTGAATGGAGGGTGGTGCTGCAAGGAAGGCGGGGTGATGGAGCGGGCATAGGAAGGCATGAGTGAGTGGCATCGTATGGGCCAGGGCGTGGCATGTCACACAGGCCGCCGGGAGAAGAAAAGGGTGTGGTGAGGAGAAGGAGGAGGAGAAAGGGGGGATGAGGGCGTGATGTTTTCAGAGCAGAAAGCCATGAAGTAAACTTGTTACCTGAATGGGAGGTTAAGAAGCATGAAGGCGTAGAGTCATGAACGTGTTTTCCTTCTTTCTTTCTCTCTCTCTCTTTCTCTCAGAGCAGTTCATGAGCACATTACAAAAAGTGAAAACCTATACTAAGAGAACCCACAGGTACTACAGAATAATAATCTTTGGTTGGTTGAACAGACGCCATGACGCGGCGGTTCTAAGCAGCCGTGGAGATCGGAGTGTCATGATGAGGTTAAGAGGAAGGGTTGAGGTCGCAATCAGAACGCCATCAGGATCAATACGCCCATAACTTCGTCCCTTAATCACCGCAGCCCTGATAGCTACACAGGATCGAGCAAAGCTGACGGCGTAATCCCTTTTGCATGATGCATATTGGGTACGATGCATGAATATGTGCATTTCACTTGATTTGATGTATGAGTCGAGATGAAAGTTGGTAGTGTGTTAAAGAGGCGACGCACGTGACATCGAGTTATCCGAAGCACAAAGCGGCCATTAGCCCAGAACTCCACCTACAGTCCCTCGCACATGACCCCGTGTCAGACATCGCGGCCACAATCCCCAGCGTGCAACGAACAAACGTATCCGCACCTGTGGCAAGCGGAAATAAGGGCGATTATTGCAGGTGTCGTGTCAGTCGGCGATGCGACCTTGCTTCCCGCGGCTATTGGGTGGGGTCAGGCTTTGATAAAACCAGCCCTCGTTGAAGACGTCGTGAAAATGAAGAAATTTGCATCTCTGAGAGACATCACTGCAAAACACGAAAATACCCATGATCCCGGCCGAGATCCAAGTTGCAAGAGCAAAGAAGACTTTGGCAGTATCTCTTTAAAATAAGGTTAAAATATACATTGTAGAAGCCAAGACGGGTATAATTTTCTGATGTCTGATAATGAACACAGTATAGCACCAGGAGGTTTTCTTTTCTTATTTTACTTTTACGTATATATCTGGTGATTTCATGGTTACAGAAAAATCTTATTCAATCTTACTTGAACCATCAAAGAATGTCCATAAGACAGTTGAAAAATATTCTGTAGTCGTTAGCCTTTCTAAAAATCAAGTTTATGAATAAAAAAACCTTGCCCTGGTTTTTAAAGTCGCGATCATCTTTCTACCAGTAAAGTTCAGTCATAAATTTCGGGGCTTACGATATCTCGCTCATTTATCACGTGTCAGCAATCCATAGTCATGAGGAATGCATCAGTGTATAAGATAATCTCCCCCAAGCCTTCGTAATGCGCCGTTGAGGCTCCCAGTCACGTAGCCTGATTTGAGCATTGCATGAATACCTTGTTGCACCTGAGAGGTCCCCACTCGGGGGTAACCCAGTGGGGTAATACCTGTTACTCGCACATTTTCCTCATCGCTCAGCGTTGTCTGGGAAATGAAGCCATGCTCATTGACCAACCGGAGTGTTCGGCGAGATAACCACGAGCGGGAGATTTATTTAAGCTTTTATTCTGCATAATGCTTAGCTAAAGGCAAAGTCCCAAGGCCCATACATTGCTGGAACAATGGAGAGGAGGCTGGTCGGTACATGCACTTTCTCACAGGTGAGCGATGACGACTGCTGACCTCAGTACTACTAACGTGGGCTCATATACTCGCACTGCCAAACACAAGGAAACATCCATCCTTCTACTTTAATTCGAAAATCCATGCCCTAATTCACGACTCGTCCAAGAACAATGAAGTTTCGAAGGTTTTCGATATCCTGGGACACAATAGTCTATAAAGAGGAGCAAGACATAAATCGTCGGTTGGGGGATGAAGGGCCCCGACTCTCTTCTCCGAGCAGCGGGTCTCCTCACCCTTGACCCCGGAGGAGATGTTAGCACCGGGAGGCCTCTGCGGCGCCTCGCAGGGCACCGCCACGTGGGGGAGAGACACGTCCACCATCTGCGATCGCTGGATGGATGGACCACGGACGAGCTGCCGGGTTTGTCCTCAGTACGAGAGGTCGGCAGCAGGAGACCGCTAGAATTAACTGCGGTTGATGTATCTTTACTTATGCTGTGACGAGAAGCGAGTATGGAACTCCATCTCTAATGCAGTGGCGCTGATTGAATGTAAATATTCTTTAATACTTCACAAAGGGACAGCATTTAAGCTCGAACAGGAAGTTCATTAGTAGCAACTGTACAAGTGCAGGTACAGACGATCCCCGCATCAAGATGTCCTTACGACTCGTACCAGTCACGACTCGGCCATCTAGACTAATATCAAGTCCGGAGTTGTGGGGGCTACCCTAGGGGGCGCCCTGAGGGTGGGCCCAGTGGAGGGAGCATTACACATAACAGCATGTCAATGTTGAGTCCCAGGAGAGTGTCTGGAGACTCGACCGAAGTGACCGCGCGTGACGGCTCTGTCAGTGAGATTTTTCACCTTGACAAACACTCGCCGAATCGCCATTCTCTCGTGAAGTGGTATTACTCGCCCCCCTCCCTCCCCTCACCCTTCTCCAGTGGCGGAGGAGAATAATTAGAGGCGTCGCACAGGCCGGTAAAACATTCCATACGTTTGCATGACCTGGCCATCACGCGCCATCAATCTTATCGTCTCTGCATGAATTCATATCTGAGTGTGAATCTTTTCTTCAATGACCATTAACTCGGCTCTGTTTTGTTGTTGCTTCGGCTGCACCCGGGTGGAACGAAAGTATACATATAAATCATACCCCTACAGTTATCTTTGTTTAATATTCATTGCGTGTTAGCTTTATGACACTTAGGCAATTTAGAAAGTGTTATTTCCTTATATGTGCGCATATATCTAACAGATAGTTTAGTCTTAGCGATTGCCAAATTCCCATGGATATTAAACGGACATGTCGTTTTTTCCATGCATTATCTTTAAAAGCTGACGAGAGACGAGTCTATTATGGGCCTGGCGGTTGTGGCTGTCGTGTCTTTAGGTGATACGAGCAATGCATCAATTTGCCAGAAATCATTAGAGTAACGATGTCAGAACAAGGGGAGGCGTCAGGATCTCACGCGCGCCAACACCACACGCTTTCGTTCGTTCGTGAGAGAGAACGAGAAACACTGAGTCCGATGATTGTCCAGCCTCCCTGGCGTGGGCAGCACGACAGAGTTAAGACTTCGAGGTTATCACTAGTATCTGCAGGTTATCGATGAAGGGATGGAGGAGAGGGAGAGGACCTAAGGGCAGGAGTATCTATGAGGGAGGGGGACATATCTGTAGGGGGTTCAGGATATCGTGGGTTATCAAGTAAGCGATCTTTATGACTCGGCTACCCAAACATCATCTGCATATCGAGAGGCTGAGGGCGCTTCATCCAGCGGAGGGCCGGCCGATTGTTCGCATGTGTTTATGTTTTGTCCGCAAGTTCTTGGATTCTGTCTAACGAATGTTTTTCTCCCGGCACAATGGCAAGTGTAAATTCTTTGATTTACTACTCAGAGAAGTGCGTCGGATCATGGCCTCTGGGCTCGTTAGCGGGATGACTGTTTTTAAAAGCAGTTTCCTGGAAGGCAGAGAATGCTTGGCGAAAGTGAAATTATCTCTAAATGGTATCTTTAACAACAAAGGATAGTCTCGCAGCACAAGAAAAATGACAGTCGCCTTCTTCAGGAGGCAGAAAAGGTGTTGGGGCTATAATAGATTTAGTTTTTTTGCAGGGGCGTGATAGCACAGAGGGGATGAGACAATGGGCTGCTGCCTGGAAATAAATAACCAATTTGCTATGGGTACAGACCGGGGACCCCAAATCATGACTGTGGCGAAGATATTTGAGAGTGGCCGGGGACGGTTCATTGAAGGATCGTAAAGTAGTGGGCTAGGCTATATATCATATGTCGTGCAGCCTCAGATGTCTCACCGATTAAGTATTTATTTACCAAACAAAAGCCTGGTCTGGATTAATCATCTATACGTCGACCACTTTCATAACCCGACTCTATAAGTAGCGCGATATAGCTTTAATAGATTCTTTATTATATTGTTAACAAGGGGAGACTTTACCCATAAATTTTATCATCGATCACTTGATCCATTATGTTTGAGGACTTTTATTTAAAATATCATAAAATAAAAATGATAACGACGGGGTACACCTTCAGCACAGTGATCATTTCTCTGGAATAATTAAGTTTAAGATAAGATGGAGTATAGCCCCGCGGCCTCGTCACACCCGCGGCCCCCTAAAGAATGCCGAGCGCTAGTTTAATTACCACTTTTTTGTTCTTATAATGTCCACTGCGACCTGTGCCCTCCACGGTGTACCTCACCCCCCCCCCCCTACCACGAACAACAGGCGTTTAAAGGATGTCAAAGCGATGCATTTGGTCAATGAGATTTTCCACGTAGAATACACTATCGCAAATAAATATCCTAAAATCCAAAGCCCATTTTATTTGTTATGGTCAGATATCCGATGCACACGAAACAATCTATCGACAGCACGTAAAGAGTGAAGTAATCGCTGACTGACAAAGCTAGGACGCTGACACGGTTAAGGTTTCAGAGATAATACTCGGGCCAGTAATTAGGTGTTGCCTCCAGGTGAGGTGGTAAGGGAGGGGAAGGTGTGGCTTGGAGTGGAGGTGGAGAAATGGAGGGGCGAGGATGGGTGAGGCCAATGGGTTGGGATGGGGGAGGCTGGCAGTAGTAGGTTCGCTTGTGGATAATAAATGCAGTATTGTATATGAGGAGTATAATTACACGAAACGAACTAGAAAATACTACACGTCCTGTAATGCAAATTGGATGCTACGAGTGTTACAACCCTTGGAAAGAACGAGCCGTTTGCATCTGCATAAGATGCATACCATTTTTGCTAAACAATCATTTCGAACATACTAAACACGTTGGAACTAAAACAGCAGCAACAACCCAACACACAAAAAATAAGCCAATAATAACAAAAGGCCGCGGGTGGCGGTGGTGGCGCTGACTGTAGTTCCAGAGGTCAGAGGTCAGATCCCCGCTGGTCTTCCCCACCTCTAACCGCCCCTCCCCCCTTTCCCTGGCCCCTCCCCCGCCCCGCCAACCCTCATCTCTGGACGACTAAGCCCCAGGAGGCAGGGAGGCGGCATGTCGGGGATGGTGATGGAGAGAACACTTCAGCAAGCGGGAAAGACTTGCGAAATTTGTCCGTGAGCCATTTCTCTCCTGATTGAATCTTTAGGAAGACACGAGTTCAACTTCCTAGGGAGTTCTAAGAGCGTATTTTGCTTGTTCCCGAAAATCTCCTTTCATGATATGCAGAAAACGGGATGTGTTAAAAGCAAATACGGTTACCGCCATGGATTCTTTTATGTATAGCTTGTAAAGTGTAATAATAATAGTAATGATAATATTAATGATGATGGTGATGATGGTGATGATGATGATGATGATGATAATAGTGGTAATGATAATGATAATAATAATAATGATAATGACAATAATAATAATGATGATGACAATTATAATGATAATAATAATAAAAATAACAATAGTAATAATGATGATGATGATGATAATAAGTAAAACAATAACAATAACAATACTGATAACGATAAATAATAATGATAATAACCATAGTAAAAACGTAACGAATGTTTCGAGACCCAAATGTGAATACATATCGGAGCAAACTGAATTTTGCCTTTATGATTGGTCAGAAACACTAATTAATATGATTAATTGCGAAATCATGCAATGCCTCTCTTGGCTAATTGCATAAACCTCATCTTAAGTAGCATTGGGAATATGAGATTAATGAACTTGATATATACCTGGCATTAGTTCTCAGTCTGGCACTCATAAATATTACTTTACACTGATCAAGGCAGCTTCCAAACTGGGCCAGAGTGAAATATCTGTTGGCTAGCTTGGAATAAGCTGCCATAACCTGTGGAAAGTTTAATCTGTGGCATACTGATCAAACTTTCCTAAATCACCAGGTAAGATATGTACCATTTTCTGGGGCTAACTCCAGCTGTCTTCTTTATGGCCGGACCTATTGAGGAGCTGACTGTAAACAACAACATTAGTCGTCGACGACACGAGTTACGTCAGCAGTAATTACTAGGATGTGACCAGTTTCTCTCGGCCGGTGCCCTAGGGGGCTGGCGCGAGAGTAGGGCTCGGGGTAGGATCGGGCTGTAATTATATCAATGCCAATTCCACGCTGACAAACAGTTTATGTGCGCGAAGGAAAGCTAAGGGTAAAATATTTAAGAGTTGAAGGACTTCTAACACCTCTAGGTAAAATATTTAAGACTTGAAGGTCTTCGAACACTGATAAGTATTTTTAACGAAAAAGTACCCATGTTCTGCACGCTTCAAGGTATTCCATTTGTCAATAATTCTCATTTACATACTGCACGCCCTACGTGTAAGGAACATATTCCATCGACGTTAATTTATCCACATATACTGCAACTGTTCTATATATGATTTTCCAGTTATATCTCGTGTTTGCTGTGCACTTAAGGAAGAAACAACTACCCTTTTTTCTACTAATTTTACACATCAACAAAATCTTAATCAAGTTTTATAATGGACTTCTTTTCCTTTAGACCTACGTTAAAAAAGGAGCATTAGCATAATTTATGACATTACAAGTCGAGCGGAGTTTAGCATAACAAAGATACCACATTGAAGGGGTGTAATTTAAATTGATTGGTACTGTAGGACGTGGACACACCGCCGGTCAGGAGGAGGAGGAGGAGGAGGAGGAAGTGGCTACGCAAGTTAAGTTATGGGAATATGCCAATGATTTTGCGCCTATGAAATACAGCCTTCGTGTGGCGTGATATGGGGGAACGAGATTCGAAGAGATTGCCGTCCTCTGTCAGCATCATTCATTCCTTTTGAAGGAGGGTGCTAACAGCAACTCAAAAAGCTTCTTCAAGCAATATTATGAGTTTCTGTAATCTTTCTGCCTGAATACGTCATCATATTTATTGCAAAGGTAAATTTTAAAAGTCGACTTGCTTGATAGTCCAAAGTTTCTCTAAAGCAAATTATATCGCAAGCTTAGTAAAGTTTCGCCAGTGCAGAACCTGCTATTACCAGTGGCAGGTGCTGAATGGAATAACAATTTCGCGCTTGGAGTAAATTGTACACTTGCGTGAATTACTGGACAGGACCGAGGAAGCACTTGGCTCGCAAAGGCTTGTGTGGAGATGGAAATAAACATCTTGTTGGCGGGGTGAAAGGTGGGCAAGGTTGGAGGTAAGGATCGAGAGGGTGTGGGTACTGAGGGCAGACTGTGGGCAGAATGGCGATCCTCATGATGATATTGGTAGAAACAAAAACAGAACGTCGGAAAGGAGGCATGACGGTGCGAGTGTATTTTCGTACTCCTGCGAGGGACGATTGCCGTGTCCTGCAGGCGAGTGGCTGCGGTGCGGCGAGTGATAGTTTTCGGTTGAGCAAGACGCGGTTTCACGAGATATATTTAGGTTTTTAGATTGTGTACTTCTGATGGTATATTTCTGGTGTGTGTGTGTGTGTGTGTGTGTGTGTGTGTGTGTGTGTGTGTGTGTGTGTGTGTGTGTGTGTGTGTGTGTGTGTGTGTGTGTGTTGCATTTTCAATTTGTAGTTTAGGTTTTAGACAATACTTACAATGCATATCAGAAAAGCAGTGATAACATTTACTTTATCATTATAATCCATGTTACAGATATTGACGTAAATATACAAGGCAAGTTTTTTTCCTCCCTGATCAAAGCAGAAATACCTTTTTTAGACTGAAAACAAGCAGCTGTTAAAAAGTCTGGGCCAGCATACACAACAGCTGACGATCGCGAGGCCAGTGGATGTATAGCATTGTATTTCACGCTTAGATAGTTTTATGACAAAGTTACCAAGGCTCATATCTAACAAGCAAGGGACGACACCAACTTTTTAACATCCGGTTTACCGGGACAGCAATTATATCAAAGATTCATAATGGAGTTCTGAAGACTAAAGTGCATTCTTTGATTTATGAAGACCCATTATCTGCTTATAGAAACAACCAGACCTGCTTGGTTTGTGTATGCATTTGTGTGTGTGTGTGTATGTGTATGTGTGTGTGTGTGTGTGTGTGTGTGTGTGTGTGTGTGTGTGTGTGTGTGTGTGTGTGTGTGTGTGTGTGTGTGTGTGCACCCGCGCGCGCGTTCGTGTAAGTTTTCATATATCCTATGGAAAGCTTCTACATACTGTCATCATAAATCCTAAAACTCGGTAAATACAACCAAGATTACGTTAAGTACAAAAAAGCAACAACAGTAATACGATGCCATGAAGCCGCCTCTGACCTAATAGGAGCAAGGCTCCCCAGGGTCCGCAAGCTCAACAAAAGTAAACTCTCAGGTAGTCTGCTAAACACCTAGAAATTCTTGTTTTTTCCTCTTATGAATACTAGTCGGGTCCGGCCACCTAAAAATGTTTAAAGAGCTCGCCTTTATTACCCGTTTTAGCCGTCTCTCGAAGGTGAAATAATAATTTATATTGATGTAGGAGATATAAAAACGTCTTGGAGGAATCGACAAAGGTGCTTCCGGGTGAGACCCTATTATTGAGACAAAAGGATTGTAGGATGGTTAGTACTTAGATGCAAGTCCTTTGAAGGTGGCGGTATATCTTCGCGACGAGCGCATACTATAATATAAAATGATTACTCAAGCAGGATTGATAATAAGTAGTTGTAGTCGAGTTGTAGCAAAAACAAGCAAGATCAGTTAAAATTTGAACAATGCCAGTTAACAAAGTTATGTGATCAGTATTGTATCACTACCACTATCATTATCAACATTATTATTGCATTTTATCATTTCTGACAACACTAGTCTCATAAAATGATAGCAATAAAACAAACACTAAATCCATATCACGAAGGAAGGCGACACGTATAAACACAACAAAACCAAAGTATTATCAGCTCCGCACAGCGCTGCAAAAGAGGCAGCGGTATCTGCAAACAGCGCAGTGTGTGCAGCGCCGGTAGCCACAAACAAAACGGCAGCCAAGCCAGGTAAAGGGATACTGGCAGCTACCTCGGCGACACGACTGGCAGCATAGTCCGCATTGCGTGCCACTTTTATCGCACATTAGAGTCCCGAATCAGGCATACCGTATGATATTCCCATGCCGGAGGGGGGGAGGGGGAGAGCGCTTCAGCATGCCGGTCTCCCTAAAAATGCCAAGACCACTGCCATATTTGATCATCATTAATATTCAAACTTCGTGAAATTGGATGGTTTGTATTAGTAGTATTTATGGGATTCTGCACTCGGTGCCGTGTGCTTGTTTTCCTTCTTTATTTGTGACTGTGTTTATGTCTGTAGAGATGAAGTATTTGCACTCTTGGAAGAGCTTTCGTCCTAGACTGCTTTAATATCCGGATTCATTCTCTGCCAGAAGGAGAAAGTAAAGAATGCAAAAGCCGCATATCTGAATCTCAATTCCAAAATTTTACTTTCTTATATATTGCAATTATCTAAAGACAGTTACTTTTGCAAAGTAACTGTAGTTCTACAAAGTTGAGGTATAATTACCGACCGGCAAAGAGGATGGATTATTACTAATTTATTTAATTCTTATTATTTCTCAATCTGCAAGGGGAGAGACAAAACTCGCTATATGGCAGTCTCGCGTAAGCACCATCACCATTAGCTCTTTCATCAGCTCACCGCCGACATGCTATAACGAGACCCTATGGCCACTGTAACACCCTTTATCCACCTCATCTAACGATCAGTCGTCCTGCCTGTGATAAGGATCTAGTAACCACATCTATTGGCTCCGGCGCGACCTTCTCCTCCGCCATATCAGGCCGAGCGCGGAGCCCTCTGGTGGCCGCTACTCGAATTATCGGGGATACTTACGCGGGAGTTGATAGCTTACCATATTTTTGTCATGAATGCAACATTTCGTTAATGAACGACACTTATCTACATTTCGTCTGATCACGTGAGTATATATTTCTTCCTCATCTCTGATGACGTCTCTCCATATGATAGCCACGAGTGCAAGTGAGGTAGAGTATCGCTATGGCTACGTATTTTTCTCTCCAGGTTTACCTCGACGGACGCAAGATCCGTACTAATTCGAATATGAATACTCTTGTTTCAACCACGGTTTCATGTTTCGAAGATGCCTTGCCCAAAGACCTACATGATGCTCGAGGGGCGGGAATCGTCCTCCAACCAAATAGCCCATTACCAGGTCTACTACCTGCTTGAAGCTGCCCCTCCTTTCTCCACCACCAAAACCTCACTTCCCCGAAGCCTGCCAGTTGAGGAGCCTAAGATTGATAATTATACCTTATGTATATTCCTCATTTCTTCGCTTCCACGACCTCTGCCCCGTGCCTCACTTGTGATGGGGCGAAGGATATGGATGGTGTAGGTAGACAGGAGATCGGGCAGAGAGAGGAGAGATAATGAGAGGGTGGGCGAAGGTGATTGCGCGGCGCACAGGATGGAAGAGGCGATCCAGTCGTTCCAAAGGTAAACAATCCGATGATGGTAAGACAAAGTGGAGGGAAACTAAGAGAAACGGCGGATTTTTGTCGGTCTAAAGTTGCCATTGCAGGTCATCTAAATAAGTATAAAATTGCCATTACAGGTCATCTAGATATTTACTAGTTAATTTCTATATTTGGAAGAGGAATGTGGCTTCTCACAGATTCACAATGAAAATTCGGTTTCGTAGGAAAAAATATATCGACGAAACCGTTCCCAATCTGAGAACTAATCACGTGGATCCTACCATTGTTCTCATCTATTGTTATTGACAGTTTGGCCACCAGATGTAAACAGATTGACAGCTCCGACTAGCTATTGTGGGCACAGCTGAATAATGTATCACCCTTATTTACAAGACAAAAAAACAAAGGATGGGTTGAGAAGACTCTCTTAAAAGACTCACGCTAAAGATGTCGTAAACTTTTTATTATGTTTCATAATGTCAACACGTTATGCAACAACGGAGAGATGTGTATTGAACATTTAGGTTTAGCTTATGGTTAGGTCATGAGCCTTCACTGCGACTCTAATCATCCAAAGCAAAAACAGCTTGAATGACCCATCTTTTAATTCTTCCAGTATCCTTTCCTTCAACTTTGATTATATATTTATGTATATGTATAAATATATATATATATATATATATATGTGTGTGTGTGTGTGTGTGTGTGTGTGTGTGTGTGTGTGTGTGTGTGTGTGTGTGTGTGTGTGTGTGTGTGTGTGTGTGTGTGTGTGTGTGTGTGTGTGCCAAATGCGTGGTGTTTCATTATTAATAACAGAGAGAAAAATGATATCTAATAGAGGTCAACATAAAGTTTAGAATGGCTTATCGTGTCAAAGGTAAATTCGAGCCTCCTAATTAGATGCGAACTTCACCTGCCGAAGTCCTTTTACGTTTGCATATCGATTAATTGAAAAACCTGATGTAGAGGCGGCAGTAGAGTCGGGCCGGGTCTCAGCCCACCGCCCACCTCTGCCACTTTATGAGAATCAGATAATCGTCGGCAAAAACTTTCTTAATTAGCATACAGAGTTTCAAGAGTTGCCCCTGCCTGTCCGTAAGCGGAGTGACATGAGAGTGGCAAGAAACTGCATAACAGTCCAAGTCCTTATCAAGTCACTAAGTGATTTCAAAATATATCCCTCGGTCACGTTCAACCTGAGTCTTGCTGTATAGATAATCGCGGAGAAATCTTTTTTGACCCTGGATGTGCAGTTGCAACAGGCCGCTGTCTTAATCTCTCTCTCTCTCTCTCTCTCTCTCTCTCTCTCTCTCTCTCTCTCTCTCTCTCTCTCTCTCTCTCTCTCTCTCTCTCTCTCTCTCTCTCTCTCTCTCTCTAATGATCGACCACAAAGCAGGTTTCAAAATGCCAACTGTACACCACTCCCATTGATTTGTTCTTTATTTTTTCTAACTACATAATCAGGGCTGTTTACGTCTTTGCCCCGAGTCGTTGGAAAGAAAGATGAAAAAATCGAATGCTCGCTAGATAATCATTTCTTTCCGCTTGGAAGGTAATGGGTCTAATTAAAAGTCCGGGAGATAATCAATTTTTGCTCAGATAATTATTTCAGTAATTAGAGTCCGCATGTCAAGGAAACTAAAGGTTGTTAAATGAGGTTTGAGGACAGTTCCGCCACCTTACTACAGTAAAGGCGCCACGCCCAGTGTTATCTTAGAAGGGCTACATGGAACTTGATACAGCAAAATCCCGTCATGGCTTATGAGGCAGGTTGGACGGGTATGAAATATCGTAACATCAACGACTAGCTTCGTACCGTTTCTGGGGTGCGTTTGGCAATATTCTTCTATCGCCAATGAGCATACTTGGACCCCAATTAAATTTCAGAATATCAATGCTAATCTAATGGTTTGTGATCATTTTCATTTGCTGTATAAAAGGGAAAATGCTAATGATATTTTTTACTGAATTCATTTTTTTATATGAATGCCTTTTTACAACAAAGCCATTGGATCTGTAAATACTTAAGAGTCTGATTCTCATAAAACTACAAGAATAACGGATGTCAAATTTGCAAAGAAAGGCCTCTGCACTATTTTATTGCAAGGCAACAAAATAGTGCAGCTGAGAAAAAGAAATGTAGGAGAATCTTTTTCACGGAGGTAGCCACGACATGGAGAACCTGCCCATTCACCTCCATTTCTAAGACAAATCTACATCATTATCTCGGTACAAATTTACTTTCTTTTTGTGTTGCTTGTTTTTTTTATCTACCCTCGCCAACTGTAATGGTGATGAATGAGCATAACAATATGTATAACACTAGAAGAGTCATTGTTATGGACTTGGTCGTATTCTGGGCACTTTCTCCACCATTTTTGCGATAATCTGAGTTTAATTTGACTGCATTTTCATGACAGGCAGTTTTCTAGGATCGTTTGCGACCATTGGATGAAGTCGTTTTCAGAGTTTACGACTGTTTACTCTGTGACTGTTGCAGATCGTGTTGCATGGGCCTGATGGCTCGAGATAACAGCCATTTTTACAGGGTTAGCTGCTCATTCGCCTGTGCCTTCTCTTTCTATTTTTCTCTTTTTTCAGCTTATCACCCATTTCAGTATTAACAAAAGATCTTGTTACAAGAAAGAGAGAGAGAGGGAAAAGGAAAAGGAGAGACAGAGAGAGAGGGGAAAGGGAGAAAAAAAAGAGAGGGAGAGGGAGAAGGAAAAGGAGAAGAAGGAGAGAGAGAGAGAGAGAGAGAGAGAGAGAGAGAGAGAGAGAGAGAGAGAGAGAGAGAGAGAGAGAGAGAGAGAGAGAGAGAGAGAGAACCTTGAATGCATTAGCCGAGAGTAGACTAAAGAAATGAGGGTAAGAGTTAGGGGTTGTGTCTGTGTCTTGGGTGGAGTTCGGGCCTGTGGGACGCGGGTAAGGTGACTCCCGGGGTCAGGGCGTCCTGCTGAGGAGTCCTAAGATAATCTGATTTTCCGACAGCCACACCACCAAAGTCTTCAGGTTCTTGGTAGTGTCAACCCTGAATCTTATCTCTCCATTTTAATGACCTTCGCTGCAGTTTTATGCTTTTACGGGGATAAGGATGTGGGTTAATGGCTAATGGCTTTACGAAAAGGTTGGGGAAAAGACGAATACCTCGGAAGTCCCTATGACTTTTGTGTAATGTGAGACCATTGGTACACGGTATGCTTGCAGGCCATGGTCATTCCGGTTTGGCTGGCAGCACTGTCGTTTCTCTTGGCTCGGACGTCGTTCCGCGGAACTCTTTTTAAAATGATCGTCGCAAAAACGGGGAGCCGCTCACGAAACTCAACCTCAAGCCTTTTACAACTCGGCGCATCTGAAGAATTTTGGGGAAACTGACTGCTTTTTGCGAAGGTGAGGTCAAGCTGTTGAAGAGCTGCATGGCATGGTACCTTGACAACTACATTACTGTTGGTTTTAACCCGTTAGTGGCTTGGAACCGCCCCTGCTCCTCTGAGTGCTTGATAAACACTTTACGTTGCTGACGCATTTTTTTATAACTGACAGCAAGTCTGGCCCTCGGGACGTCATTTGCATTACGGGTCTAGGGAGAGATCCGTAAGATGCAGCAGAATATCACGACTGTATCTCGACCTCGTGTCCCTGAGCGGCGGGTGGAGCAGTTGGGCGGTGGCCATGTTGCTCGCGGCCGCTACCACCCGCCCCCGTGCTGCGGTTATCGCGCTCCGGATCGGACGGCCAAGGTGTCCACTGCTCCGACGGACGCAAGTAGTCGCACGCCCTGTTAAGACTGTACATGGGCTCGGTGCAGGAGATATAATCATAAGATGGCAGGAGCTGCGATACATGGTGTCCCCGACGCTACGACTAATATAGGCCCAAGTACCATCCAAATTGACCGCGATAACTATCACGATTGTGTGCGATATTCGTAAGTGAAACGTAGAAATGGATGGACTCGGTAAGGGCATGTCGTCAGCTTTATCAACTCTTTCTGGCCATGAAAAGACGTCGTATTTTGAATATGTGAATATCTAGTGTTGAAAAAGAACGACATTTGTATAGAGATTATTAATGATATATGATTCATCCTTGTCGTAGTTTTTATCTGATTAATTGTTTGTTATCTTTAACATACTACTATACGTAATGTATGTTATATATTGAACTTGTTAAATTTGATAAACTGCAATTTGCAAAACGAGCCGGAGTTGAAAGGGTCAAGGAAGAGGAGTCCAAATTCTCCACGGTCCTCTCCCGTCCGAGTCCCGCAGTGTTGCAAACTAAGCACCGTGCAAAGACTTCCTATTTCTTCTGAGGTGGTGAAGCGAAAGTTCATGAGTCGTTAGCTTGATAAAATTGCAATGTTTATGTAACGTTTTATAATACCCCATAGGAAACAAGTCTAGAAAATTATGGGTTTCTTTCGTAATTATAAATGGACTAAAATAGTAGTCTGCGTCGATATTTTCTGAACTCGTGAATCATAAAGAATAATGCTCACAAGAGGAGGTACTAAAAAGAAAACAACTTTCTATTCCCTGCAACGCTAAAACGCAGGGCATTTCTGAATATCCGCTCAGATATCGCATGAAACATAAACAAAGGAATCAGGCAAGGCGCTGGAAAGATCCTCTCTTTATCTTGACATCCGAACTTCTCAAGACCTAAATGAAAAAAAAAATCGTCTTGAAAAAAATGTCACATAGGAACTGTGAGATTTCCCAGAGATGTAACATTATCAAAGGGCCATCAGACGCTCACCATGAAGCGGCGGAACGTGTGGCGAAGGCTCCTGACGGGAAAGGAGATGGATGGCACTGGGGAGAGCAGGAGAGAAAGGGAGGAACTATGGGAGCTTGGTTTGGGGAAAAACATAGATTTTGTGTCTTTGCGTGTTTGTGTGTGTGATTGTGTGTGTGTGTGTGTGTGTGTGTGTGTGTGTGTGTGTGTGTGTGTGTGTGTGTGTGTGTGTGTGTGTGTGTGTGTGTGTGTGTATGTGTTTGTGTGTGATCTGAAAATCACCATATCTAAGTGAGTCGAAAATGCTAGGTAAAACAAATCACTCGCTCGCTAAGCCTAGCAACACGAGGAGACAAACACACACACACACACACAAAAACTTACTTAGTTCGCAAATATGATTTTTTTTCTGGACTGGGCCGCATTGATAATAACTCTGGCACAAGAATAGGTAAGATAAATGCCCAACATGACCTATCTGAAGAATCTCGAACGCCTCATGCTTCTGCTCTGCTGAACAGGCGACACAACCACAACTTTCGTAAAATAGAAATCTTATTCAGCATCAGATTTACTGTTCGTAGAGTTATCTATAGTCCAAGACATTCTATCTTAAAGGGTCTTGATGAAACTGTTCTGGAACTGAATGACAAAATGGTGTTGCACACTGAACAGTACGTACTCTCTCGGAGTCTGAATTGTGCGGTGCCAGATGTATGCATTTTCTAAATGTACTCTAGACCAAGAATTATCTATAGATAACTTTTGACTTTGTCTTTTGACTTGTGTATCTGCTCATAGAGAAAAAAAATCAGCAATATCATTCACTTTGTGATTTTCTCAGTGAATTTGAAGGTCAGTATAGACAGAGGTATAGATATGGACAAGAGTCCATAGCCTCGAGGCTTTGCCAGGCCGGGACTGGTCACACAATAGATAGATGTTATCAGTAAAACCACATGGCTGACCCCTGACTCCATGGGATGCTTGCGGCCACGGAGCGCGGGACCAAATGGCTAACGTGCTCCAAACAAGAGAACAGCAGGAGATCAGAAACCAGTAAGGTTGAGGAAATCTGGCAACATGTCAGCTACAAAGAGCACTATAAAACAAGGATCCCGAATACACTGCAAAAAATGGCTAAACTTAGGACTCTCTACTTTCTGTTGCATTCTATGCGTTTTAGTATTGCGTCGATACAGAAATATAGTCCCGACCGCAATAAAAAGCCACGCAAATCTTTTACAAAATCCCAATGATGTAAGGAGGAGAAGCAGTAGCGAGCAGCAGGAATTTGGGGGTCAGAGGTCATGGCTGGACGAAAGCAACGGGTGGAGGGAATAAGCAGGAATAATGGTGTACGATGAGAGTGACGAGGACGGGACTCAACAGCCTATAATTACGACGTGACTATCAGGACTCCATCAGACAGCTTTCTCTCTGCTTGTGGTGGACAGCAGCGAAAACATGCGGGAAGACAGGCCATTCCGCGGCCGAAAGAAAGCCGAAGAGGTATGGGAGTGGCAAAGATGATCGAGCACATGAAGCCTCACGCGTCCGGCTTTTGCAGTGAATGAATGAATTTTGTTCTCGTGGTTTGAAGTATGAAAAAGCGGGCTGTGTATCTTGAACACCGCCTCGTGTAGGTAGTGGAAATGAATAAAGGACAGGGAGGTGTTCGTGTTGTGTGAAATGCATGACAACAAGCTGAACAAAATATAGAAAAGGTACTTACTCGTTGGGGTTGCTGTTGTTGTACTTTGCTGCTAAAGATCTGATGAGGTCAGAGCAGTTTCTGTTCATGAGAGACTCCATGGGTTTGATGGCGCCGGGGCCACCGGGAAGGGCACCTACGCCCCCGAGCGCTGCCGGACTGAATCGGTCGTAAGCGGTGGGTATGGCGGAGGGCGGCGTGAAGGCGGGGTTGGGGGGTGTGCCGGGGAAGGACGGAGTGCGGGTGCGGTGGGATGCGGGAGACTTGGGGGACACTGAAGGACTGGGTGTAGCGTGAGCAGTTGTAGGAGCGTCACTTCCAGGATCAGGCGACAACCTCTCAGATTTAACGTCGTTGGTAGACTCTGAGGGCATCTTATCATCAGCGCGGATGCCGTTGGGCACCTCACGCCGGACCTTCTTGCGGCCCTTGACGCCGTAAGCTGCGGCAGCCGCGGCGTTAGCAGCAGCGATGGCAGCTTGTTCTTTGTCTTTGTGGAGCGGCGTGTTGTTGTTGTTGAGCGCCAGGTCCTGGACGCCCTCGCTCTCCACTTGGTTACCTGCAAAGAGAACACAGGAGGTTATTTTTCATAGATCACAATGAACAGGAAACATACACGCTTGCCTATACATGTTCCGTAGGTATGCTCTCTCTCTCCCTCACACACACACACACACACACACACACACACACACACACACACACACACACACACACACACACACACACACACACACACACACACGCACGTGTCATTACGTCTACGTGTCTGTGTATAAAAATATGGAGATTAGTTAACTGTAGCTTAAATGAGAACGACACAGCTTCGTCGTAAAGACAAAGGGCAACACGTCCGTCGTGTTATAAGAGGCTTCCGGCACGCGTCTGCATCAAAGGAAGCACAGCGCGTCGCAGCCTCTCTTCTCGCTGTTTCATGCCCTTCACCTCACGCCCGGATGAGTCGAGAATATAATAAAGAAACCAGATAAAAAGCGCGAGCGGGTGAAGGGAGCGGGGTGCAGCTGGTGGCCTGACCTCTGCCATGTACTGACATGTCCTCGCCGCGGGGACAGACATTAGCCGGGACGGGTGCGGGGCATAACCCGCCCTGGGCCTCATGGTGGGGATCTCGTGCAGGCTCAGGGGACGAGGCTGCCGAGCTGGGGGTTCAAAGGTGCAATTTGGTGCAAAGGGGCGGCGTGCGCTGCCTCGAGGGGGAGGCTGCCTGCCGGAGCTGGGGGAGGGTATTAAATTGTTCAGTAGCAACTACCATCACAACTCACACGCCCGTTCCTCCCCATGTGATCTTGATGACGTACTACATCTTGGGTGGCATCAGACAGCCCTAATCTCCGCCTCGACCTGCCTGAGGGGTCTCCGCCCCCGCCCCCTGGCCCCCACAGCCCCATGTACCCTTGACCCCATCCTCGCCCGCTGACCCGCCACCGCCCTGACCACTTTTTGTGCCATGACTGCCTGCCTCTGTCACCCCAGGCCCAACTTTAGCGCAAAAAAACTATTTTTATATATATCATATGCAATTGACATAAAGAAATGGGGTATAGCTGAAATTATACTTGATGATAATGAAAATTACAAGATGCGAAGTAAATTTGAAAGGTTATATCATAAAAGTTGGAAACTCTTTGACGTCAGAAAGCAGAGACCAATCGCCATTCAGAGCCGCCTCTGAAGGAAAGCATCTCGTTGTTCATTGGCTAAGCACGTATTCTTGCAATGTACTTTCAACAAAATGTATATATCTTATTTCTATCAGATATCTGAAATATTTTAATGTGACTCTTTCCACCATGCACATAATTATATAGAAAACAAACAAATAAGTCATCAAATAACATGAAAAGTGAAACACGAATGCCAAGGTATATATATCATACACCTGGCAGCGTTCTGGCAGTGATGAAGCTTGAGCTCAAAACGTTGAATGTTCACTTCGAGTCCTGACGCCGCGGAAAGCGGAGCTCTGCACACTCCCTTCCTTCGGCCGAAGTGAATGGTTCCACTGCACGAGGAACCGATTATTCCTTCAAGATATATATTAGCTGTTGTCATCCCACTATTATCAAACACACATGTTTATATAAATAATGCAAATAAAGTTGAATTCAACGTGTCTGATACGTTGGCGAAGCGAAATTCGCAAACGAACTTCACCCTTGATCCTGTAAGCCTAATTATACCGTCAGAATTATAGTTGTTATCGAGCTGTATCGGAATGCACGTGGGCGTGGTTGCTGCAGGCGGCACCTGTGGGCGTGGGTGGGCCAGGTCACTGCCGCCCTCTAACCCGACGAAGGGCTGGGGGTCGTTATGCGGGGTGAGGGGTATGGGGTCTCTAATTGCATAAATGTTTTGTTCCTCACTACGCAGTCTTTTGCAGGGATGGTGTAGCTCATTTGCAGAATATGCAGTTTTCATTCGATCCACAGGGACTAATTTAACGTTTCTGTTTATGAAATAATTTACCTCGATATGTGTGTATCTATATGTGTGTGTGTGTGAGTGTGAGTGTGAGTGTGAGTGTGAGTGTGAGTGTGAGTGTGTGTGTGTGTGTGTGTGTGTGTGTGTGTGTGTGTGTGTGTGTGTGTGTGTGTGTGTGTGCATGTTTACATATGCGTGTATATATGTATATATACATATATATATCTATATATACATATATACATATATATACACACATATACATATATATATATATATATATATATATATATATATATATACATACATACATACATACATACGTACATACGTACATACTTACATACATACATACATACATACATACATATATCTATTTGCGGAAAAAAATGCCTGGCTCTTAGACAGTTTACGGTAACTTCGTATGCCAATCACGTCAAAGCCTTGGCCAGCGATAAATGCTTCTAGCGTATTTTAATACATTTGCATGAGTGCGTCTTCTCTGCTTGATGAGCGCCGCCGCAGGTTGTTATTGTAGCGTGTCGCGATGGGGTCATGTGGCCGCCGGTGTGGAGTGGCCTGCGGGATGCTGTGACCTCTGGCCCGCGGCTCACGACTCTGGTCCCGCTACAGATGCCACAGACGATGCCCGCGGCGTCCCTCGCAGCGACCGCCGGGTGGGCACAGGGGCACGCCGGCCATCCCCCTCCCTCCTCTCGCTTCCCCTACCATGGTTTTGCCCCCGGCTACCGCAAGGGGCATGGGGTCACCACAAGCTCGCAGGCGACGTGTGGCAGGACCCCGGCACACGCGTCTGCGCTCTCAGGCCTCCGCTAACACGTCTCCCTGCACTATTACGCTACAAGCCATATACTTGTGTTTGCGCTTGTCGCTTTGTAATCTTACAACTCGCAGTAAAAAGAAAGATGGGACGAATTACCTGATAATATTCATGGGGAATTCACTACATTATCCTTACACCGTTTAAGAATATAAGGACTGAAAATATAGTTCGAAAAGCCTAAGTGAAAGCATCGCAAGTACCCTATCTAACTGTCTTTTCATACTGTTTCTCTCATTGGAGTGTGTGTTCACGACATCTTTCCTCTCTTTCTCTCGCAGGTGCTACCAGTTAGCCTGTAACATCAGGCGACAGTAGCACCCGCGTTCCACTTTCCACGACAGTTGGTGGTTATCGTTGAGAGTTAGCAGAAAATTAGACAGGACTGTTATCACAACCAACTAAAAGTAACGACCAAATTACAGTAACCATTACATCCACCGCACAGAATCCCTGTAGGCTGTAGGTGCTATAATAAAACAATTAGGCTCGGTTCACCCGTCGAGGCAATGTTGGCTCGGTGAAATTCTTTCGACGCGTGTCCCCGCGGCGTGCGCTCGTTGCTTGGGGATTATAAAGTGGTGAATGTAGCTGTACGAAAAAAAAATGTTGAAAGAAAACATCTAGCACGAAGAAAATCGTAGCTATATCTGAAATATACTTGCTACCTTCCCCAAAGCCGCGGAGTGACCATCGTCCACTGACTTTTTAACTGTGCGTTCCGTGAGGCTCCGCGCTCTCTCTCCATCACAGCCTTTCAATTATCGGCGTTAACCGCGTTACCGTAACTCGGCGACCAGCCACCGAGAGCTTTTATCTGCGCAAGACGTTATCAGATAAACCATGATAGATTATATCAGCAAGCAATAATTATCAACCTATTTTTTCTCCCTATCTGCCGATCGGCTCTAGTGTAATTATATATAAAAACGCCCGGTGCTAAAATCGCAGCACAACTCTCCGAAAGTTCCTCCCGCGGCCAAAGCCTTTGCGTCGGATGAGATACGAAGGCATGAGAGAACAAGAGGTGATTCAATTTTCCTCGCACCACGATTTCGCTCGCCTTTTGTTTTGGAATGTGAGCTGGTCGTGGCGTGTATGGCGCCCCCTCCTGCACACTACATGTTCACGCACCGCCTGTCACTTGCTCTCTCCTCGCTCAGGCTGTCTTAGAAATACTGCCTCAGCTGGAGATTTCATTTCTTATTGTTATCATCACATACTGCTTGGTTCTTATCATAATCAGATTTTTTTACGATTAATTGTATCATAATCGTCATTAAAAGCAACGATGAAATAAAGTACGGTAATGATGACAATTTTAAACAAATTGTTTGAACTTTAGATGAGGATGAGGATAGTATTGGTAGTGGTAGAAGTAAAAGTAGTAGAAGTACTAGTAATATTAGAAGAGAAAAAAGGATAAAAAGAAAGGCAATTCAGAAAAATCGGGCCAATTACATTATACCAGAAATGAGAAATGATAATAAAGATAATCAGCAATACATTATCATCAAAATGTTCAGATAACCATGTAAAGAGCAGTAGAACCACGGCGGTCGTCCTGTAGTAAGAATGGGACCTGCTCTATATACCTCAGGTCGAGCCCTAGGGGAGGTCACGGCGCCACGCCTTGCTCCTGCTGGGGCTGGTGAGAAGACGTCAAGGATTTACGTGTTGGGCCGGGATGTATGCTTGTGTGTGTGTGTGTGTGTGTGTGTGTGTGTGTGTGTGTGTGTGTGTGTGTGTGTGTGTGTGTGTGTGTGTGTGTGTGTGTGTGTTTAAAAATGCATAGTGGGTCTGATGCATGTGTGTTTGTATGTCATGGACTGAGAGTAATGTTTGAACAGGCTTGTGTACTTGCCCCTGGAGTGTATGCATGCTTGTGGTAAATATGTAAATGTGGGTTCTCTTTTTCGGGCGTGTATGTGGGTTCCCGTGTGTGTCTAGCCCTACGTCTCTCTTATTTCACGTTGCAAAATTTTGAGTGTACAAGAACGTGAAGCCCTTTTATGTATGTAAGTACGTATGCTTCCATGTACACACGTGTAAGTGTCCAAGGCGTTTAACAACTCCAATGCTAAAGAGAATGAGGAATGTTAAATCCTGTCTGTTTATTATCAACCTACTTATATTCTAAGGATTTTGTTGTTTCTTTCGCTAATGACATCAGTTTTATAAAGTAACATGGAAAAAAAAGGAACATCGTAATGGCAAGTCTAGGGCATGCCAAGGAAAGGATATTATTGCCAGTTTTCGTACGATTCAGCACTTACATGCTACACCCTGAAATTTAAGTGTGTAGGTGTTAACGCGAGAACCTGTGCTAAATACATACTCTGTTTTGACCATTTCTGGATTTAAGTCACCACTACGTACATGCGAATTTCCCCTTTCAGTCAAAGGATTTTGGGACGATTTCCCTCTGGCTATCAAAAAAGATAATGATCAAGTAAATGTTATTAAGGCTCAGTTTTCTTTCACACATTTTAATTATAGCCATTCTGGGTGCAATCAGTTGCTCCTAAGTAGTAAAGCGTTGATATAATTCGAGCTAGTCATGGAATAGGTAGAGAGTTTCCAGAAACTTAAGAGATACATGAAATCGTAAAGGCGGCCTGTAATTTACTTTAATTGTGGGTAATGGTCAGTGTGAACAACGCCATGACTGTGGTGAGTGTGTTCAGAGTCACGTACAAGTTAAATAACGTTGACCTTTGGTGTGTTAAAACCATATATTTTGAATCTGTTTATTACTCAAGTCTACTTTAGAGAATAAACTTATTTCGTCTGTCAACCAACAAACGACTAATAAACGTCAACATATATTTAATGTATTCGTAAGGAAGCATAAAAATTAACAAGGAAAAAAAGGATTTGGTGACCAGAGTGACCCCTGGCGAGATTATGTGCAAACAACCGTAGGCTCCCTATTGTCTTTGCCAAGATGAAATTAACCAGTAAATCCTAAGAGCCTCGCTCTGGCACGGGAAACTAACATCGAATTTTTCTCGGTGCGCGATGATGTTTGCTCAGGGCTCATTTAAATGTTGAGATATCCATTTATGTTCTTTAAAGTGTTTCACGGAGCTGCAAGATTAGAATCGGACGCGGGTGTGGGTATCCAGACATATGCATGAGGGCACAACGAGGCAGTTTAAGGCATGCAACAGTTTGCCACAGTAAAATCAAGTGTTTGCGGGGTTTAAGATCGTTTTCTTAATCACAGTGTACTGTTTGCCGTGTCAAGTTGGAGCTTATTCAGTTTCAATAATTCATTCAAATTGCCATTAGTCTGCGATGCCTACAAAGCTAACAGACATTTTGATAAACATTTGGTTCATTGTAATAGGCATCAGATGTTCAAAGAGAGACGCTCTGTAAAGCATGTCCGAGGCTCTGCATATATGGCTCCGATTTTATTTGCACAGTTTGAGTAATTGAGACAACAACGTCCCCATCAAAACTCCAAGCGAACTTTCCAGCAACGAACCATCTCCGCAAAAATAGACCCTTGAGCGTGGCCTGGCTACTGAGTGCACACCAAGAATTCCTCTGGAGATGATGGTACTTCTTATGCGTATCGTTTACCCGCGTGTCGTATCAAGAGAAGAATCTGAAACTGTGAGCCAAATTAAGGCGTAAGTGTCATGGTGGCTGAATCTGTAATCCCGCAGCTGTGATATTTTTCGCTTATGCTTTTCATATGGCCAGCTCTATTACCTCAGAAATCATATCCCACCGTTCGGGGTGCCTTAAACCGAAACGCACATATAAAAACCTTTCATTAAACAAGGATATTGAGTACCTTTTAGAGATTCAAAGCCATGAGAAATGCAAAGGACCGACCTTTTGACGACCTCTATAGATGCTTGGATGGACTCTATAGACAACAGGAGTCGCTTGTCAACGACCTGGTCCTCAAAGGATCTAATTCCCTATTCAAACAACATAACCTGGCGAACAGGTTGGCCTCCGAAGACTGAATTGACAGAGAGAGTTTATACGGTTATGGTAAATAAAAAGGAGTTGAATTCCACCTTTACATACATGAGGATAAAGAGCATTTTCCTTCTTTGGGGGGTGCCTTTCAAAGATTAACAGGCAAGCAATGTGGATCAATGAATTACGTATATAAGGTCGCCATTCTCAAAATAATTCATGAGTGAAATAGAAGCAAATAAATGTAAATAATTAGATAAGGAATTCAAAATATCTGAAAGCTTGCTCCATATCTCATTTACAATCTTAATGACCAGGAAGATGACCATGATCAGATTAAGAACATGTGTCTAGAATCTGCAATTCACTCTTAATTCAGATGTCCTTATTTTTTATGAATCAGTCCTAAGTTCCATCAATAGTGTTCCTAATATCATGGTGTATAATGAATGAAAAAACAAAGAAGAAAAACACACTACGGCACTTGGTGTCACAGTAACCTGTATCAAGTGGTTAGGGTTACTTCTATCATTTAATAGTGGGAGGTCACTTTGCAATAACCCTAAGCATGCAAGTTTGAATGCAATATTTAGGTAAAACCTACTAAATCTAAACATATAGATTCTAGTTGTGTTTCAAAGTCGTTTACCGTGATAACATGTGGACAATATTCACATATACATTCTTAGAACCAAGAACACAGAAACGTCTTGATATTATAAAACAGGTCATTACATTTATAATTGTGCAGGCATTGTCTGTGGGGTCTAAATCAATTAATACCTGCACAAATGAATCTGACTTTCGTACTACGAAATACATTGAGGAACCGTTTATCAGTGTCAGAATAGTAGACGGTAGCATGTGGGCCACAGGTATTAATGAGTGGGAGCTACACGTCGATGGCTGAAACCATATTTAGGCGATCATGTGAGACTCGCAGTCGATCAATTCAGATTAATTCAGTGGTCATCTCTCCCTCTCGGAATAACTGATCTGAAGATCTATCATATTTATCCAGAAAAGTTAGCAATGCTCGTCGCGCGCTGTCGCCCGGGTGCTGGATGTAACACTCGCTTGTTTAATAACCTTAGACTGGGACTAAGGGTGTTAAGAGTCCTTACGGGACGCCCTGAACATTTAAAGTGACAGCCACTGATATAAGGACTCGGTATGAAAAGAACTTTGTGTTGATGAGTATGCCTATTCTTAAGTACCTGTGGGAGAGCAGAAAATGAAGTGAACAATTTATAGAGCCTGTAATTTGCAGGATGATAGTGAACAGCCGAGTTTCTTTTTTAATTATATTAAATAAAATGGAAATAAAGGCACTGTAATAGGGATTGATGAGACAGAAAAACCCATGTAAGGTCCACATCATAAATACATCTAAATCTGATTACAACCCACAGAGAGACACTTGTTGACGAGATCGACGACGCACTAGTGAGAATGGTTATGAACGTAATATAAGGGGACAAAATCTCGCATTTACTATTTTTTATCCGCCAAATCTCTCTTTTTTTGCTGTCCACATAGCTTTAGGTTTAGTATATTTGTTTATTCAGCAAAACATACTTGGGATAATCAGGGTGACTGAGTCAAAGTAATTAGACGACTTGAGAATATACTGCCGAAATTAGTAAAGGGGAACCTGTACTAAGGGGACCAGTCCTAATGCCACTTGAGTGTGAAAGAACTGACCAGCATTCGAAAAAGGTTTGATAAGGACTAAATAGAGAAGGAGATAAGGATTGAAGACCAATCATGAACTAGGGATTAGATGTTCAACTGCGTACTTTGAATTCCCCCATATGCATCTAGTTCTGGTTGATTCACTGGTGACTTCAACGCTCAGTGAAGTACAAATCCAAAAGATTTCACTGAATGGATGTTTTGAATATACAAGTTTTAGTGTGATGATTTGGTATAATGATATATAAATTTTAAAAGATAATGTATAATAACTATAACACAAAAGTTTTTTTTCTACGTAATAAAATACTAGAGAAAGCAATAACTGTACGGTGCATGAAAGTTGTCTTTTGTGTTATTTCTATACAGGTACCTTCATATATACTTTCGAGAACTCTGTCCCTATATTTATTCACACTTGGTAGCAGTGAAGAATCAATATCAAAGCAAATAGATAACTTAAGAACATATTAATCGACATGAATGAAATTATAAAATCCAAATTTCATGGGAATGATAGAAACATTAGAGTATTTCGAGAATATTGATGCAGCGTGCTTTCTATGATGAGACTATTTCTTGGAATAAATGTATTTCACTTAGTTCTTCGAGCAACATGTTTAGTTTTACAAAAAGTAGATCAAAGGCACATAGGCCATAAACAACACAATGTAGCACGCAGGGATGTAAAAGTAAGATATACGATACTGCAAAATGAGAACATAAACCGATATAAAATTGATATCAAGTGCCCTCTCTGAACCCACATTGTATTCAAGAGTGACCCAGACTACACCCTCACTGCTGCTTCCAACCAAATATACGATATCTAGCATCGCCCTTTTGTCCTGGCCAGGACATACTTAAAGCGGCATTATTCTATTTGTTAAACTTCTTTTGGAATCTCTTCTTCTCTATGACTCACAAGGTGCCGTGAAAGGAATTATACTTACTGAATAGAGGAGAGAAGGAACATACAAATAGTAAATTATTTTTTTGTAAGACTCGGGTCGTCAACCCACGGGAACATGAAGCCCCTCAATAAAGCAATTCTTGAGCTTTGCGCTCCTTGTGGCATTAGCATTAGTTCCGTACTGTCTATGCGACTAAAGCTGGTAATCAATTCACATCTATCACTGTATTGGTGTGATCAGTCTGTCCCTAATCTACACCTAGCTGAAGGTACAGTGGGCGTGGACACTATAAATTCTAAGTAATCCCATAGCCCCATAGCCTCTGATTTAGGGTCTGATCCTACTAGAGCGCGCATTGAAGGGATCAGCTGTTAGTGCTCGTTCCACTGACGGAATGGTCAAGGAGATTTTTTGAAGGCTGTTTGTTTATGAGGTTAATCCTCGGAGAGATCTTTTTAACATGTTAGTTCACCATTCTTTGGCTGATTAATACTGGAACTTTCAGAATGCTGTACGAAGCCTACTTTTATATGTATAGAATTAATTCCTCGTTTAATTCTGTATAAGATCAAGGAGTGTCGTCTGTCACAAATGCCTGGTATTGTTGAATTAAAGAAAATTACTCATAGAATTTAGGAATTCCTTGAGATGAAAAGGCCATTCCCTTCAGACAGCCTTTCACGCCCTCGTATGAAAGCCTTCGATTTATGACACGGACGGAATGAATGTAACTTTAATTTATGACTTGATAAATAAGGAATATCTTCTTAAAAGTGACCTCTGGCCGGTGTCGCCTTCAGGTTACCCGCTGGTTATTTATTGTTATATTTCCTTTTGTTGAAGTCTTGTACAGTGAACGATCTTATTCACAGACGGAACGCTTCGTGAGAGCCTAAGGAATATGTAGAGAAAGTTTTTTTTTTCTTTTCTTTTTTTGCCTTGTTATACTATTTTATTTTTCTTAATAACAACAATAAGAACGTCTACTAAATATCACAACATATTATTTACAATACTGTGATCACACACACATTAAGATAAACACAGACGTCTTAAAGATGACTGAATGCACTCCATACGAATATCTGTATTTTCATATTTGTTGTGGATGGTTTAGGAAACAGGTCCTGCGCCATCTCTCCATTCAAGCAGTAGTGATGTTCGTGTTCGTTATACTCCATTGTTGTGACAGCATTTTACAGCTGATGTAGTATTTCTTGAGCCTTGGACTATCGCCCCTATGTAATAACTACGGAAAGAGTTATTTCCCGTTTGGAAATGCTGTAGAATATCAATGTTGGACGACTCGCATTGAATTCTGTGGCTGAATCTATGCTAACTAATGATATATATTTTGCAGTAAAACGAACACTGTATTATCACTTTTCTTGAGTTTGTGCTATCGATGTTTGCACTGGCAAGGGTCTGAAATTTGATAAAGAGCAGAGGTTGCAGTGTTCGACTCTGTGCAGGTCAAGAGATCATAGGAGACTTCTTTATGACCAACAGGAAAATCCAGTGGCGGCCTGTGACGTTGCTCGCCCTCGCTATCAATCAACCCATCGACCGTTTTTCTTTTGTTTGTTTGCTCATTCATTTTTCTTTCCCTTTCCGCTCACTCATTTCTCTTTTCAGAGTGTTTTACCGCAGGCGCGTTGAGACGACAGGATGGCACTTTGCATCTACTAGTGAGAGTAACTACTTCTTAGCATTAGTAGGAAACGGCTCTAGATTACCTGTTAGTAGAATAAGAAAAAGGTGGACTTACGGGAGTGATACCAAGCCGACTTACTGGAATAGCACCACTTGGGCCAGACGACAGCGCTGGGGGTATCCAGATCCGTCATGGCTCGCATTCAGCCTTCTTGGGTCACAACTTTCCGACGTGAGAGGTCTGCCAGGGGTCAGATTAGGTCACTTCACGTTGACCAACACTTGACCAGCAAGATGTAACATGCAGCCAACGCCTCGCTTGGAAAGTATATTCAAGGTCAAAGGCCTTAATTAAACTTTGACGATAGTTAAACCGAGCTCGATGTCACCACACGAGCTGTTAAGAACACTGATGTTTTTTCACCTCCACCACATTCTCGGAATCCATATATGATTACACTCCATTGGCATTTCGACAAATAAATCTTGTTTAAGCACAACAAGAAGAAAAGTATAATCCACTGAGCACTCTGGTGTAGGCTCCAGCAACAATAGCCACAGCGTGATCACTACCACTATGAAGAACTCTGTGGGGGCGAACGTTCCAGCGAGCAGTCGCGGAGGTCCAGTGATGACGAGGGACAGAGAGTCGGTGTGAACGGTATGGCGGCTGGCGCGCAACTGTCTACTCCCGCTACAGGTGAGCGAGCGCAGGTACACTGGACGGTGGAGGGCAAAGGGGGAGGAGGAGGTGGCGGCGTGCGTTCGTTCGTTCGCGCGTAGGTCCGCGGCGGTGGAGTGTGTGCGGGGAAGCCAGAGGCAGTTTGGACGCCGCAAGTGACGGTTGTCTGGTACCGTCGCTCCCTTAAGCGCGAGGCCTTGTTTGCTTAGCGTATTAGAGACGATGGTCCTAGCATAATTTCTCTTTGGAGCTTTGCAATGTATGAAGCTTGTGTTAACTTTGGAAGTAGGTCGATGTTATGAGTAAATATGAAGCGTAAATACAAAATACATGATTATTAGACAAAAGCTTTCATCATGTGTTTTTCTCGTAATTCTGGAGCGTCAAGTATTATAAGACTAAAGACGCTTATCCTCTGCGCTACGAGTGTTCGGCTTATGTAGCCGAAATTCTGGATGAAATGCACATCTCATTTTTATTCATTATCTGTATCGATACTTATTTACTAACGATAATTGTTGAAGTAGAATTATATTTGGAAACGGATTATACAATCTGAACATATTTAGCATATCTGGATCTGGCAGAGACATCATACGGCATGTTTTAACGATGAATCGATACAAGATATTAAGATTTTGCCTGTAAGATATTAGAGTACGTTACCCAACTAACTTCAGTTAAATCGAGCAAAAATTATAAGAGTTTAAATTAACCGCAACGTGTGATTTTGTTGATTTTCACTTGCATGCGTTTTCCGTGAGTATCTTCACTTAACTTCACAAGGTATTATTCCACTGAACTAGATAGAGATCCAAATGTCTTTCGTCCGTGTTCCTTCTAACAAAAAACCAGGTCTACCTAATTATTTCCTAAAGTCTAGAAAATAGATTGGAATGGCGTTTAGCACGAATTGAATACAGCTTTTTTTCTGACTTACGCCTCGGGTCAACAACACTCCTTTCCATATAGAACTTCTAGGCTTTCCTATCTCGTTTCTTTATCTTCCACTTTAATTCTGACTAATTCGACTTCAATTACCCTTATGTTTAGGGGACTGGTTAGCGAGGACTTAATCGACCAGACCTTTGCGATAAGGTCAAAGGCTCTCAGACTAAAGATTTGAAGACCGACATTACAAAGTTAGTGGTCTTATCTTTTCTATAATTGACCGAACCCGTTGCAGACCATCTTACTGTCGGCCTGGCGTATAATTAAACTGTCACATAATTTGATAGGAGTTATGATGAAAAAATGAGATATGCACTAATGATGCAGAGACGGATGAGGATGAAATGTGTAACGAAATGTATGCAAATTTTCCAACACCATCTCAAAAGCATGGAGCGAAATCAGATTAATATATTCTTACATTGACTATTCGAAGTTGCTACTTGTTAAGAGACAATGCAGTAGTTAAGAAGTGTTTCTATATAATGGAATGAAAGTAGAAACAAAACATGGAAGAGGATTTAGCAAGGTAAATAACATGCAAGGAAA
>NW_028234413.1:27091996-27096996 GCF_977035675.1 Penaeus japonicus | reverse complement strand
TTAACCATTCATATTATTGTCAAGGGGTAATTTGCCCAACGGAGTTCGTGTTATCGCCGATCACGCCTGTATCAATGTCCAGCAGTAAAGTACCAATTGTAACTTTGTTGATTGTTGGTGCAGGAGGTGCTCGACCCGGGGTCTGCGAGTGGTCGACGCTGCTGTTTGGATTACGTTTGGCTTTGTTTATTTTTCTTGATCACCATTTAATTGAGAATATCCCTCTGGGCGCTCACGCGGCCGCATGGACATAATCACAGTTAACTTGACCTTGTTAATATGTGGTTTGTGCATGTTACTCTTGGCATTTCCAAACGCGGCGTAGCATAACGCTCAGGGGAGATGCGGATAACACCAGACGTTTCTTCTGGTTTTGAGGGACAGAGGAAATTACCGCGGCTTAGTTAATATTCATGACACTCGTATTTACCAACGTCGGCCACAAAGATAGCTAAGCTTTCTTTACTCTTTTTTTCTTTAACTCATCGTTGTCGTTCCAGAACTTCGCTCAACACTTTTCACTAGATTTATCATTGCGTAATTATCACTTTTATTTTCATTCGTATTCTTGCACGATAAATCTAAGCGTTTTAGATGCTGCCGTTCCCGCTAGTTAATGGTTAATCGAAACAGGATCATGCTTCTAAAATTACTTGCTGTTATCAAGAGGTTCTCAGCCAACTTGTAATTGTTCCCTTTCGCGTTGACCAATAACAGCGACTCCTCACTCGAAGGTGATAGGAATGGCTAACTCGTGAAATTTAAGTGAATAAATCAAGAAATCCGAAAAGTTTCAACGCACCGAAGAATCCCCGTAATTGACTGTTAATTATAATCCCCTGTTCGAATCAATAGCAACCGACCCTACTTGCACCCTGATTGATAGTGATTGCATCCCCCTGAGGTCCGTGGGTGGATGATAAGATAAATAACAGGTTGAAATTATACCACGAAGAGACAGAATTATACCACACCCCGCTTCGACGCTTATCAAGAGAGCATTTTTTTCTCCCCTGGCTGGTCGTGACGAACACCGGGGAGCCGTCTACAAATTAAGCGCTCTCACCCGCTCCCGAAAGTCAGCTGAGCGATCCCAGATATCCTGTGGTGGTCGGTCGCAAGCCTCGTCGGATTCGTGGGTGACGCGGTGTAAAGGAGCCCCTGTAGAAGTGATGGAGCACCTCTCACGGCCCTCGATGTACCCTTGCATAAGGAGATGCTCGGAATTTATTCATGCGGGCTCCATGGCCACGGCTCGGACTTCCTGAATTCACGCAACGGACAGGGAAACTTTCCCATGTTTATATTTACTTTCATTTAATTTATGATACTGATAATGATAATACCGGTCGTTATTATCATTACTATTATCATTATCATTATCATTTAGTAGTGGTGATTCTACTACTAATACTAATGCTACTATTACAACTACATATACTACTACAAATTATAATTATGATGATAATAATAATAATGTTTTATATCAATATTACCATAATCATAATTATTATTATTACATTTATTGTTATTTCTGTTATCATTACCATCCTTTCAGCATAATTAATATTATCATCATCCTCATCCTCATCATTACTATCATCATCTATATAATTTCTGTTCTTATCGTTGTTTTTAATATTTTAAATTCAAAGTAGTAGTTTGTAGTATCAACATTATGAAAAGCTTGTTTATTTTATAATACATTAAAATAAGCACTGGCAACATCATCGTTTTTTAAATATCATGATTAGTTATACACTAATAATCGACAGTCGACGATAGTTAGGGAAGACGCCAGAAGTCATCAGACCATTAAGCGTGGGTTAGTCTTGTGAGTCTGACAAAGAGTTTAAATCCTCAGAGTTAACCGTAGATTAACATGAAGAAAGGCTTCGTGCGTGCAGGATTCCACGTCTTCTGGCTACTTGTGCCCTTGTGAAGCCTGTAATAAGGTGGTCTAGATGGTTATAATAATGGTAGCATTCAGACCATCTTGATTACCAGGTCTGAGGGACAGGAACTGACCGAGCACGGCAACGGGGATTAGCACGAACCAGGTTTAGGGATTAATAAGTAGTTTATGAGAAGGGGATTAACACGAAGTAGCAATTCCGATGATCTCTGTGTTGACGGCGATGACTGTGGGATTTCGAGAGTAATCAAGTCACTTAGCCGGCGAAAGACAGCGGTCTCATTTCCGTGACAAATTTCCTGAGACTGACAACATCTCAAGGGTGAGCTCATGTGGAGAGCTCCGCTGATCAAGGCTCCTGATGCGGCTACTTCTTAACAGGGGAAATGCATCCTCTTTCGCAGGCGGTTATAAAGCAGCAGCTCTCGTGCAGACAGCAGCATCTTGAGCAACATTAAGTACACTGCCTGCAAGATTCACATCATGTGGTAAATGAGAACGAGCTATTCGATCTTGTTTATCTTCGACTCATAGCCTCCGGGCGAGGCAGGTGCTCCGCCAGCCTTCATTTGGCCGTTTAATGCTCGTTCGTAACTCGTGTGTGGCCATCCAAATATGTCATTATTTCGTACTCCTTCCATCTGACAGATCTTGATTAAAGTTGACCCTTGTCCTGCGTCTTTTTATGCGAGTGTTCTCTTTACCTCTGCAATCAGTTTTTCCTCCTATTATTTTACGTGAAGTTGCAGTTATGAACCCAGTGACTTTGTAGCTACAAAATATCGATGATTTAGAAAACAAACAAATATTAATAATAATGAAACAGATGGGATGTTGACTTTATATAAAGATAATAATAAACTAGAGTAGAATTATCCCAGGCGTGCTAGAACATTGCGTTGTTCGATCAGAAATACATACAAGGAAACAAAGGCTGATGAGTTCAGAAACCTCGGCCCTAGAGTATAGAAACTTTCAACTATGACCTTGTGTTACGGTGTGATATATTACGGAGTGAAGTAAAGAGAGTGACCTGTATGTACCCACTTGCTGGGTATACGTACTCTCATGTGTCTCTCATGTGTACCATATATTTACCTGAATTACCAACTCAACATAAAGAACAGCTTTGGTAAGAGTCAGAATCATGTGCAAGGCAGATTTTCATGGCACGAAAGATACTACCAAGATTATTCAACCCCGTGATAGCTAATTATGTAAGATGATACGATGCAATGAAACTCCCATGCTCTAGTACCGGGGGATAGAGCATTGCAGCCTTAAACTATTATCAACTGGCCGAGTGCCATAAAGGGAAACGCAGTGCTAAACAGGAAGTTGCGCAAGCATATTTCCTTCTGATAATCCTGTGCCCTGGAAGGGCACAGGATTATCATCTGCAACATTAGGGTATAGAAAAGAGCATATTATTACTGTTTACTCTCCCAAGGTACGAAGTAAGATATGTAATTACTACCTGGCATAACAACTTACGAAGGGAGGGGCGCAGTGTACCTATCTAACAAGACAAAGTTTCTCGGGAAAGGCAGGGGTGGACTCACCGGGGCAGGGTACTGCACGGGCGTCGCCATGATACCTGGGATCATGTCTCCTTCGGCTATCTGAAAAATAGATAAACCATTATTTAGCAAACAGGCACATTAATAGTCATCATGATAAACGCATAGCATATAAATGGATGAGTAAAGTTTCAAAAATGTTCAGCTCATACATGTAATTTGGAAATTATTATTGGACGACATCATGCTTTATTTGCATGTAGGAAGCAATACACACGACGTTCAACCAAGAGTATATAAGTAAACCACGAAAGATGCACAAAGGTATATTACTGCAATCAACACTGGTTAACATACTGCGGGTGAATTGTTCGTGGCCATCTAAGGAAGCCAGGCTTCATAGCCTCATGAACCTAAAACCTTGAATTTTCTTTGGCATGGAAGTCTTCTCCTTTTATCTCTCATTCCAGAGGTGTTGGCATGTTCTTAAGGACTTTAAGAAAATTCATGTTTGGATTCGGCAATAACTTCGACTGAAACCATTTATATGCACTTACAACACACGTTGTAATGTGATCAGCATTGCTTGTCATTATTTTATATTTTCTTTCAACTATTGGTTGAATTGATAACATATTTACCCGTATTTTTGCGTCCATACAGACTGAAAATATTTGATTTTATATCCACGTTTTAAAGCAAATGTATCTCCAACGGAATCCATTCTGTAATACAGCACGAATGTTTGAAGTTTTTATGGAGCATAACGTACCGCAAAATACCGAAGTAACCAGTTTTCATTAATGATAGTGCTCAATATAAAGCCTTCTCTTCCCGCTGGGTGTGAGCAATGCATCAGGCTAGTGTCCAATTGTCAGTAAGATCAGAGGAACGTAATTGTGTCTTAGGTATCCAGTGGTAACAATATCAGCTGCATTTTCGGCTTCCTTAAAAGTCGTTCAACAGTCCCAATTATGAACAACTTTCAAAAAAAATATAGATAAAAAGACAACCTCCTCACGGTGGAATCCGCACAAAATTCACATGGCAAGCTTGAAGTCCCGCAGATTCTCGTCGAGATCCACTTTACTCCACCTGCTCAAGCTTCTCCAATCCTGTGGCCTTAGTACTCAAATTATTGATTCCTAATGTGATGCGCAGCGACGAAAATCTATGAAAGAACCCAGTCATTTCATAATATGAATGGATATAATGACACGATTTTGTGATTTTGATAAAGAAACGTACTATCGAGGTCATGAAAGACCAGACGACCTCTTTACCTTGAACAAAGGTGGACCGCCATTCCATTCCTACGGAAAGGATACCGTCAGCGCCATCCTTGCAATCGACACAAGGTTCTTGCGCCCCGCCGTATCTCCTTGCCTACGTAAAGAATCCTGAAGACGGACGTGAGTGCCTAAGGATTAGTTGGATACGAGAGGACGCCGAGCCGCCATGGTCACCTCTCAGGCCACTCGAGGGCATTACGACAGCAAGAGGGCACGAAGCTATTTGTATAAAAGTTCCTCGCGGGGGCATAGGCATAAATGGACTCAAGGTAT
>NW_028234413.1:27069496-27084496 GCF_977035675.1 Penaeus japonicus | reverse complement strand
CAGTTTTTTATTATTGTTATTATCATTATCACTGCTATTACCATTATCATTATTATTGTTCCTTTTTGTTACTATCATTATTATTATTGTTACTACTTTTATAATGATTATTATTATCATCATCATCATTATTATTATTATTGCCCTTATCATTCAATACTTTTACCATCATAGTTGTTATTATCATTATTTATATTATCAATGTATGTTTATATTTTTATCATTATTATAATCATCATCATGATATATATCATCATTGTTATTGTTATTTTTGTTATCATTATTAATATCCTTATCGTTGCTGTGTTTATTGCAACTAGAATTACTGTCACCATCATATGACAATCGTTAATATCCCTATCATTTTCCATGACAATCGTCCTTTTTAATGACCTTTCTATTCTCTTCTTATCTTATTATTACTATTTTTACTTTCATTATTATCCTCATTATCATCATTACTATTATTATCATCATTATTAGTAGTACTGTCATCATTATCATTATTATTTGTAGTAATAGTAGTAATAGTATTATTACAGTCACTTTCATCATTGTTGCTATGATTATCATTATTATCATTATCATTATTATTATTATCAATATTGCTATTATCTGTATAATTCTGATGATGATTACTATTATTATTATCGCAAATAATATAATTATCCGTATTTTCATCATTATTGTTATCATGCCATCATGACTATTATTGTTATAATCATTAAGATCATCATATCATCAATCCTCCTCTTCATCATTAAAAACATTGATATCACTTTTATTATTATCATCATCATAATAGTTGGCTTTTCTATTTCCATTACCATTCGTCGTTATCAAATTGTTCTCATCATTACTATCAAATCAAATTTTCATAGAGGATAGATAATTGCTTGATAGATATCTATGTGACGAATAGTAAGTCAAATGGGCAGTACCATTACCTCATTATATCACTTTGTACCCTTATTTCGATTCCAGTCGAAATGAACGAAATATTTCCAGGTCACCATTTTAAGGAGAAACACGAGCCAGGTTTGTACCGCACAAGAGCGCCGGTCCTCGTGCTCCGTGTCTCGCTCCGGTCGATGCTTTCGCCTCGGTTGCTGTGGCGTCCTTGAAGGGTCACCGTCATAGTTGTCTCACACATTATCTGTTCATACTATCATGTGATATCATCGCGTCCATGTTGGCATATAGTGATTACAGCGGTATGTGCATTGTGTGTATATAATGCAGCGAAGACAGGTTGTCATAAGCAGGATAGTTACCTCGCGAATGGATGTTTTCCTCTTGGCAGTGGAAGTGCTATGAGGCCCCTTGCAACGACCAGGACTCATGAGATTATCCTAGTCATGCACTCTTGCAATAATTACATCAGGGATAATCACTCATTTCGTACAGACCGGCTAAGGGAGTCGGAGAAGAGCGTCCTCTCATTAAAGCTCCCGGCAGATACAGAGGTATGTCTTCACAAAGTACAATAAGAAGCCAGTTTGGGTTCTTGACTTTATACGTGATACGAATAAACAAATGTTCATGGCATCAACAACATCACCTGTTCTCAGGTCGAAGAACACACCCACACTCATTTGCATAAATTAACAGTAAGAGTTTTCTAGCCTGACTGACTGATGGAAAACCTATATGCAAAAACCTGACACCATGAAGTCATTAATTATAGATTCATGGTCCTTAACTCTCACTCGGGAGTGCTTACGGTATCAATTATCAAATTAGAAAGCTATATTAATTAATCACTTTTTGCCTTTGGATATAAGACGGTCATTGCTACCTTTGAACTGTTGTTTTAATATTCATATTTTTTTTAACAAGACAAGCATTATAATAATATCCGGATATATGACTGAACATGCCAGCCTGTCCTTACTTTACCCTCGTCTTAAATAGAACAGTGCACACTTCCAGTTTCTTCCATTTATGCTCCAGCGTACAAAATACACACTCGGCAGCCACCTACCAAGTGAAGCACAGACACGCACTGTACAGTGTACACATACAGGTACACCCACATGTGTGTGTGACACACACACACAGACGCACATACATATGTAAACATATATATATATATATATATATATATATATATATATATATATATATATATATATATTTATACATACATGTATATATACGTATGTGTATTTATATGATATGTATAATATATATATATATTATATATATATATATATATAATATATATATATATATATATATATATATATATATATATTATATATATATATATATATATAATATATATTATATTAAATATACATCTATATGTAAGCATATGTGTATATATATATATATATAATTTAATATATATATATATATATATATATATATATATATATATATATATATATGTGTGTGTGTGTGTGTGTGTGTGTGTGTGTGTGTGTGTGTGTGTGTGTGTGTGTGTGTGTGTGCGTGTATGTATATATTTATATACGTATACACACGTACTCACACACGCAGACACACACACACATGTATATATATATATATATATATATTATATATATATATATATATATATATATATATATATATGTACATATGTGCATATATACATATATATATATATATATATATATATATATATATATTATATATATACATGTACATATATGCATATATACATATATTATATAATATATATATATATATATATATAATATATATATATGTATATATATATGTGTGTGTGTGTGTGTGTGTGTGTGTATCTATATGTATATATATGTATGTATATAATATCATACCGACAATACAGTAATACATAACAATGCAGCCACAGAACTGACGACGTCAACAGCAGCAAAAGAGAAAACGAAAGGCCTTGTTCGTTGCTTACGGGCGATATTGGCATTCTCAATAGTGCATTGAGCTGCAATTGCTGACCTTGAAAATAGCATTCAATTGAAGTGTCGACACTATTTCGACTGCATTGTTGGCGGTTGTAGTAGATCCAGTCGTATCCTTAATTTTAGTAATGGTAGGAATATTAGTAGTAATAGTAGTAGTAGTAATACTAGTAGTAGTAATAATAGTAATACTAGTAGTAGTAATAGTAGTTGTAGTAGTAGTAACACTAGTAGTACTACTACTGCTAAAAAGTAGTGAATGAAGTGGATATATAAAGCCCGTCAACATTTTACTATTTTTTTTTAATCTTCTTACAGAGCAAATCGATCTGGAAATCCCGAAGCTTGATTACCTTCATTTTCGTGGCAGAATAATACCAAGAAAAAAGTCCTATCAAACTCACGTATGAAAAATGAGCGAAGCACACTCGTCTACCGGAAGTGATGCGAGCCATTGTTTCCTGCCGCGAGTGATCTCCATTCATGAAAAGGCGAGGCAACCTGTCGTAATTCCTTGCGATTCCCGCACAGGATGCACGCCAAGACCCCGCTGTCATAAGTCACCGGAACATTCCCATTCAGAACAGGAACATTCCCATTCATGCGCACTCAGGTCTCTCGTGTAATTCCTGTCGGTTCCCACGAGACCGGAAGCGGCTTGACCGTGAGAGCTCCCTGGCTGACCCGTGCCCGCTTCCCCCTCCCCCTCCCCCTCCCCCCCTCCTCCCTACCTGCGAACTCCTTCCTCCGGCGCGGCAGGTGAAGGAAAAAAGCCCTTTGTGTTTGTTGTTTTTCCCTTTCTGATTACCGAGAGTGAGTTTACTGCCAGGTTTATTTGTTTTTAATATCATGCATTCTTATGTTTTTTACTTATTGGTTGAAACTGATACTTTTGTGTTCAATATATATATATATATATATATATATATATATATATATATATATATATACACAAACATATGTATGTGTATATATATATATATATATATATATATATATATATATACACAAACATATGTATGTGTGTATGTGTGTGTGTATATATGCACACATACATACATATATATATATATATATATATATATATATATATATATATATATATATATATATATATATATATACACGTACAAATATGTATATATGTGTGTGTGTGTATATGCGTGTATGTATGCATATATATACACACACATATATATGTATATGTATATATATATATGTATATATTTATATATGTGTGTATGAGTCTTTGTGTACATTTGTGTACATATTTGTATATATATATATATATATTCATATATATATATGAAATTCATTTAACCTTAAATACAGTATTATTTAATTTGTCTATATCATACCATCGTCCTTTACATAAATACATATGGTATATATAAAGACATTTACATATCGCTTACATGCAATGTGTACGCACGCGCCCGCGCGCGCACACACACACACACACACACACACACACACACACACACACACACACAGCGTAAACCCTCCCCGCACAAACACGCGACGTGATCTTCCGGCCCAAGAGCGGATTTATTTCCTCCTGTAGTGATTACAGACGCCACCACTCCGGGCGCAAGAGGGCATGATTCCGGTCGTATTCCCAGATATTCCCACACGGCCGGAAGGAGTGGGAATGAGCGGGGTAACCACGTGCTGCTCGATTCCCGGACGGCGGCTCGGCGGGCCACGGGTCACGGACGGCATTTCACGAGTTTCCTTCGCGATCAGTTTGTTTCGTCCGGGCGAAGGCGGCTCCGTGGCGTTTCTAATGTCGGGGAAGATGTAATGGACGCATGCTAGACCTCTTCGGCAAGTGTCGACGCGTATCTCTAGTCATGAAAAAGAAAATAGGTAATAGGTTTTACTGGGAATACGCTGTGATTACATGACAGTGGTTTAAATCCAGAGACCCGAAGCTGATCTAACCTTATGAGCTTCCGACCGACGCTGATTGCAACATAATGGCTATCGGAAGTGGGTGGACGCGAACGCACGACTCGGAGCCAAAGGTGTGCGGCGGTATTGTACAAATTGCGCTGTTTTTCTCTTCAAGTCGTTTTTGCGCCTAAGTCCTCTATACTTCGACCAATGCATCTGCTTGTGCACCTTTGGAAGGCGTGCGGGTGTTACTCGGAGTCATTTGAATTCTGCTGAGAATGCTTCATGCTTGCTAGTCATTATGGACGCGCTGTTAGTGCAAGGCTCTGCGAGAAGGGTCTATTAAACCAGGTTTGTGCTTTACCGGCAGGGTCTATGATCGACCTCAGTCAAGGGCACCTGAATACTGTTGCTTTTGCAACCAATTTATTGTTGTGTGTTGCTGTAGTTTCCTTGATCCCGGATACTTTTTAGGTCCCTTGTTTCTACTACCTATCATTTCCGTCGGTACGTTGATATTTTCATGTTTTGTATTATACATTTTGAAGGGATTTTGCAATATACCAATTCAACGACTATAAAATCTGGGAAAATATTTGACTATAAACATATGATGAACATAAGCGTATGAGAATGTAAGCCAATCAGGATTATGTTTCTTAGTTATTAAACGTGAAATCACTAAATTATTTGACTGTAAACAGGAAGATCAAATTGCAAAGTTGCAAGAATCAGTGATATCAAGTTTTTCTTTTATGGCAATATGCAGTCTACGGTAATTGCCTGCGCTCTTTTATAGACTTTTTGGGGTTGGTGTTCTGAGTCTCATTTTCCTCAGCATTTTGATGTTCATAATTGTATCATAGACATCATTTGCTGATAACGGATATTTTAATTCGGATCATATTAAAGGGTCTAAATATAATTTTGTACATATGTGTGTGTGTGTTTGTGTGTTAAACAATTGGTATTAAATCCCTGTACTATATTCCGACATCCTTTTCACATAACCAGTATCTAACACATGGATATCTTGGATTTATGTTACTGCAGTCTAAAAAAAAATAATACCCTGGGTAAGATTTACTCTGAGATAATCTGCAATCAAGGTTAACCTCCCTTAGACATGGTAGCATATATGAATCTAAGACAACTAGATTAGGAGTCTACAATGAGACCATGAAAATCAGTCACAGAGAATGAAAATCAGTCACACTCCCTTTGTTAATACGAGATTGGTGAACATGGGGAGAGAACCAGATAAAGTTAACTCATATTACTACTTGATCTAACTCATTTGATATAACAAATACAATTGGTAGTTAGCATCCTCGCACATGTTAGGAAAACAAATAACCCAAACACTATATAGTACGCGATTTTCTCTTTTCATAATGGAAATAACCTGAATGGTACACAAGAATATAAATCTACTACGACCTGTGTATCTTATCTATTCTAATACATCTGCTCTTAATCGTCATTTTTCATTTATCATATTCTCCATTACAATAGTTTAAGGGAAAATGGTGGATCACCAAATCTACGCTGGTTGCCCGCCACTTTTAGCTGAGTTGCGTGAAGGTGTTCGTGCAAGTGATACAGCAGAAATGTGTAACCTCACAGCGACGTGTAAAGCGTAGCCACCCGGTAAAGATTCGGTGTACGAGGGGTGCGAGGTGGATGGCGGCGGGGAGGGGGGGGGGTTGTCGTCGTCCACTTCCTTGTTCCGCAGTGTCATTCGGACTGTACGGGTGAGCGCACGCCTCGTGACCAAGTAATGTAATAGTCCGAAGCGAGTCCACGCAGTCCTCTTGGGCCACACGGTACTCCAGGGGCCACTAAGTACTATTGGGGCCACGCGAGACAGCCATTACCCCGGGTGTGCTAGAAGCCGTGCTGGCCACTCGGTACCTCACCACCTTTTCCAACAACAAACGGATATCATACATTACACACACTTAGGTCGTGGATATTGGCGGACCAATTATTTCTGATGTGGCAATGGATCTGTCTTTTTTATGTTTTTTTTTCTTCGTAATACATTTGTCATTAAAGGTATAAAATGATCATCTTCACTGATTATGACACGATGAAATAAAGAAGGATCTCTCATGCGGATTTTTTTTCTTCTAAGCAGGAAAGTTTTTAATTTATATCACTTGTTAGAGCAACTGACCCATTCGTACCTTAAGAGCATGCCATTAATTATTTTCTCTATATCTAGTCTTTTTTACCAACTGTCAATAGTTTCTTTTTAAACTATTCGGTCCTTTAAGGAATGATATATCAAACAAAAAACAAAAAAACGATCACATGCAGGCGCTGTCTTTGATTCACAAACGGGGCCTCCTCGACGTGATATTGAAAGCGTTTTTGTACACACGACTGTCATGCATTGAGGATATTTGACTGGTATCTGATAGCGAAGCATACACATTTAAAGATTATTCCTGACCTGTAATCCTGAAGATATTACAAATAGAAATAAGAAACGGTAACATTTAAAGCTCTTAACAAATAAAACTGTGACACAATTATTCCTCTGTTTAAATAACTATCATCTACCCAAAACCGTATCCGTACAGGATATAGGACTAGAATTACGGCTTATGGTTCGAATAAATTAGCATTAAAAATACATGCACAAAATAATCTCACTGGCGGTGTATGAAGCTCTAAACAGTAAATCACCGCTGCTGCAATAACTACCGAAATATATCATGTATAATTCATAAGGTAAGGAAGGAGACTGGCTATCCGGTGAAATATGTTACTTTTTAGAAAATCTGTTCCCCTTTTCGTTATAAGAGCGTAAACTGTACAAAAGGTTCATCCACTATCAAGGTTGTCATTAAGCCCGGCCTAATCAACGGTCGTCGCGGCACACTTTTCAGTAAAAAAAGGTCGTTTTTCACCTACCCTGTGTTATTAATCGTCTGGGTTCGTGAAAACGATAAATTATGTTGAATTAATGAAGCAGATGAGAAAGCTCATGAATGAAGCGGAGGAGAGAGAGAGAGAGAGAGAGAGAGAGAGAGAGAGAGAGAGAGAGAGAGAGAGAGAGAGAGAGAGAGAGAGAGAGAGAGAGAGAGAGAGAGAGAGAGAGAGAGAGAGAGAGAGAGAGAGAGAGAGAGAGAGAGAGAGAGAGAGAGAGAGAGAGAGGCGGAGGTGACACTAGAATTAAAACCCGTAAGTGTCTAGAAGGATCTGAAGAGTGATGTTGCCATGTGACGAGTCAAGGGTTGTAGGGAAGAAAACACGCCACAATGAAGAGTGATACAAGGTTAACAGGAGGCGAATTGCGGTGGCCCATTTTGGAACGTTGGTGTAAGAAGGTTTAAGAGACCTTGCTGGCGTTGACAGGCAGAAGTAACGCAACCGGCAATAAAAAATGCGAATCTATATGACACTATAGACCAATCAACCATAAACAATTAACAAAAGACATCAGAAAACAAATCAAAACAATCATAATTCTGAAGAATATACACCTACGACTACCACAAAAAATAACTCGACCTCATGCTAACGAAAGGAAGCAACGGAGATATTAGAGGGAAAGGGAAGGGAGGAGGTAGTCTCACCGCTAATGGTTATGATGGTAATTCAGTTGAAGGAAACCGTCCTTCACCAGCACGTAGTTCAATATTCCCAATGCATTATTCGGTCGTTCGTGCTGCATGGAGGTTCATTTCGACGGTCTTCAAGGTGTCATTATATTTATTTTCTCTTATCGCCTCAATGAATATGGCGGTCGGCTATCTCTGCTGTCGAAAGATTTTGAATTTTTTCGCTCTCGCGTTTCAAAACTGAGGAGGAAGATATTTTTGTTTACATGATGTTAGCTGTAAAGTCGATTGTGTTTTTGCTTCGGGATTTGCATGGTTTGACTAATAGTGTTCAGTTCTTGTGCTATAGTACACAGGCATTGGGAAATTTGAATTATTTTTATCATAATTTACAAGAGTGAAGAGATAGGTTATTCTGTCTAACGTTGCTCATTTGATATACGAATATGTAAAGTTAATATGACTTGTCTTGAATCTTTCTTTATTAGGACAGGCTTTAAGGTTTATCTTTATGTAGTATGGTGATAAGAAATCAGAAATAGATAGATGATGTAGGCTTAATCCCATCTCCTTTCTCCTATCCCTTACTTCTCTCTTTCTCTCACTCCCCCCTCCCCCTCTCGCTCTTTCTGTCTCTCTATTATTGTCTCCCTCTTTTTTCATTTCTGTCTACCAATCTCTAACTCTGTCTCTATCTATTTCTGGTCCTTTTTTCTCTCTTTCTCTCCACGAATGAACAAAATGTCATTTTGTTGAAATATTGGCAAATTATTCATGTAATAGCTGTCAACTGGAAAAACAAACGAGGAAGCCAGCCTTTGATGCGTTGTTAAATATATTACAAGAAATATAACTTGGAATTTAAAATGTCAGACAGCAAGTACCTTTTTAAGCCAACGCCCCTCCTATCTATGCCAGCATCTCAATGGTAGGCCGAATTTGCGTCATGCTAATATGGTCTAAAGTAATAAGTCTTTGGAGATGCGACTAACAGCATTCTCTTGCCCCAAAGCAGGCGCACTACTTTAGCTATCTTCCTGCCACAAGCCCCCCTCACTTCACCCTCACCTAACCCCTCCCCCCTCCACCTTTTCCCCACCTTTTTTCCTTACTTATATATTCGTGCATAATAACGACTCTTAGTGAGCATTAGTAGCATCAGATGCCGACCTCGTTCGAATAATGCTCTGGGAGAAGTATGAGCTCTTATATGCCAGGGCTATTTCTAGTCATTATCGTTCAAATGATTGAGTTGGCGATTGTGATGTCGGCAGAACATGTGCAATCAGATCAGTGTGAATGTGAAATGCTTGTGTTAGAGGCGTGTGAATGTGTTTGTGACCGCGGTGTGAATGTGTGTGTGTCGAGGCGAGGAAATTGGTTGGGTAAGTATTTCGTGTGTTGAGTCATGTGCGAATGTTGGATGTTTGCAAGTCCTATTCCTTTCCGGTGTCAAAATGTGTAGAAATTGGCGTAGTGCATCTTCGGTAGAGATAGCGTTCATGTTTGTTTTATAAGGCGTGTCTTTCTGCATAGGATCATAAATCTGATAAACCTGACCCGGACATTAATCACAATGGAGTTGTTCTTGTCAGGTGATGGTGGAAGTAAGTCATAATTCCATACAAGGCATGTTGAAAGAGAGAGAGGGAGAGAGAGAGAGAGAGAGAGAGAGAGAGAGAGAGAGAGACAGAGAGAAACAGAGAGAAAGAGAGAGAGAGAGGAAGAAAGAGAGAGAGAGAGAGAGAGAGAGAGAGAAAGAGAGAGAGAGAGGAAGAGAGAGAGAGAGAGAGAAAGAGAGAGGAAGAGAGAGAGAGAGAGAGAGAGAGAGAGAGAGAGAGAGAGAGAGAGAGAGAGGGAGAGAGAGAGCGAGAGAGAGCGAAAGAGAAAGAGAATAATTATTAGCTATAAGACATATGTATATATATATATATATATATATATATATATATATATATATATATATATATATATATGTATATATATATATATATATATATATATATATATATATATATATGTATGTATATATTCTCATTCTTTATATATCGCAGTAAATTCGCCTAATCTTCAAACTTACCTTTTAAATATTCTAAAGAGAGCTGTTGGCGAAAGCAGGAAGCCCCAAGTCCATCACGTATTTACAAAGACATTTTAAGATTACTTGGCATTGTCCATTCTCCTCGGCACGGTCCCCGCCCCCCCTTCAGATCGACATATTCAATATAAAGTCGCAGCAGAAATAAAATAAAGCTTCCTTGTCGTGTATTTAGGAGGCTATTGATATGCGACACGACCTCCCCGTTTCAGTGTCGCGGAGATAAAAGCCTGACATATTTCCAGTTCAGTCGCTGATAACGCGGTGGACTTTCTTTCATGTCGTTGCAGTGGTGGTCTCATTCGAGGGCATTCTAGGTCAAGAGTTTATTGACAAAATCATATGTGGTACGAGAGAAAAGATAATAGAGAAAGTAGTGAAGTTATATAAAGTGACGTTATGACTAAAGAGATTTGTAAATGAGATCCGCTGTTCTATACTTATTGTTGCTTGTCATGCAGATATTAAAGGTTTTTGTGGGCCTCAGAAATATATTGAGTGTTATTATAGACAATTTACAATCACTTGTAAGCCTGCAACATCACCATGTGAGGCATGACTTAGTAATCAGATAATAGGTTTCTTATCGAACAATTAAATGCAATGATTTTTCTCTATGTATTTTGTTTAAAACTAAGGCCACGCGTGTGTTAATACCTTTAAACATGTGCTTTTGGTCTATTCCTTGTAGAGGTTTTAGGTGTTCTACACAATGAATTACAAATGTTTGTTTTTTTCTGTATTCTTATATTTTTTGCTTAGTCTATAAACGGAAAGCAACAATGTTAGGATGCATATGAGCAGATGCATATGCAATCTATCTAGATGAAATATGTATATTTTTTTTCTGAACGTTGCGTGTCACAAGCTCCCCCAGATTTCTTGCACGCCACGCGATAAGAACCGCTTCGTCCCTCGCTCTCCCCCCTCCCCCCCCTCTTCTCCCTCCTCCTTCTCCTCTTCCCTGTCAAAGATCCCGCAGCATCCGGGCATCACGGCGCTCGTGACGTGTCCTGCGTGGTGACCTTGGGACGTTGAGATGATGCCCCTGATAACACGTGTGTCACTTTTTTCTCTCCTTATCTCTTGTTTTATTTGATGATTGCATGACAGCATTGAGGATATGTTTGGAGAAAGAATTTATAGGCATTTGATAGATTATGTTAGCGCGCACGAAGACTGTTTGGAAATATGCAGCACATCCTGGTTTTCGTTTTCTCTCTCTCTCTCTCTCTCTCTCTCTTCCCCCCCCCCCTCTCTCTCTCTCTCTCTCTCTCTCTCTCTCTCTCTCTCTCTCTCTCTCTCTCTCTCTCCCCTCTCTCTTCCCTCTCTCTCTCTCTCTCTCTCTCTCTCTCTCTCTCCCTCCCCCCTCTCTCTCTCTCTCTCTCTCTCTCTCTCTCTCTCTCTCTCTCTCACTCCCTTTCTCTCTCTCTCTATCTATCTATTTCTGGGGTAGAAGATCGACACCAGGCCTGTTACTACTTGGGTTTCTCCTTCGCACAGAGTCTACTTAAGCTCATATATCACTTTACATACATCACTTTTTATATAAGAGATGGTAATTGATAGTCTCACGATCGATATGATGTATGGTGTTCGTTCCAGTATAATCATCTCTGCTCTTATTGTTCTTGGATTAAGACGGAGGTAGCACACAATGAAGCATTTTCCAGGGGCATATAGTTGCTTTGCGTGGATGGTTTAAAAATGCATGCTAGACTTAAATGCTAGTTATAAAAAGGATCGGTAAAGATATACTCGCAAATGTGTATATAGGTCTATATAAACATATGTGTGTTTATATATATATATATATATATATATATATATATATATATATATATATATGTGTGTGTGTGTGTGTGTGTGTGTGTGTGTGTGTGTGTGTGTGTGTGTGTGTGTGTGTGTGTGTGTGTGTGTGTGTGTGTGTGTGTGTGTGTGTGTGTGTGTGTGTGTGTGTGATCTCAATCTAAAATGAAATGTTATAAATAAGAATGGGGATCGACTATTGTCATGTCAACATTATGTATTGGGTAAAACTAAGAGTGACATCTATGAAGATCATCTCCATGTCAACATGCTGTGAGTTTCTTGTTTGATACATTCTCTGCGCAAATATCATATCTATCTAAGGCCAAATATGCAACATCAGCTAGATAATTGTGATAAGATGATAATTTACACTCTCGTTCAATGTATTTTCTTCTGTAGATATTCCCTTATCATCAACAGTATTTGATGTGCAGTTCCCTTTCTTCCACCTCCCCAACATCAACAGTTCCACGGGTCTGCCGAACAATACTTGGTCCAGGCTATCGTGGCACTTGTATCCTCGTCATCTGGGCTACGTGCGAGTACAGGTAAAAACTCCAGCATTATTCTACTGTCACGACAGAGCCCTCACAACTTTTTTTCGGCATTCGCCAAGTACCTCTGTATTCTGCATTTTCTGTGGTACAAAGAATATTGCCTTGCGCATTCTGCATGTCTCTGAAGATTTTGTGCAAGTGTACACTTACAAATACAAACAGACTTTAAAACAATGCCCACGTAGACAGACAAACGTACAGTGAAAAGGTCACGCTGTCTCCGAAAGAGACAAAGACAAAAGCATTACCCTTCCTAAATACAAAGGCAAACATAAACACTGGTCAGCGCAAACACACTCTCTCTTTTACAACGTTATCATAAGCATGGGGCCATTTCGAAATGCTCTCTTTGAATCTTCCTCCCCTACAGAGTTAGTGATAAGAGCCTCATATATCCGGGTGACGCCCCGCCATAGATACACGCCTGCCACGCCCGGGACATATGACACAACACACCTTCGCCGGACACTCGTGCCTTTGTCCCCACCGTCACCCGAAGACAGGCTGCCACTCAGCCCCTCCGCCGCCTCGCGCAAAGGGCAAGAGTTGACCCTTGCTTACCTGCCCCCGGCGTCCCTCTCTCGTTTCCTTCTTTAGGGCTGAAATGCCACGGTATTTGTCTTGTCGGTGTTTATTCATAGCAGGTCTGGACTATAGGATGCGTCAATATCAGAGGTAATAAAGGGTTTATGCATCTATTTTCCTCAACAGAAAGGATGTTTTTCAAAAAAATAATTGTACGAGTGCCATAATAACTCTAGATGTAATGACCCCAGCATCATTATAAACATGATTATGCTTATATCAGTGAGCAGCGCCAGTCTGAGCTTATAGAAAATCCAGGCAACAATTCCTTGAATCAAGCGATGCGAATAACAAAGCTGCTCGGAGGCGAGTTTGAAGTAAATCGCCCGCTTATTCCAACAGTGCCCTCTTGGAGAGAAGGAGAGACAGAGAGAAATTACACTGCTCGAGCAGAATTTCAGATTGCCTCCTGGAGGATGAGGAAACTGTCAGCCTGAACTCGAAAGTTTTATTCTTCATGCAGAATTATGCTCCGCCGAGACCCTGATGCTGTTGGACGGAGTCAGGGCGTAGACAAACGAGCAGTAAGCAGCGACTCCTGGTGGTATCCGGACCCAATTTATGAGTTCTTTACGAATGCCCCAAGGAATCAACAAATCACCGGTTGAAAACGCGGACAGGACAGTGTACCCTCATCAAACATCCCTTCCCTGCCACCCTTAGAGAGCCTCCTCCCCTTTGCTTCCCTTCACCTTCCGTCACCCCTATTTTGTAGCCCCGGCCGTATCCTCCTTCACCCACTCTCTTACTCCGGCAACACCTTCCCCCCTTCGGTGTTAGGTTCCCGCCGGCTGAGCCATGTTGGCACGTAGGGAAAAGTCCTCATGCATTACAAGCGTGGCTCAGATTACACGATACGCTTCACTCCTAACAAATGTTTCAGCAAAAGCTATTCAGATTCTGAATGCGACGCTGTACACGAGGTTCTGCCAGGATATACTATTAACTTGTAAACGAGATAAATATCGTCTCTGACGGTTTGTTCGCTCGAGATCTTTCAGCTTGGTTAAAACGCAGCTTAAAGCGGGACTCCGAGACGACATGGCTAGAGATCTTGCAGACAAATACGTTACGTTGCGACTTTAAGTCCTTCCCTGTATCGTCTAGGCCCACGCCCACACCATGGAAACTGACGTTCTGTTTGTCTTTGGAGTCAGCCTCCTTGTGTTGCTTTATTTAAAATCTATTCAAACCCGCCTAGGGAGCGGCGAACACTTGAGTCATAAGATATATAAAGGAAACATCTTGGAAAATAATATTGCAATTGCAATAAATATTCGCCACACAGACATGCAGTGTAGCAAGTAGAAAATAATTAGCACCCTGAAAAATGGGGCCTAATTTATGTATGTCTGTTATTCAGTAAATATATCAAATCATACCAGTCAGTAGAAATATCGGTTTCAGGATCATTAATAGCAGACAAAAACAAGGTGCAGTGCTAACTGTTCCTTGGCTCCAATCCCTGGGGCCTCGTCTCTCCCCGGTAAAGTAAAGACAAATGCTAATTGTTGGGGCAACGATGTCACTTTTTATCCTCACATTTCAGAGACACCAACAACTACGTTCAAGTACCGACAATTAAA
>NW_028234413.1:27026996-27031996 GCF_977035675.1 Penaeus japonicus | reverse complement strand
ATATATACAAACTGGAATCCATGTAAGAGATGCTTGATTAGATGTGCTCGTAACACCTGGGTTCTTTGCATGAAAATATTTTGAATATTATCAAATTCGTAAGTTTTGCTTTAGAAACAGCTGAACAGACAGAAGATAGGCGATATGCGCTCCCGTGGTTTAAAAGAAATTGAATAAAGTAGTCATACTCATCAAACCTTAAGATTCATGCATTCGTGTGTGTGTGTGTGTGTGTGTGTGTGTGTGTGCGTGTTTGTGTGTGTTTATTTCAATGCAGTGCCAACTAGTTACTGAAAAAAGTCTAAATTTACGGTATTCCTAACTAGGGTGCTCTTAAATGACCACATGGTTCCTATAGACGGAAGTGAATAGATATAGATGTGGTAACGCATGACAATTATGCAAATGATAAGTGAACGCACATGAACGCGTCTAATATGGCCACAACAAATAATATATACCCTTTGTCTTTATAATACAAACACTTACACTTGTTTCCAACGGGAGACACATAAGCAGGCGACCAAAGACCGGCATATAATCACAAGCACAAACACCTAAAACAAATACCAAAGCACAAGACGTCGCGAGGCGGGCCAGGAGAGCAAGCATCCCAGAGGTCAGACGTCGCAGGGAAAAGACCAACCCGAGGCAGCTGGCATAATTCCATTTTGGTTATCCTGCCGCGAGTGTGGGGCCCTGTCATCATTCTCGCACGCTTTTATGAAGGCTGGGTTCATTGGGAGGTGTAAGTTAGTGGGTTGTAATTTATGGTGAGAGGAGAAAGTATGATGGAACGCAATAATAAGGCATACAAAGCTAATAGCAAGCCTCGCTCAACCTCGCTATTCTGAAATCCATTACTTGACACTCGCAGCTTTCGTGTTTGGGTGAACTTCCCTTCAGCGAAGCGCCTGTTTCGAAGCTGGTATGTGAGGTAGAGAGACTCGAGACTGTGAGGTCAGCTTCATCGACCCGAAGAGTTCGTAGAACATGTAAAGTGTAGAGTTAATGAGATGATGCTCAACACTTTATGAGGGCAACGAAGCAAGCCGAGGCACAAATCCGCGTGCGACTTTATGCATGAGAGCCAGTAATCCCGTGACTGACTGCGTGCTGGTAACTACGTCCGGATCACCATTAGTGCTGTTAGGTTATTTGTTTCACGTGTACCTGTAATTCAGGTAATGAGCTTGCTTGTTTTGAGTTACGTCTGTGAAATGCTTGTTCTCTTGGAAGAGGCGTTGGGATGAGAATTCTCCTCTCCTCCATAATTACGTTTTGTTTATCAAGCTTGCACAAACCTATTCAGTAAAACATAATATGAAGGACTGTGGATAATTGTAATAATCCTTCCTTTCTGAGAAAGAAATTGGAAATAAAAATAAATTATGTTTAAGTCATAATGTTTTCATTGGCAGACATTAATGTCTTTTGATATCAAATCTGCCTGTATGCGAACAAGGTTTCCGAAACGGAATGCAATTTTGACGTTTAATATAGCGTCCGCAAGAAAATCACGGTCAGGGATTTCCCGTAAAGCTTATTTTTATATAAATCTTTTCATATCATTTGCACTGTATACAATCCCCAGCTATTTACCTTATCCCCTGTTTAGAGATCGCGAGCATAATCCTGCCATCAACGTCGAGGCATTCAAACCTTTGCCAGAAGATGCTGACGAGACATATATGAGTTACGGACCGGGAGGCACCTCCATAAAACCTATACAGCTCAACCGAGTTCACAAAAGCTTGCAAAATTGAAGCTGCAATGCTCGGATAAAGGCCCAGCACACCCCACAAAGTAGCAGACAACCCGACGGGGGGCAGAATTCTCCTTCGCTTTTTGCTCGTTCTCGCGGACCCCGGTGACGTCACCCGCTCGGCAAAGTTATATGAAAGGCACGAGAAACGTATCTTAAGAGAGGTCACAGGTCAAATGAGGCTGGCCTGAAATAGCCTGGCATAACATTAACGATGGCCGTGGTTTTTGATGAGGCGCATGGAGGGATATGATTTATGATTTATATATCATGTCTCACTATCACGGCCGACTGCTGGAGGAGCTCTGCCGGGTGTGCTTACATGTGGGGGTGTGAGGATACGTACACATTGAGGATATCCACACGGCGAGGACACTTACATGGCGAGGCGCAGGTACTTCAAAGAAGACGCTTTACATATTTTAAGATATCTGGGTGATATACAGTGAGACCGCCATTCTGGCGAACCCCAGAGCTTGAACTGTATACCAAGGACTTATATATATTATATGCTCGCATGCAACAAAATCTTAGAAAAAGTAAACTATATCCAAGTGTACGGGAACTAGATAAAAGTGTAGGAAGTATAGACACACACACAACACAGATACACACGCACACATATGCATGTGTGTGTGTGTGTGTGCGTGTATATATGTGTATGTGTATGAGTGTGTTTGGGTGTGTGTGTGTTTATTTATATCATGCGAATACTGAATTAATATGTGTACAGAGAGCAAGTACAAGGTCGGTTCAAATGGTCCGTTTATCAAGCGTAAGATTAACCAATATAAAAAAGGATGTACTGTATGGTTGCTAAGAAATATATGGCAGATGAACGAGTACGCAGGAGAGAAGGAGTCAAGGTCAGCAGAAACATAGCATAGAGACACATCTCGAATGAAAAAATAATGATATTGTAATGCAACTGACAACCGACAGGGGCGTGATAACACATATAGTTTGAAGCACATGATATTGGAAATTGAGAAACTTACACATTCTGGAAGAAAGGAGTAAAGAAATAAGATAATTACTAAAGGTCATCATGCCTATACTAATTACATAATCCGGACGAGTTGTACTTCACGTCACGCATGTCTTTACACGTTGCAAAATCCGTAAAGGCGTAAGTCACGCGGCAGAATGAAGAGGGCCCGGCGTTGAGGTGCCGAGAGCATGACGGACGTGGAAGAGTAAAGTTAGTGTGCCTTGTGACGTCGGATGAGGATGTCGTGACGTGGAGGCTGCGCAACGCTTCCAAAATGGTATCTTAGGTGTTCGTTATGATGTACGCCCTTTTGAAGCACACGAGTAGCTCGATGCATTTCCTATGCTTCCTTTAAGTTACGACAAAAGTGTCGATGAGAAGTATGAACCCCAGGGAGATACACCGGGATCTTTAGGCTTATTATTCCCTACTAATCTGTTATGAATTAGTCGTGTATCATATTATGTATCCATTTGACGACGTTTTTTCAGCCAGTAAACCTATTCATTAGTGAATGGTTGTGTGCATGCGTGTCTATTTGCCCGAATGATAGCTTTTCTAGAATCCAATTAATCGGAGGAGATAAAGCCCGAGGGCGTGGCTACTTCGGTGGTCAGCAAGGGAGGGGGAGGGAGAAGGGGAAGTGAAGGGGGAGGGGGAGGGGAATGGGGAAGGGAGGAGCGGGAAGGGAGAAGAGGAAGGGAGGGTCAAGGTATGATCCCCAGGGGCAGGCCGTGGGGAGAGGGTGTGGCATACTAACATCGATCACTTCTTTACTCTGACTTGTCGCTGGCGTAACAGAATAGTTTAATGGACGACAATCATCTCCTTTCTCTTAATGGCCGCCATACACCGAGCGAAGGGCTAGAGAGAGAGAGAGGAGCTCAGTAACTCATTCACGCATTTATCAGCTCGATATAAAAATAATCATATTGTTGCGAAATAAGTAATTTATTCACTATTTTCCTCGAAACCATTCGGAATTGAATAATCTCGCAGGCAATCTCTGGTATCGGATACTATCTTTCTGAGCTTATTGTGCAAACTAAAATATATATAAACTCGAGAATTTGTACCTTCAGCTGTGATGTAATGGATTTCAGGAACGCAGTAAAAGAAATCATTTTGTTCGGCTGCAAAACTCATTTAATTCTAAATTGAATCATGATACACTAAACATATTATCAAATCAGCATCGTACATTAAAACACCTACGTCGCTTTGGCCGCAGCACCTTATCATAAATTTTATGGAGACTTGTGATAACCTAGTGATGAAGCAGATTGTGTTAATGAGGAAGCAGAGAGGAAGTGTTCTCGCTAAGCCACCAGGCATCTCCGCGGCAACGCTGCTTCGGCAAAGGTCCAGTCTTTTAGATACGCTGTTTACTACTACTGTTTGTCTGGCACTCACTGTTTTGAATACGTTGTTAGCTGTTTACTGTTTTATTGACATCCATTCTCGAATGAACGGGATCGATTTCCATCATCATTCCGTTATTTCATAAAATTATATACTCTGATTGCTTACTTGAATTAACATTTTGGTCCACATGTCAGCAAGCTAGAATGATCATTTACTTAAGGGTCTGTTTGTATTAGCACGTGATATTTGATTTCGCATTATCACGAACGTGTGTTTTTATGATTATTTACCTGTCTTTCACCTTAGTTATCTCTTAATCAGCGACTCTCCATAAACACACTAACTCGGTATCAGCTGGTACTACTTTTTCTAGAACGTAACCTTAAAGATACTTTCTAAGAGCACGAAAGCATTAAAATCTCCCAATTGAATAGTACGTTACATTGTATTATTTAACACTACTTATTTTTCGGAAAGGATCCGCTAACCTGTTATACTAGTCTTGAAATCGTAGCTTGTAAAAGACGAGCCGACTTTCTTTTCACCGGCTGCGGTTTTGTCATCGGGATGGTCCGAATTTGAATGACAGATTATTTCGTACCCGCGATCGGCAATTCATCTTCTCCTAATCCAACATGCAGTTCCACTTTCGTTGGCCAGTTGCCTAAATAGCTATTCATTGATTCAAATTCTCTTCAGCGAGCATTGTACCCTTGCAAGGCGAGTCTCTTCGTCCGGGGCCACCCAAGCGACGACCTCTTGTGCAAGTATCGCCATGTTTTCCTTCAAGAGCACATAGAACCCTCCTATCAGGGAGATTCTCCTCCCTGGTCGCCCGTCAAAGAGCACTCAACTTCCTAGATAATTCATTCTTCCCGG
>NW_028234413.1:27009496-27011996 GCF_977035675.1 Penaeus japonicus | reverse complement strand
GCGAAAGCTTGCGGGGGAAAAAAAAGTCGAAAACCTTGAGTTAACGTAAAATATGGTGCACCACTTTTATGATACCGTAAGTCAACAGAAAATGCTCAAGGAAGAATGAAATGAGCCAGGGTGTGCCTTTGTATCTGCATTATTCGTTATCACCAATGATTTCATTTTCTTGTACCCGGAAGGGTGGTGGCGGGGTTGTATTTTTATTCAATTAGAGGTCAATGAGGCATTTGCTTACTGGGTAAAAAGTGCCCTATCTGTCGTGATCTCATGGTCTTGCGATAACGAGGACCTTCTGCCCTCCAAAATTAAATATTGGTACTGACAAAAAAAGAGGGAGAGAGAGTTGCGAAGAAAAGAGACAGGAGGAGAAGAAGAGAGAGAAAGAGAGAGAGAGAGAGAGAGAGAGAGAGAGAGAGAGAGAGAGAGAGAGAGAGAGAGAGAGAGAGAGAGAGAGAGAGAGAGAGAGAAAAAGAGAGAGAGAGAGAGAGATGGGTGATGGGGAGCGGACAATAAAAAAGAGAACTCCTAAAGGTCATGACTTTGTGTTAATAACAGGTCGCGCTTATCAATTAACCGATTTTCAAGTCTAGTATCCAGTCGCAATAGAAGGGGTCTTTACAATAGCAAAGTACTGAGCTATAGGACTGATATACCTAACTTGGTATTGGGTACATGATTAAATATGGGGAAATAAGGAATTGTAAGGGATAAGTTAGGATAAATGAGAACAACTAATATGGGGATTTCACATGTATATTCAGATTACTATTTAGATCATTTGTTTAATTAGTGTCATGCGATATACATTTAAATCAATGAAGTGCTATAATGCTTTTATATATATGAAAGAGTTAAACAAGAATGAGACATACATGATTCATGTTGAATGATATTGATATTCAAAGGATTATTGGTGATAATGTAGAGTATATGGGTAAAGTTACTGAAGTATTGTTCATGCACGGGTGAACTGAAGATATATCCGCCATGCATGGATGAGCTGAAGTGCTTTTAATTATGCATGGTAGGCTAGGGAAGAGTAAGTTGAGAAGAACCATGTCATGCAAGCTTTATGCGTAAATGATGGTATAATTAACTATAAAAAGGTGTTGAATGATAGCCGTGAGAGTTCGAATATCGTAGGATGAAATTATCTTATCATATATTACGAGAAAATCTGGGTGTTTTTGCTAGCGTGTCCTTCGTTGGACAACGGGACTGCACTTCAATTTCCGGATATTGCCGCAGGAACGGAACCGTTTAAGGACTTCTTATCCGGTTATCCCCTGAGGACTAAATTCTCACATGACGAAGAGTATGAAACAAACGACACATTATGATAAATTTCCTGTCAATAATAGGTACTAGTGAAATACATTATTAGATTCGACATTTTATTTCGCAGTTTTTGGAACTCAAAATCCATTCTTTTCGTTGTTCTTGTAACGATCATTATCATTACGACTTGATTATATTATTATCAGTATCATTATTATTATCGACAGCATTATTTTTATTATCATTACTATCATTATTATTATCATTGTTATTGTTGTAATCAGTATCAGCATCATTTCCGTTATCATTAATATCATTTTACTAATGATGATAATAACTATTATCATTATCATTATTACCATCATTAACATTACTATTATTATTACAATTATTATCATCATTAGCTTTAATATTATTTTCAGCATTATCATTATTATCAACATTATCTTTACTATCATTATTATCATTGTTATCATTATCGTTATTATTACTGCAATACTTTTTAATCATTATCATTGTTAATATCCTCATTATCATCAATATAACTGTTATCATTATTGTTATTATTACTATCAATATTTTTATAATTATTATTACTATTGTCATTGCTATCATTATCATTATCATTGTTATAACTGTCATAACCATCATCAGCATCATTATTACCACCACTATCAAAATCATTATTCTTATAATCATTATTATTATCATAGATGATGATGATGATTATCATGACAATGTTATTACCATCATCACTATCGTTGTTGTTAAAGTTATTTTTTATTGCCATGTCATCAATATCTTTCCTCCTCGCCATTGATAATAAACATATTATCAATGTTCTTTTCTTCTTCACCATCATCATCATTATCATCTACAACGTTTCCTTACCCCCCCTCCCCCCCGCCACACACACACACACACACATTAAAAACAAAAAAGAAAAGAAAAAGAAAAGAAAAAAAAAAACGAATAATGACTTTCTTTCCTCGCATCTCTATTCCTCTTCCAAAGATCGAAACACACACACAAAAAAAAAGAGAAAAAGAAAAAAAAAAACGCCAGAGAGAGAAAGATGTGATGCGCTGTGCTTAATAAGGGTCTGACCCGAAAGATTGTGGGTCTCGCGCGCGCCGCCCTAAAGTAAAGGGCAGCGGATCCATCTCGCGAGAGAGTGAAGAGTGAAGCACTGTAGTGATGAAGGACCTGCCAAGAGGGA
>NW_028234413.1:27001996-27004496 GCF_977035675.1 Penaeus japonicus | reverse complement strand
CATATCGGAATGAGGATATCTGATACCCAGCAAACACACACCCACACCCACATACCCACACTCACTCAACTCAGTCACTCGCTCTCATACAACACACACACACACACACACACACACACACACACACACACACACACACACACACACACACACACACACACACACACACACACACACGCACGCACACAAACACACAGGCGCGCGCGCTCCGGGTTGCCCTTAACGGCAAGATAGATGATCAATTTTTAACTCGTATGCATCTGTATTCCATCCACGGTTCATCGCTCGCCTTGAGCCAAAGGCGTCGCTCCATCCGAGCCGTCATCAATTAATTCAGTGATAATTCATAAATTGCTGGGGGCCACGTCGGCGCAAAACCTTTCGACTCCCCCTCTCACTCCCACCCCCCCTCCTCCTCGCAAGCCTCTCACACCCCCTCCCTCCCAATATACCTTAACCCCCCCCCTCCACCCATTCCCAACCTCCTATCCCCATCCTCCAAACCCAATCCCTCCTCACCCTCAACCCCTTCCTACCCTTGCGCCCACTACCCCCACCCTCACCCCCACCCCCTTTTACATCTCTCCTCGACCCCCAGTTTCCATCTCGAGGCAAGTTCGATGTTCTCTGTCTTGAGTAGATGTGTTAAGTTTTTTTTAGGTTGGGTCTTAAGCTGCATCGAGCATCACCCTCACCGCTGAATATAATGTATGATCTTATTATTAGAATTGTTATCATCATTATTATCAGAAACGCCATCTATATTGCAACTGTTGATAAACATGATGATGATGGTAATAAATATAAAGGGAATGATAATGGAAATGATGATGACGATGGTAATACCGATAATGATAATGATGAGAATGTTATTGTCATTTTTACTATATCGTCGTCATTATCATTAATTGCGGTGTCGTATAAAATCTGATGCATTCCCTTTAACATAACTTTGTAAAGCTACAAGAACATAGTTTTGTCTATTTTTTTCACAGGTCACAGGTCAAATTTGGAAAATTGCCATCATAATTCAGATTAAGTTTCTTTTCCTGGACACATTACTTCAGTGTTTCTGTCCGAGTAACTTGTTCCTCGTTTCTTTTATTTGCATTATTAGTGTCCATCTTATAGTTCAATTTTCGTAGACGAATTGTTCTTTGTTCTTGTACTCTTATTGTTTCCTTTTTTCTGTCCTTTTTCCTAGTTCGTTTCTCATTTTTCATTTTTTTTGTGTGTGTGTTTTGTTTTCTTTTCATCATCTTATGTTTTGTGTTTCCTACTTCTTGCTTTCTTCCATCTCTTGTGTAACTGTTTTCTCTTACGTTCTTATCCCTTTTCTTATTTTCTTCTATCTCTTCTTTCTTTTGCATTGTTCTTTCTTTCTTTTAATATATTTTTTGTTAAACTCTCTGTTTGGTGTTCCAGTTATAATGTTTTAATTGCCTTTTCCTTCAGATTTTCCATTCTGCTTTCTATTGCTGATGACCAAACACGTATCAGATGCTACAATGCAGTCGGCTGGGTATCTCTACTTCTGCGATAAGCTGAAGGCCCTTGTGAAAGAAGGAAAATGGCTGTCAATTAGTTTATCACCACGAAGATATACAGCGTCAAGACATGTATGTAAAGGACACAATTAAAGAATAAAAAAGATTATAGAATTAATAGCCGAAAATAAAAGTCTTACCACGGCATTTGATGAGAAATGTCTGCCACTTTAGAGCAGAGATTGACTTCACAGGTGCCATGTGATCCCCGGCGGAGTGACACCCAGTGAAGCATGGCTGACTGTGCTGAGGCGGAGTGCGGCCGCGACTCCCACCTGCAACATATCTAATTACCACGAGGAACAGCCCCCGCCTCTGACACCGAGTGCATTGGTATGCGCTCCCGATCTATAATTCCTGGGAGACTTGTTCACGGCCTGTTTAACGGCAATAAACATCGAATTGATCAACACTGCATTTGTTCGCCTCCGGAGTGACCTGGCGATGTCTCCGAATGACAGCCGACGAGTGTGATGGAGTACGAGCAGTTACAGAGGTGGGGACGACAACACACACAGCGTCGTCATGTCCTACACGGTCATAAGTCTGCTCTTTGCTATCACGACCTGAGAGTGACTACTTTGTGAGGCTGTCAGGCGTCGGGACAATTTTAATTATTGACCTGCTGGGGAGACCTGCCAAGTTCTTTTGGCATTGAATCAGCATGCAGCAGTTAAGGCTAGTTGGCGATAAAGCGAGATGTATGGTAGTCAAGGGTGGCTTGATAGTGAATACAATATAAGCATTTGAATGTAAAATAGCCGTTTATAGAAACAGCATACGATAAAAGTATATCTGCATTTTCTTATATGTAATGAACACATCCTGAAGCATATTGCGAAATATGCGTAACTTTTGCGTTAACATTTGTAAGATTTCTTGATTTCGATTCTCACTTTCCAGTCCCGATCCATGTAACTGATAGCATGTTTCCTCTTCCTCATAAAGCACCG
>NW_028234413.1:26989496-26991996 GCF_977035675.1 Penaeus japonicus | reverse complement strand
ATTTCGATCTAACTTTTCAACTACCCGATACTGCAGCTTCCTTCGTGCAGCTTTTTGTTACACATTCCGACATTGCCTAATGGTGACCCTCAGCTAACCCCTCAAACAAATAGCCCACAAGTAACCATTTGACCTCGGTTGTAGGCGAGCTCCTTTAACTGGGCGAATGCTATTTTCCCCAAGGTCTGTGTATGTATCTTTGGAGTCAGGTTGCCTCTCGCTTAACTATGAACAGTTAACCCCGTGGCCATTGTCCCAAGTTACACTGACACGTAGCCACTGTGGCCCTGTCAGCCGAAGCGACGGAACAGGGGCGAGATGGACCGAATATTCAGTAGCAACCCGACCCTCAATGTGGCCGATTCCGCCGCGCATAAAACCCAACGAATTTCGAAGTCTTACATATAGAATATTCCATCGTTGGCACCAGAGGAATGTTTAAAATGCTGATACTGCGCATGAATGTTTTAGTGACGTCGAGGCCTCGTGGCAGAGCCTGACAGGGGGAATGATGCGACAGTGATAGCCTGTGCTTTATTTGGTATACTAGCGCAAAGGTTATAAATGCACAGTTCAAAGTGAAGCCGCCACCAGAGAAAAAAGGTTGAAATCCATTCTCAAAAGTTTTTGAATTTTAAACGCATTTAAGTAATTCGCCTTTTCTGGTTAGGGATATATGCGGATATTTCCCTCTCAGTGCAATCTGCAAGTCAAACACCCAAGTACTCGACAGTGATTTATATGCCGATGAAATTTGCGCTTTAACTAACAATTTAGATTAAAAACAAAGGCGTCAGCATCGTGAGATTGATAGTTCACATACAGATTAAGAATCGTCGGTCATAAACCTCCGCAAAAGCGTGTCAAGTTCCCCTTCCTCCGGAGCGCCGATGCATCTCGCCAACTGACGCCCACAACAAATCAATTAGCCAGCCTGGAAAGACCCCCGCGACCTTCCCCAAGCTGATGGACGTGACCTTCCTAACCCGACGGTGATTTGGGACCTGCTTAAGCGCTGTCGCTTCCCGCCTCAGACGGCGACGCAGGAGATAGCGAATTATAACGCATACAAGGAAACGCTAATGAATCTTCTAATCCGCTATGATGACTCTCGCCGAACGAGCAAGCTCTTTAGTTTCATGGTGTTTTTTCTAATTGAGTTTAATGTACTATGATGATAAATATTAGAGTTTATATAAATCAGGACAAGTTATAAGCACACACAACGTGCCTTGACACCATTAAGACCTACCTGTGCCAGGTAACGCCCTCCCAGCCCAGCGGGTGGAACCACTCGACTGAATTATAAGCCCGTGTTACCCCGTTGCATCAGCAACACATCATGCCATTGCTGATGTAACCGCTACAATACTGAATTTTATGTTAAGTTCCGTAATCTTTGACTGGTGGTTTAATATGTGGCTTGTCAGACATGCGAAGGATCACTGTTGTCCTTCAAGGGGATCTTGAAAATCGCTATAGGACAGACTGAGGAGAGAGGGGACAGTGAGACGAACGAAACAATCCATGGACATAGAAGTATAGAAACGACGATTGCTATAAACATCAACACCATTATAGCATGTTAGTGGTTAAGTGTGTCACTTAAACACGTATACATCACACTATAGAGGCAGAGATGTAAAATAACTTCAGCTTCAGCCATACTTCACCTGAGCTACTGCACAATGGCTCTGTTTATCGCCACGCTGTTCTAATGAGGTGTGTGGACAGTCGAGGTGAAAGTGAGGCGACGTGTCCTCTGCGTGGGAATGTGAGATATGATGACACTTTCTGTGGTGTGAGAGTGTGGTGATCAGTCACTCAGGTATGACCTTGGCATTATGTCACGGACGCAGTGTCTACTCTTTCTTTGCAAATATTGGGCATATATACATTTTTTTTTTCATAAGTATCATTAGACTAATTTTGAATGTACATCTATTTATACTGATTTACTTGTTTCCCTACTTTGCACTTCCTTATGACCAGCGTGTACACGGTGACAACCTTTCCCTACCCCACCCCCACCCCCCACCCCCATTGTACTACCCACTTCCTGACAGCTTTTCCTCAAGTGAGATCTATAACACCAGCTCAAATATGGTGGCACTTGACTTCATATCTTTTGTTCTTTCAATTAACATGGGTTGAGCTGTTTTCTTATAATTTCTTTTTTTATATCAACTAAAGTCTTTTATGCATTTTGACATGAACTCGTCATCTAGATAAAACGAGACACCCGCACAAACCTCGTGTGTTAACGACGTGGGACGTATATCTGTACATGGTGCGGTAAATTAAATACCTTCTCAAGACATTAGCGGGCGGGGGAACACATTTATTAAACAATGTTAAAGCCTCTACATATATCTGAAATGTGAAGATCTTTGTGTATATATTCAACATGTTGCCCATGCCCCCATGTTTTGTGTGAAATGATAAAAAAGTTTGAAATATGAACAGCACTCAATAAGCATTTGGTAACATGGAGTGCAAT
>NW_028234413.1:26944496-26954496 GCF_977035675.1 Penaeus japonicus | reverse complement strand
TTTACATTCGGGCGGCTGTACTTTCGAAAGAGACGCATTTCTGAGTATTTTCAAGTTTCATTTATTTTGCAGACTTATGAAGATCTCTATCTTCATCTTCAGTCTCCTTTCAGCCAATTTGGAACTTGGGATCGAAACATAGGTAGGTTATATATATCATATAAGTGTATAAAGTTCGTATCTTAAATTCATTTTCATCAACCTCTTCACCTAGAAATCTTTCAGAAACTATATATGCATCTACTCAATATAGCTTTGAATCTACTGCAGTCTAGGTCTCACTGTTTGTGTGTGTGTGTGTGTGTGTGTGTGTTTGTGTGTGTGTATGTGTGCGTGTGTGTATGTGTATGTATGTGTGTGTCTATCCATTTATTTATCTATCTATCGATCTATCTACCTATCTTTCAATCTACACATTTATCTATTTAAATCTCTCTCTCTCTCTATCTATCTCACTATCTTTCACCTTTTTAATGAAGCACCATTAGCACTGCACCATCAATCTTGAGCAAAGCATATTAGCATTCATCGTGATCTCACTCAGCGTCACTTGACCTGCAACAATATGCAGGACGCAGTAATGGCTGCCACAACAACAACGTCTTTTAAGATTTCCATCTCGCCTCGGGAATACCGTTGCGGCGGCTCCGTCAACAGAAGATATGCATTAACACTGACCTTCAGGAAAGTGAAAGGCGTCAACAGAGAGGGTATACAGCCGTAAAACGGACAGAGGAGAGAAGGCGAAACGGCTCGCGAGAGAGATGAAAGTCGAATGCCCCGTAAATGCCGGTGACTTGCAAGATGCACGTCCGACAATCGAGGATTTTTTTTTCTTTTTTTTTTATTTAAAGGAAATATGTTATACTGTAGGACACAAGAAAAGCGTAATGACTTGCATTCCAGACAGGCTGTGCTATTCAGTTTATGATAATCTTTTTTATGATTGGTTGTGTTTTTAGATTGAAAGTTTCAGGTAGAAGAAAAATCCAACATGTATATTTATTTTATCCTTATCTTTATTGTTTGTGTTCCATTACCATTACCAATATCGTTAATATGATAAAGATAATGATGTAGCTGCTACTACTGCTGCCGATAGTGCCAAGGATGTTGGTGTTGACAATGCATATTATGATAATGATCTTGCAGGAACTTTTGCTTCTATTACTAGGAATGTAATCATATATATCTTATTTTTTATTAGAAGTATCATTTATATATCCTTACTAGTATTCTTGTATTTGTTATCTACTTTATTTCATCGGTATTATCATTAATATCAAAGTCACCATCATCATCTTTATTACACTATAACCAATACTTAAATCATATCTATTCTTATTTCCATTAATTTAAATATCATCGTGATAACGTATGATTTTGATACCGTAATGACTCAATATCACCACTTCAGTGAAGCAGCTTCCCTTCTGACTTACTACCATTTGTATAAATATATATATTTCTAACGGGCACGATGAATAAGGTTAAAAGTAAAATCATAAAAACTTCAAAACTTTTATTATTATCTTGAAATTAACATTGATATTTGATTTTAGTATTTAATACATATATTGTCTTATGTCAGACAGTGAAATAATCAAACCAGTTGATACGTATCACAACATACTCAGAAAACTTGTACATTAAAGGAGAGGACAGTATGAAGACACATTACCTTGGATACATTAGAAGAGGCTGAAGAGAAATCGCTTTCGGAATCACATTACGAACCGCAGCCGACTTACCTAAAGGGAAGAAAGAAATAATAATGTTAGACCAATCGACAGCAGCTCTCTATCTGCTAAGCTGTACAGGGGATATCTCTCTCTTTTCTCTTTCTATCTTCCCTCTCTCTCTCCTCTCTGTCTCTTTTCTTTCTCTCTCTCTCTTATATTATCTCTCTCTCTCTCTCTCTCTCTCTCTCTCTCTCTCTCTCTCTCTCTCTCTCTCTCTCTATCTCTCTCTGTTTGCGTATGTATATGTGTGTTTATTTGTATATGTTTATCTTTATGTGTTGTGTGAATGTGCGTGTGTGTTAATGCTTTTGCCTATTTCGTATATCTTTCTGTTTATCTGCCTTATAAATCTTTGACCCACCATTCTCTGAGAAATAATGCTTAATATCGTTTCCAGATTAAGCAATGACTGCAAAGATATTGGAGCACTTTGCACATTGGCAGTTGCATCAGTTCTTGCACGCAGCCATGTGTCCAGGTGCCCCTATTCAATGGGTATTTCTTCTTGAGTGTCTATGTGAAAAGGAATATGATAAGCGTTACTTTCTTTATAAAGGTTAGATAACTAGTTCAATTTCCTTTGTAAGGAATTTTATTCAGAGCAACGAAGCTTCAAAATGGAATCCGAATCAAAGAAGCACGTGTGAGTTAAGACCTCGAGCACTCTGCCTGGACACCCCACGCTGTGGTCACGGGGTATTACCGAGACAGCAATAATTTACATATCGAAAAAATCACAGAATAACTGATGAGGCATTTCATTTCAGCGAACAATGCGGAGCTGCCATTCAGACAGCCTGCGACCTGAGCGGAGGTAAGAGGTCACTGGTTCTGATTGGATTCCGTTCTGTTTCGTGGCGTTTTCGGAGAGACAGCTGCAGCTCGCGCTTCTCTGCCCCCGAAGCTTATTTCTGCCTGCGTTCCCAGCGACCTCGCGATGCAATTCCAAGTGTATATAGAGATATGTTTTTTTTTTTCTTGTAGTGACATGATTTATCGATGCCATTTTGATATATCGATTTTGTGCATGCAGCTCTGTGATCAATTCAGATCTATTATTTCTTCCCAATACAACTCTCAGTCGTGAATGGCTCTTCTGTTTTATGCTAGTAACTGAATACGTTGGTGAATAGTGATATACAGCTGTCAGCGTTCTACCGTGGGTCAAGCAGTAACAATGGCCGTAAACACCGGGGCGTTTGTGTCATGCAGAGCGCAAGGATCAGGAGGTCTTCCCCAACCTTTGACTGGATCGCCTGACGAAAGGAGCCCCGCTGAGGCCCTCCCCACCTGTCATGTACAATCACTTTAAAATTGATTCTTGGGTTATTGTTCGTCTTGCGTGTCATATTTTCCCTCATGTTTTAAAGATGGCGGCGTGAGATGAGAAGAGGGAAGGAGTTGCCTCAGAATTTGTCTCTTATTAACTTATTCATTTCGAGATAACAATGGATGTTTTTTCTAGATTTTAGAATTCCCATATAAATACTAATGACACACTGAATGAATAATGATACAAATATGAACTCAATGAAAACACAATTTCAATAGATTCAGAAAGAAGGTAGGGCCTCACTTGGACCAGATAAGGCAATCCGTTCATATTAAGTTTCAGATGAGTTCACCTTTCTTAACGAACACTATGATTCTATCTATTAATCTGCTTGTTTATTCAGTTATTTATTGATCTATTCATCATCTTATAGACCGACACTTGAACCATAAAACAAACAAGTAACACCAGCGCAAACAGAAGGCCTGCGAACCGTAGCCTAAGGAAGGTTGTTTGTGAGGTCGTGCGTGGATAGGGCATAGGGAAGGGAAGGTGTGGGGGAGGGGGAGGGGGAGGGGGAGGGGGGAGACAGGTAAATAATAGGTGTGAACAGTACAGTAGCGCCGGATACCGCATTATGATGATGGTCGAACTTCCTTCCGACTGTCGCCAGGTATGTTTGGGGTGAGGAAGGGGAAGGGGGGGGGGGTGAAGGGGAGGGGCAGAGGGGTGCTATGCTTTAGGTTTGTCTGTATGTAGATGGCCCTTTGGAATAGGCATTTAAATGGACAGTTGGTAGGGTTTTCGTATGCGCAGGGGAGGCAGGATCGCATAATTTCAAGTAATGAATAGTACATTTGGCGAGGTTGTGAATGTGATATCTAAGGTTTAACAATAGTCTTAAGCACATATACAGTTGTATATGCGAAAAAGCCATACATCAACAACTATTTTACGTAGAAGTAAAGAACTATACGAAAATGGTAAAATAACAAACAATATTTACTAACATCAGTACCGCCGGGCACACGCGGACGTCGCCATCGTAACTTGTCATAATAATGGGGCCCATATGGCATGTACGCGAGGCCTACGGGTGACCTCTGACCCCCACCTGACCCCCGCCACGCCACCCATCGGAACGCCCGCGTCACGCCCACGTGCTGTTATAACACAGCGTTTCCTGCTTGCATGAGTGACGTCACTTGTGGTAGAACAAATCTGTATATCGTAATTCGCTGTTGACATCATTGCTTTTTGTCCCCAGGCCGATTTTACTTTTGTATATCTTTTTCTTTTCATCTCTTCCTTCGTTTGCATCATTTCATTGTTCTGACATATTGAATATAAACAAGATGTGCTTCATCGGGTTTAATCTGCTTTTTTAAGTATTCTTCCACGAACAATTCCCTGATAAAAATATGAATTTCAAAAGCGACTGGTATGTGAAGTGTACATACTTTGCCTGAATACCAATTTGTAACATATTTTTTTGACCATTGGGAACCTTAGAATGTTTGCCATTATATTTCCGGCAGAAAATCCAATTGGATGTAAATCATTTTGAGCATTTTTATTTGTGTACTTGGTCTTATAGAAACAGGCTTTGTAATCATATAATTTAAACAAACTTTATAGCTTCACTTACTGATGAAAAATACTGAACACCAACTAACGTCTGCCTAATTGCACAATACAACATCTTTTTTCTGTGAAATCTGAATTCCAGCTTTCTCAAAATAATTTCATAGCCTGAATTCCACCCTCCCTTATAGCAACTGAGATGCTCGTGCAATACATACCACCAAGGCTATTTCAAATGAATACCAGGTAGATGAATTTCTAATGAAAATGAAGTTTTAATTGCCAACAATATGATATTTTAGGATATAAAAAAATAACACATACGACCATTACTGTAAAGTATTTAAATGGAACCATGAAGTAGACGAAGGGTCTGTATAATGAATTGCCATGACAGCGACGGGAATGCGGTAGCGAGGACTGGGTGGCACCTGACGTGGGTGGTTCCGAAGGGTCACTGCTGCTGCCTATATCGTGCCTGTCGGGAACGGGGACCCTTCCGGCGCGCCGTTATCATTTCCTGCCCGGGCGCGCGCGGGGGTGCGCGTGTGGGAAATACGTAAAGGGAGAGGGAGGGCGCGAGGGTCGGAAGGAGGGAAGGAGGAAGAGGGGAAGAGAGAGAATGAGAGAAAGACCGAGCGATAGATAGAGATAGAGAGAGAGAGAGAGGGAGACAGAGAGAAATAGACATATATATATATATATATATATATATATATATATATATATATATATATATATATATATATATATATATATATATAAACATTGAGAAAGAAAGTATAAAAAATGAAGTAAGTGATAGTTTGCAATGAAATGATATACAGTATAAATACGCATATATGTATATATATATATATATATATATATATTATAATATATATATATATATTATTATATATATATAATATATATATATATATATAATATATATATATAATATAATATTATATATAATATATATAATATATACATATATATATATATATATATATATATATATATATATATAGATATATGAATGATTATATATATATATATATATATATATATATATATATATAGAGAGAGAGAGAGAGAGAGAGAGAGAGAGAGAGAGAGAGAGAGAGAGAGAGAGAGAGAGAGAGAGAGAGAGAGAGAGTGAGTGAGTGAGTGAGAAAGAGGCAGAGAGACAGAGAGTGAAAAACAAACAGGCAGAAACAGATAAAGTGTGTTAGGTGAGAAAGACAAGCTAACATTAGTCAAGCCAGAAAATCAAAAGGCTAGCAAGTGGACACGACAAAGAATGAATGAACTGAAAGGGGAATCGAAAAAAAAAGTGAATCGGTGAGTAAAGAAAACATCGCTCATACAAAAGCCATTATTCGCTAAAGTTTTGTGTGTCGATGATTTACGGAATGAATCGACAAGTAGGAAAATAAATCAGCGAATGATTAGTGGCCGAGAGAATGAGTAAACAAATACATGAGAGAAGAGTAGAAGGAAAAGTAGGGGAGAAGGATAGGAGAAAGTGGAAGAAAGAGGGTGAAGATAAAGATGAGGGTGAAGGTGAAGAGGAAGAATAGTGAGAATGAGGCAATAAGAGGATGAGAAGACGAGGGAATATAAGACAGAAGAAGAGAAGGAGTCGCAGGCCAAGGGAAGGAAAAGATGGACACGTGAGAGAAAAAGGAAGGGGAGAGAGAGCAAGAAAGAGATAGAGAGAGATAGAGAGAGAGAAAGAGAGAGAAAATCATCATGACCTCTTATCGACAAGTCACTAGAAGTGCTCTTAAACTCACAAGGAAATAAGAATGGCATGAGAGAGCTATCAAATTACCAGTAACAAGACTTTTTTTCTGGAAAGAGTGTAAAGCCACAATACTGTAAAGTCACTTTTCGCCAGCCAGGCATAACGAGGGAACTGCGAGGAAAGTGTCGAGTCTCCTGCGGGCTCTGCTTTGTCTCTCTCTCTCTCTCTCTCTCTCATTCTCTCTCTCTCTCTCTCTCTCTCACACACACCCTCTCTCTCTCTTTCCCTCTCCCATCCTCACTCCTTTACGACCGCGATGCATCTCCGGTCGGCGATCAGTGAGGAAGTGGTGGTTCCCGGACCGCGAAGGCTCGGGCAGGACCCTGGGCTGGGGGTGGGGAGGGGCAGGGGGTCGAAGGGAATTCTCGACCGCTACAGGATGTTCGCTTTAGAAACTTGGTCAAGAAACTCACGATTTGTGCAGATGAGTGTGTTTGTTTATATGTCTCCTGTCTGTCTGTCTTTATGTCTGTCTGTGTGTCTGTCTTTCTGTCTGTCTCTCTCTCTCTCTCTCTCTCTCTCTCTCTCTCTCTCTCTCTCTCTCTCTCTCTCTCTCTCTCTCTCTCTCTCTCTCTCTCTCTCTCTCTCTCTTTGTTTTGCGATCTCATCTCTTTCTTACTGTTTTATTTTTTTCTCGCAACCTTTCTTTCTGCTTCCACCGTATACCAATTTCTTTCCTGTTTCATTGCGCCCCCCCCCCTTCCCCCTTTCTCTCCCAGTCTCTTTCTCTCATTTGACATTCAAAGGCTAGGGACCACCTCCACCGTAGCCCCAAGGAGCAAGAGTCTATTTTTTCTTAGACTACATTTAGATTGATCTGAATATACAATTCTCAGAAGGAAATTTCAATTTACATACGAGATTATCCTTGAACCGAACGAAAGTGTGTCTTCATGCTGTATTCAATGCGCCGGACCTGCCAAAGCGGCGGCCACCTGCGACCAGTCCGAGGCTCCTGCATGCATTTTTAAGTCCGGCATCAAAAACTTCGGCCGGAGGACACCCCCCTCCCCCTCCCTCCTTCTTCCTCCCCCCCTCTTCCACCTCCTCCTCCTCCTCCTCCTTCTCCCCCTATTCCCCCCCTCTCCCCTCCGAGCGGCCATGTGACTTGCGGTTAATATTCCATGGGTAATTCGCCTTTGAATAGCTCATGAGGGTTCAAATATCAGGCCAATGGATTAAATATTCAGACGGACGACCTCCTTCACTCGCTCTTCGATATCTTTTTTTTTTCTTCGCCGCTCACTCGGGGCTCTCGGTAGTTAGCGGTGTTTTTCAAAATGCATGCCATCTTTCAGCGTTAATCCTTTATAACTGATATATTAGTACTGAGTTGTTCATGTGTGTGTGAGATGGTGGGGGGGGGCGAAGTGTGTATTCTCTATATAACAAAATGATAGATGATAGTTCAGTTGCAAATTAAAGTGTTCGATATATAATTATGTATATATATATATATATATATATATATATATATATATATATATATATATATATATATATACAGTATATATATAATTATATTATAAGAAAAAAAAAAAAGCTTCATTATCTTAATGAAAAAAAACAAGAGTTTTATTTCATCTTCAGAGTTCACGTACCTACGATCATTTTCCTGCCCTACTGCTAAAAAAAAATAAAAAAATAAAAAAATAAAAAGTGTGTGTGTGTGTGTGTGTGTAATGTTTGTGAATTTTTGTGCGTGCATGCCATTTTGTGCGTGGTGCGTATGTTTGGGCATGTACGCGTTCGTAGGCGTGTCTGTGTGTGTGTGTGTGTGTGTGTGTGTGTGTGTGTGTGTGGAGGGAAGGGGAAGGCGGATGAGGGTGTGTGCGTAAATGCATCCCGGACCGGACATTCTCGACCAACATGTATGTACCTGTCGAAGCACCTGTTGGAAACCTTTTCAACGGAAGCAGTTCGCTGCAACGGATGTTCAGTTCAGTTGCGCATAATTACATCGACTGATGACTCTTTCCATTTTCATCTTTACATATTTGATTTTTTACTTCGCCGAGACTCTTAATATGTAATCAGTAATCGATGCTTTCACGCAGTGATTTCACGGGAGGCACAACTTTTAAAGAATTCATACAAAATATTTGAACAGTAAATTGTAAAATTGCTCTATCATTTTTAGATTCACTTTCTTTTCCTTCCCCTTGTTTTTATTTTTTCATATATATCCATCTGTATTTGTAGTAAGTTAATTAACATGCACTTACAGACAGCTGTATGTACATGCACACATACATATTGCACACACGCACACACACACACACACACACACACACACACACACATAAAAGAAATACATTATATATATATATATATACATATATATATATATATATATATACATATATATAGATATATATATATATATATATACATACACACACACATATACACACAGTATTCCTGACTTTTGACTTATTGCAAACTCAAGGCAGAGAGCAAGCTGACACCGTCCACAAACTGCCCGAAGTTTCGAAATGTCACACCTCATGAGCGTAAAAACTTCCAGAAAGAAGAAAAAAAAAGTCAATGACAAAATATTTTATACATAGTCTGAGACTGACCGAATTTCATCGGAGGAAAAGGTTAATAATGATGATGGTAGTCATGATGATGATGAAGAAGAAGGAGAAAAAGAAGAAAAAGATGATGATAATGGTGATTATGATACTGATATTGGTAATGTCGGTGTTAATGATATGAATAATGTTGATGTTGCAATTCAAACCATGATTATGCCGATGGGCCGTAATTTCCAGGCCGCGTGAGAAACCGAGCGCCAGAAACAAACAGCGTCGAGCGCGGACAGAGCAAAGCCCGGCGGAAACTCGTCGAGTCACCATTGGGTCGGACAGGAAGGCGGAAACGGGTTATTTTTTCACGTAATCAAGCCTGACCTTCGACCTTACGAACGGTGGTCAGCGGAAGGGCGGAGCTATGGCGGCCTTGGTCCACGCTATGAGGTAATGAATGACGCTCTTTTTTTTTTTTTTTTTTTTTTTTACTTTTTTTGTTATTATAAAGCGTTTGTTGAATACCACAAAACATTGGTATTTATGTTACTTTTTCTCCAAAAATGCAATCATCAGTGTAATGATAATCACATATTTACTTGCCGATATAAGGATTACTGTTTCATCCTTTCTTTTCCAATAAAACACGACGCTACATCATAGTAAGACTTTTCTCTTTCATTTTAAACATTATTTCGATTGTAATCAAAACTCTGTCATCATCAATAATATCAACACCATCATCATCAATAACAGAATCACTATCATCCTTATTATTGCTATCAAGTATTTTTTTTTTTCCCAAAGAATAGTCTTTTCCCAGCTGGACCGAATTTCATTTTTTCTAAGTTCTCAAGGGAATAGTGCGGTGGCGATGTGTAGGCCTCGCATCATTATGCTAATCCACGCACACATCATAACCAAGATATCATTATTGTCCAAATTTCTTCTGGCCAGATGATAATGTAATCCATTATTCAAATATTCCTAATGGATCATTTCCCTATTGTTTCTCTACAGGTAATGGGTGTAAATGCGAGTAAACGATCGAGAAAGTTCATTATCATCCTTGTGTGTG
>NW_028234413.1:26939496-26941996 GCF_977035675.1 Penaeus japonicus | reverse complement strand
GGGCGCGTTCCCCAGGTTATGGACCACTGATCTATATCCAATTATATCTATATTCGTATCTATTTGTATAGCTATATAAATTCACTTGCTTATTAATTAATCATTTATTTACCTACTTATATATATATATATATATATATATATATATATATATATATATATATATATATATATATATATGCAAAAATTTCCCAGATGCATATGATTCACCGCCAGCCAATATGCAGCGGGATGCTGTGAGAAAGGCCTGCTGGCCGGGAAACGCATCTCTCATCGAGCGGCTATAACGGAGACTAGAATCGTTACGGATCATTACACTCGAGGTCGTCCTTGCAGTAGGGGATGAGAGGGTGGAATTTTTGCCGATGTTTACGAGTAATTCTAGCGAAATGAATACAAGGCACAGCGAACAGGAGAATGATAAAGTCGATGCATTTGCTTCTTATTGGTCAATAAATATAGTCGAGCAGTTGGGAATTATAGTTCAAAGAATGCAATTTCGAATCTCTAACTCCTGATGTACGTTTATGCTCTCTGGATTAAGGCCTATGAGCTGCATCTGATAAGGAATTTGCCTTATCAAATTATACCGTATTCATAAAGTATTCAAATACATCAGAGGGATGATCAAGATTTTATAGCACTCTGAATAAACTACACGGTATTTTCCGGCCAGTTAGAAATCTTTTCTCGATATATTTAAGATGAATAAGTAGAGCTTTCAGTCGGGCCATAAAAGATATAAGATTTGGGAAAATCCAGTGCAGCTCCGAGCGACGGCAACATCCGATGTAATTACTTGTTATGAATGAAGGTCCCGTTAAACAGGATAACGGCTTATTACGTAGGCTCCTGTAATGACTCTGGGTGACACAAGGGGTGACACGGGGCTGATCTCTGACACGTGAGCCATCATCTCGTCACTGACACTTAAGTTTGACAATGGTCTTCTCCGATTTTTATGTTAAATGTGATTGTCATTTATTCAGGTCACATCGTTTTTTCACGTTTAGGTTTATATACATTGAGGGGAGACTTCTAGAATATATACTGAAACTTAATGATGAGTTTTAAAGGTTAACCGAAAACTGCCTCCTCGGATCTAAATATCATGAAGATACCTGGTTAATTTGTTTAAGATAAATCATCGATATATTTCCATACAGACCTAATATTATCGGAATATTCTAAACGCATACGAACTTTCTCATTTCTTAGTTTCTTCCACTACATGTTTTGCAATTATTCAGTGATTATACATGATTATACATGAATGTAATGTACAAGCACAGAAACTAAATCTACCTGTTATACTTTGATTATCATGTCGAATATTTTGGCATTCGTTCCGCTCAGTGTATTCTGCTTTATATTCATCCCATTTCCATGATAACAAATTTCTACAACAGGTCTCTACGTGCCTCTATTTCCTCCTCGTGCAAGTGCAACATACTCATGAGAACGTGTCGGTGATAAAAGAACAATTGATTAGATAAAAGAGATTCTTAGAAGATTGTGAATATTGTGTGAAATGAGAATTGATGACACGCGTGCTTTTGGAGTTATAGAATAGGTTATAATGTAGATGATATAAGTATTTATAATGTTTACGTTGTGGTGATTAAAGGAATGAATTGTTGATGTGAATGTTGGGAAGGCTTGAAGTATGGTTCGTGATGAGGCAGTTAATGCAAATACGGTTCTTGTGTTCAGTCGTGTATAAGAAGATGCAGTTAAAAAAGATATTAATTGAATCTTAAAAAAAGAGAAAAAACACAATTAAAGAAGTGGAAGGTAAAAATTAGTGATGATCTGCAACATCTGTGATGAAAGTAGTTGAAGAGATGACTTTGAATAAACGTCTGAAATATGATAGTCAGTAACAAAAGACTAAAGGTAAACAATAGAATTTTTCTTTAGTATTGAATACACACTGTTCATTCAGAGATAAGATATTAGATATTGAGATTATCATTTAATACCCAAGAGTCCTATAGGAGGATAGTAAGAGTCACCTGTATGATGATATAGCCTGCGACTCGAGGTTCAGCGTTCTTGAATATTTCGCACGCTGATTGTGAGGTGAGTGAGGGAGTGAGGGAGTGAGGGAGTGAGGGAGTGAGAGAGAGAGAGAGAGAGAGAGAGAGAGAGAGAGAGAGAGAGAGAGAGAGAGAGAGAGAGAGAGAGAGAGAGAGAGAGAGAGAGAGAGAAGCGAAGACAGAGACAGAGACAGGGATAGAGACAGAGACAGGGTAATAGACATAAAGAGACATACAAATAGACATACAGAGATGAGGGGGGGGGGAGAAGGTGGAAGAGAAATTTGTAGCACAGGCCTTGGAGACTTCCTGGGCGCGTAGACCCATGATCACAGACGGACCCTTGACACCACCGATGCCCTAATCACATATTATTACTTCAAATGAGTTGATTGAAGTTGGAATTTAACTAATTACATTCGTGAAAAGCAAACTTATAGAATGTGTTTTGATAGTATTTA
>NW_028234413.1:26931996-26934496 GCF_977035675.1 Penaeus japonicus | reverse complement strand
TTGCCCACTGCATCATGGTTATCTACGGCCACATCTCTCTCTCTCTCATCAGCTGGCCCTGTTTCTCAGTAGCATCCCTGCTACTAGGAAAATGTACGCTGCCATTATCCCCTCTTACTGTCAACAACTATACCCTTACTAGAAATATTACCTCAGCCTTCATCATTAGCAGGCCGGGCTCGATCAAATTCACCTTCTCTGCATTCTTTATCACGTCTTATCTGCTCTCCGTTCCCTTACGCACTGATCCTGTCTCGTTTCTTTCTCTCGTTATTGGTTTGCTCTGCCCATTTGTATGTGTATTAACGCCATCACTAACTTCTGCATTATCGTCTTGGCCATGACACCTCGCCTCTTGATTATTGTCGTTCCATTTTTCTGACGCACTTCATCATCTTGGAGGGCATCATGTTCTCCTCACTTATCAACGCCAATATCTTTCTATTCGCTCTCTGTGTCTGTTGTCATCTGGCCTCCCATTACCTTCCCCAACAAGCGCGATCATCCCCACCGCCACTACGTACGTCATCTTCAACAACGCCCCCCCCCCCTCCCCCACCCCCACCTACCTCTCCCTCACTTCGGCCTTGCACCACAGCCTTGGGGACGGACGCACTGGGTCACCATCACGTCCCAGGTAATTGTCATAATCTAACCCCGGGGGGCGAGATCTCCACCCGAACCCCAGGTGGAAGGTGGGAAACGGGCGGGGGTTGAAGGGTAACGAGAGGCCGCTGTGGTCGAGGACTGGGGGTGCAAGGCCAAAGCTAACCGGTCCTGCAATCCGAAAGGCCATGAGGGACAGACAACAAGGGTGTATCATAGATTTACGTGGACTAAATAGGTCGTTGCGTGGGGAAGGTAATGCACACCTTCCAGCGAGGAAATGGCAGTAGCGTGAGTGATGGGGTATATACATACTGTTGCCAGTCTGAACTACGACCCCCTTTAGGCCTGAGCTAGTCGTTGCTGATATGATGTCATGCCCCGTCTCTTGCCTCCGGTCATTTACGAGAGCCAGATACCACAGCCATTGTCAGCAGGAAAAAAGTACCTTTTGACAACAAGGGGTCCGATTATCTGATGAAATCGTGGATGAAAGTTTCTGATATTTTGACACCTGACCTTTAGGCATTGTTTGACTAATAGAGAAAATTAATTTAATACTGATCATACATTCAAAGGCCATAAACATTACGATGGATGGTATGCAATACTGCAGATGCCATGATTAGGACTAAATATTCCTTTCTTACGACGAATATTTCCACGTCGAAGTCTCGGGTGATGCGGATCTTGCATATTATTAAAGACTTTGCAACATGTGGACTGCAATTGGCAAACATAAGCTTGGACGATGGAGCCTCGATTTTTGTGTTCTCGTAGACCATACTTAATTCATTTAATCACCCAGGGGACATGATAGAATTTCTAGAATCATAATAACTCAGACGCATCCCCGCCACCTCAGGAATGTTGATTGACACGCATAAAAAAGACCGTAATAACTCTAACGCATACCGGGATGTGATCACCCTAATCTGATTCACCAGGTAGTTATTTGCGCGCCCTCGGGGGATCACAGGCCACGGGCAGGACATCGGCAGGGCGGCCCTTCGGCACGTCCTCGGGGCGAGAGGGAAGGGCGGGGCAGCGGGCAGAGGGCACGGAGGGTGTGGGAGATCATGAGGGGGGGGGGCTAGGGGGTAAAAGGGGTAGGGCTGATCACAAGAGTGTGACCAAAGTGGTGTGGGTTGAGGGAGGTCCATGGAGGACAGAGAAGTCTTGAGAAGTCTTGAGAAGTTTGCTGGGGGCAGGATGACCCAGCTAGAAAACAAGAGAAGATCAGAAATCCACCCTAGATGGGATTGTGACGCGGCGAAACTCACAAGACAATTGAGAGGGTCGGATTTTTTTGCTCTCTCTCTCTCTCCCTCTTTTGAGATACGCCAACCTTTCCCAACTTTTTGTGTGGGTATCTGGAGATTGCTCTGACTGTGATCAGAATTCAATTAGGTTTATTTGGATGCTGATTACGCGCTACCTTTTAAGACCTGATCACGCAAAGGTATGTGAAAATATGGAAAAAAACGTCGGTAGATTAGTAAGCATCCTAGATATTTTCCAAAAACTATTGGGAAGCAAACTGAAATGAACGTAATCAGTCTATAGTATTTCAAATTCATTAGAAAAAAATAAAAATAAATATGAAGTAAATATGAGTAAATTGAGTAAATATGAAGTGAAAAGGAAGGAGAGAAAGAGCGAGAGCGGGAGAGAGAGAGAGAAAGTCAGACAGGCACACATATAGACAGACTCAGATACAGAAACAGAAACAAAGACAGGGCGAGGCAGTGAAACTGAAAATTATAGTATAATTAGCACAAAAGAAATCCAGCAGCACAGGTCATAATCAGCAGCGGCCTCAGTAGAGAAGACGAAAGTGACCAGATGTAGATGATTACGCGTAGCTAAAGAGCCCGGAGATGGAGTGAGCATC
>NW_028234413.1:26914496-26916996 GCF_977035675.1 Penaeus japonicus | reverse complement strand
TTATCTAAACATCGGTCCCGTCAATATGGCGAGCGCAGAATGTTATTAGATGTGAGTGATAAATACGTGGTCAGTAATTAAAGATTCTCGCTGTGATTAAGTAGCACAATTATGATGCCGTGGTAATTAGGCTATATGATAGGGCCAAGAATTTTATAAAAAGAAAAATGGAAAAGTGAATTCTGAAAGAATTGAAAATGTTGTTCGATTCCCCTCGCTTGATATTTCAAGGTCTCTCATGACATTTAGAATCACCAGAGGGTTGTATAATAGATGCACACACACACACACACATATATGTGTGTGTGTGTGTGTGTGTGTGTGTGTTTATTCGCGTGTATCCGTTTACCTGACAGAGAAAAGGAATCACCTCGAATAGCCTTAACATACAGAAATAAGTATCGGCAAAAGACAGCGAGTGAAAGAAGAGTGACGAAAGGTGAGCGACAATCACAGACGGTGAAGTCAAGGTCACCTCTATCAAAGCAACGATGGAAGATCAAGAAAACAAAACACATTGTTAAAAGGGAAAAAAGAACCTTAAGGTAGTGGTCTTGAGAGCATGAATCTTTTTTTTACAAACACAAAGGAAAGTGGTTATTACGAAATATATACTGGTCACCTTAGATAAGACAGAGCATACCAGATTATTAAGGGAAGAAGCTAAATGTGATCAATGAGTATGTTTAACGTCATTTATCTATTAACTCTGTAAATGAAGTCGGGTATCGGGTGTATGTGTTGATCACGCGTTGCACTTTGGGCCCCTTATTATCTACGTGTTAATTAGTGGCCCTACTTGATACATAGCAAATTTATGACTATATCCGAATCTCCTAAGGTCCATTGTATTTTTTAGTGTTAAAGTTTTTCACTTTATTATGAAATACAGAGAACAGGAGAAAAACGCTTGATGCTTTTTAACAAAACGCAGAACACTGAAAGTAAAACTATTTATAATTAAGCCACAGAGCAGATGTAAAACGTTTGCCCCTTAAATAGAGACCGTAGTAATAAAAGTTCTGTCCTTTTATAATATAAGTAAAAACTTTTGTCACGTTGTATAGGAAACACAGAGGTAAAGTAAAATTGTATGGCGTGTTATAATTATCTACTGCCTTTTATTACAAAATGAAAGGTCATTCGTTAAGTGTTTTATCCTGGTTCTTCTCAAGGATATACTAATAAGAAATTTTGTGTCTTGTTTTGAACTGCCTTGACAAATAAATGCAATAGTGATAATGAGTAGAAAACATACAAGTCACACTGCCGATTGTATCTTTAAGTTAAATCTTATTTTCTCAGTCCAAATCTACTTGTTTTTATCTAGTAGACCTAAGAATTAATGCATTTGCCTTAAGCCAATTTCAACATTACGTGCAATTTCGAGGTGACTTTGTAGTTCCATTTTTTCCTCCCAAATGCTGATCACTATCCAAGCATGTCCAACGGAGATCATCATCTTGTGATAGTAACCTTCCGCCACACCTGTGATTGCCTGCACCTTAGAGATTGCTTCGAGTCTGCGCCGTTCCATGATTGCCTCCCCCCTCCCCGTCCCCCATCCCACCACACCCCTAATTGCTCCCCTCGACCCGAAATCCCCTTCGGCCCCCCCTGGCTGAGGCTGCGGTCGGTGTGGTGGCCGCGAGCCTCGCCGGGACGCGGGGAAGTCAAGGCCAGACTGGCACCGATTTTGCAAGTGCCAATTACCGAGTGCCTGAAGGAGCGAGCTTGCAGGACTCGCATACCAGAGCAGGCAGTTAACGGAGTCGTTGGCTGGATGCACGAGTGCGCGGGGGGGGGGGGGGGGGGGGGGGGGGGAAAGAGGAAGATCATATCGGAAGAATGTTTTACTGAGTAAGGAGAGAAGGGAGAAGGAGGAGTTAATTCAACGGAAAGTGATGCTTATCTCCAAAAAAACAAATAAACAAATTAGAAAGTAGGCATGATCAGAAAACGAATTATAAAGCCAAAAATTATATCAGAAAATTAACGAAAGAATGGAAAATAACAACACACAGCAGTACATAAAAAACAGGTATTGAAACCAGTAAAAGGGAAGTATCCAACAACAGCATTTTTTACAAATACAATTTATGTAAAAGGGTGTTGCGGCCCAGAGAGACACGCAAGGACGGCAAGGTGTAGAACAAACAATATATTTTCTTAATGGACAAAATTGCTCATTAACAACGACACGTTAGAGTAGGTCAGAGGCAAGTAGCGAGAAAGAAACTCGGTTTTGAGCACACTAGTGATAACCATTCATATATCATCAGTGTATACTTGCTTTGCTCTCGACATAAATATGTTAACTCGTTGCACATAAGATGAAATGGGAAGTATCGCCTTACTATCTCTCGCCGAGGAGGCTTGCAACACAAAGCTAATAAATATATCAAAAAGTATAAACACGGAAGAAAAATGGATTAGAATTATTATCTTACATTAAGAAAGAAAAAGAGCGAAAAGAAATAAAGAAATAAAGAAAACAGGG
>NW_028234413.1:26909496-26911996 GCF_977035675.1 Penaeus japonicus | reverse complement strand
ACGCTATCACAGGCACAGTGGGAAGGGAATTGGTAATACCTAGGCTGGTAGCGAGGCCGGGGCAGCATTCTATTTTTTCCCCCTCCTTGCCTAAAAGGGGGTCTCTAGATTCCCCTTCCTTATTTGGGTGGGGAATGGCTCTCATGCACTCATGGTAATATCACGATTTTGAGAATTACATAACGAGATTGGATCCCGTGTTATTTAATGGGCATTGCATATAAATATCTACAACTATTACGTCGCCTTGGATATTTAAAAAGATTAATCATTTTTATTAATCATTATTAATATTATTATTATTATTAATTATCAATATTATTGTTATTATTATTAATTATTAATATCACTGTTATCATTATTATTAAATGTTAATGTTAATAGCTTCTAAATGCGACCGAAGCGGCTTAAGAACTGGCCTGTAATGCAGTTGCAGTTATGACCCTTACGTGGGGGTGATCCTAGGCATCCTACAAGCTATCAACAAAGTGGCCTTTAATTACTTGTCTTTAATAACCGGCTCGTTCGTGCTCAAGAATTTATGATTATCAGTATTACTATTTCCATCTTTATTATTGATATTAGTATATCATCATCGTCGTTATCATCATATTTATGATTATCAGTATTAGCTTTACTATTATTATTACCACGATTATTATCTTTATTATCATATCATCATTAACATTATTGTTATTATCATCCTTACCATTATTATTAATAGTAGTATTGTTATCATTGTCATTATTATCGTTATTATTGCGATTATTTTCATGATCATTTTATATCATTATCATTATTATTACGTTCATCATCATCATTAGTAGTAGAAGTAGTATTAGCATCATTATTATTATCATCGTCATTATATTAATCATTATTACAGTCATTACTATTACCATTACCATTATTATCATTATTATCTTTATCATTATTACAATCATTATAATTACCATTGTCATTATTATCACCACTATTTTTATAATTTTCTTTGTTATTATTATTTTCATCATTGATATTACTATCAGAGTTATTAATATCATTAATACTATCATTGTTGTTATCATTATGATTGTTTATCACAACTATGATTATCATTATTATTATGATTACTATTTTATTGTTATCATTACTATTATCATTATCATCAATATCATTATTATCATTATCATTGTCATTATTACTTTTGTCGTCACCAGTATTATTATCATAAACATTACCATTATTGCTATCAATAATATTACCAGTATTATCATTATTGCTTTCATTTTTTTATCATCATTTGTATCATTAAGGTTATTGTTATAATAATTTGTATCATTACTAACATGGTTATTATTATCATTATTATTATCACTATTGTCAACATAATCCTTATTATTATCATTATTCTTATCACTACTATTAACATAATCCTTATCATTATTATCATTATCATTATACTCATCATTATTACTATTATCTTTATCATCATTATTATAGTTATTGTTATCATTATCATTATCATCACTATCCTCATTATTACCATCATTATTCTTACCATCAATATTGAGTAACATTATCACCATCATATCTAAGACAAATATCATCGCCATTATCATTCTGCAACATGTTGATTTATGAATATGACGTGTCAATTATTTCCTTTGCTTCTATTCATTTTGAAAGAAAGTTTTTTTTCTCTCCATGCTGCGTAAACAAACCCGTTTTCGAGAACGCAGATCTAGTTCGTCTTAGGATGAGCTACACACTTCACACGGTCCAGAGCCGGTTGATCGGGTCGGCTTGCAAGGCTCCTGCATTTTGAGGGAAGTGTTATGCGTTTGGCATGAAATATACCTGGTCTTTTAGTCTTCGTTTTTTTATGCTAGTATTGGGTTTTACGTTCATCTTGTAAGTATTGGATGCAGTGCTTGATTGGGTAAGGTTATTATGCCATGATGACGTTGTTGGAAATATAGGAAATGCAGGAATATGTGATACTTATGGCGCAACATTATACTATGCTCTAGAAGTATCAATGCAATAGCAGTGCATAGTAATTTGTTATAAGGACTACGCTTATTCCATCATCCTTATAGTATGAAGCAATACGCATAGTTAAGTATACTACACACAGTTTTCTTATTTAGATGTTTCACAACCACACAATGAACACTAGATGTAAATAGAATAAATAAATATCTACCATCGCTGACGTAATGTTACTCATGGTGGACATTGACGTTATGCAATGTAGATTTTTAAAAGATCCCCTAAAATGGAACGATAGTCACATTAAGGTCGGAATATTACCTCCCTGTTTGAAGGTCTTGCCGGTAACATTTTAACACCTCTCTCAACATGATACCTGTCTAGGCACGGCTGTTGAACAATATCATATATGCGATATCTAACAATGAGGAGATGTTGAACTATCTGCAGATGGCGGGTATATTCGCTGGCAAGCCTGTTGAAATTGCTACCCAGAATGCTGTAACCCTTCGAACGCATCTATATA
>NW_028234413.1:26879496-26886996 GCF_977035675.1 Penaeus japonicus | reverse complement strand
CCTTTGCCCGAACCTCCCAGGCTTGGATGGAGATGATCTTTACTGTGCACAGCTAATGAAGCGATTGTGTTGCTTCGTAGCCCGGCGAAAATCTTGCGATCATTGATTGGCGCCGTGTCGTTGAGGGGCTAATGATGCGCTCGGGATAATGCTAATGCTTCACTGATCGTACGTGAGAGGATCTCCTGAATATGTCATTTGCCTTATTTGTTTTGGGGATCAGGATTAACTCCGTGACTGATACTGGTGTATAGGACTTACATTGGATGTTTGGTTCTTTGCGTCGCAGAAATATTTTTTTCCTCTATGGCTAAAACGGATAATGTGGTATACAGGTTTCACTTCATTCATACACACATGTATGAAGTATATTATACAATATAGTATACAGTATGAAATTCATGAAATTCAAATTCATTTGATTGCTATGGTAACATTATCATGTAATTTCATCAGCTGACTTTAATTTTGGATGCATAACATAGATGAATGTTTAGAAGATACGCATATCTGTATAATGAGTGAACATAACATAACAAAGTTATAACAACACATTTGAAACAAACGAAATTCAACGCCATTCATTAAAAAAAATGCTACATATGTTTAGAACCAATTGAATACTGCATGATAATTACCAATTTGACTCACATTGGAGTCAACCAAACACCCACCCAATAAGATGCAAATTAGACTTAAATAAACAATCAATTATCCACAACCCCGTTATAGTTCCGACCAGTCGCGATCCCGGCAGCCGACGGGATGTAGCCCCGAGATAATCCTCTTACGTAGCGATCGAATCTGCAGATTACGGAGGTCGCGCTCTTACTATCATTACACTAATACTTTGTTTATATCACGCCGACCCCCTCCCCTCTCCCCCTGCTGCGGGTCAGAGAGCAGAGGTAAACAAAAAGAAAGATAGAGAGAGAAGAGAGAGAAGACAAGGCAAAGGAGAAACGAAATTACCTCATACTCTAGTCACGATTGGACATGTTGTTGATCGTCGAAACGTATTTCACAAGTAGATAATAGATTGTTAAGTAATGCTCGGGCTTGGTATTACTCGTGTGTGATAGTTATCGTGGGTCATTGAGGATAGGGTGATAGTATTTATCTCATGGAGGGAAACACGAAGTGAAGGAATCACGGGCCCAAAATGCCTGTTGTTTTGTTCAGTGTTGCGCTTTTGTTCCTGTGTTATTCTTCGCGTTTTCTCTCTCTCAACTACTGATATTAGTGTTCTTGATGCTAGCTAATTATCGCTGTGACTCATTGGCGTTATTTTTCATTCTACTTTCCCGAAATCCATTAGGTCAGCCCTTTTCATCAAATGTTGCCACTTTCACGTGTTCAAATTTATGGTTTTCAACTTTCTTTTTATATTCGCTCGCTTATCCTTTCTTCTTATCTCTCGCACATTACTATCACCACATTTCACTTTGCACTTTCTCTCCGATGAAAGCTCACGCTGTGAAGCCATCAGTAAATAACCCCGAAAAGATGAATAGCAAATGAACCGTTAAGTAAATTTCAGCAGCTTCCAACTTTTCACGTTTCGTGTGAAAATCATGACCCTCCGCCCGACCTGCTCTGGGAGAGGGTGACTGATCGCCAATTAAATGATTTGCAACAAATCTGAACACACACAGGCTGACGAATTCGCTTTCGCACGTGTAAACACACACGCGCCCCCCTCCCTCACACACACACACAAACACATACACTAACACTCACACACACACACACATACACTAACACTCACACACACACACACACACACACACACACACACACACACACACACACACACACACACACACACACACACAAACACACACACTAACGCTCATACACAGACACACACACACACAACCTACAAGACCTCTCACTCTAATACATAAACTGACTACGCATCCCAAAAAATTGTTCAATTCCAAAATCAATTCCTTTTCACTTATTTATCAGATCTAACTCTGCCTTTTTTCTCTTTCTCTTTTTTTACGATTGATTTCGAGTTTTCCGTATAAGGTTGTGAGGCGACGAAACGATTAACTCTGCACGAAAAGTATATTCTGCAAGAATATTGACGACTAATCTACATACCCCTAATCAGTCCACAATATGTACCAATTAGTGCACCAAATTATATTTTTCAAGCTCTCTTATGAATTTTTAATTACCTCTTCTTAATTTTCATTCTAAAGGTCATTCACCACGTATTTCTACCCCGTGCGGCTGAGCAATTAACCGTATATTGTGCAAAATTACAGGGGAAAAATTTAACGCCCATGATACCACTTTAATCGGATTTGAGAGTAATTTCGCGTAGCTTATCCATTAGGTGGGATCGGATCTCTTTTTTGACTCTCGCGCGCCGGGAAGAAGACCAAAGACCACAGACCAGAGACCACGGGACTCTCTGTCAGCCCATCAAGTGCCTTTATGTGGAAAGTCCCAGGTGCCTCCCCTCACCTGGCTCGCCTCTTTCACCCTATTACATGGATAAATGTGCACTTTTTGCGCCAGTCCAGCGTGCCATAAACAGTCATATGTTAAGGTATTTAGAACGGACTTTGCCTTTGGCCCAAGCTATACACGAGTCTCTGTGTGGCCGAGATTTGACTCCGGTGGTATATCTCAACTTTTGTCCTCCCCTTTGTAAAAAGGAGCATGCTTTAATTCCTCACTTGGTCCAGCAAAAGCATTCCTCGCCGTGAGCGACACATAAGTGAAAAAGAGACTAACTTCTTTTGTCGAGTGATATTTTATCATCATGAAGACTGTTGCCAGATGGAAGTTTTTTAAAGATTTTCTTGATGGTGTTAACTTACAGTGGAATGAGTATTATAGGCCAAATTATCTTTGGTGTTTATAATTTGGAAAAAATGGATGTTCACGTTATATTTTATGGGTATTACGTGTGTACATAGATATTCATATTCGTTTTTTTACACGAAGCAGACCAAAGGCTTTCAAGCATAGACATTTTACAACTTGCTTACTATTCAGCCAGAACATTATATCCGTCACGATAAAACCAACCCAAGTTACAATTTTCGTTTGATTATTGGCAGTAATTTGAACTTATTTGATAGGCACAAAAGATAAGAAGAAAGGAAAAGCTTTTTTTTATATGTATAAACAGTATTATTTGGGTATTATGTTTTGATACACGCTTAATTATTTTGTCGTTTGAAAGTGGAATACGTACATGAAGCTATTCCTTATACAAAAATTCAGTCAGACTTGTGATTACAAAGTGTTATAGTGCAAATTAGTTTTAGGAAATCGACTTTTTTCTAGTTTAAGATAAGTATTCTACTAATTCTACTCAATTTGTGTTACTTTTTTGCAAACCAATAGAAACTGATTATATGATAATATTTTTATGTGTTAGGGGTGGGTTTGCACCAGTAGGGCAGTGATTTATATGACTTAAATACTTTTTACTTTCTTTAACGTTTATTAACAGCTTAACTCCAGTTAAAAGGCTCACAGAAGTAACGAAACGATAGTATTTTTTTTTTTTTTTTATATCGTACATCTCTCGGCAGATGACAAAACAGATAGAACGTTCTTATTGAATATTTCAAGCTGATAACTTTGCCTATTATTGTATCTCGCCGTTATTGTAGGATATCATATCTATATTAGTAAACTCTTAATATGTATCATCCAGAAGTAAACCTTTCCCTAATACCCCTCATCTCCTTCTCCCTATCTTAATTTTATACCTGCCTTCTCATTTTGCCCCCTCCTCCTCTTCTTTCCTCTTCACCCTCCCCCCACACCTTACTTCCCCTTCATCCCCCTCCCCTCCTTCCTTTCCCCCCCCCCCCCCGTCCTTCCTTCGCCATCCCCCTCCCCTCCCCGTCCTTCCTTCGCCATCCCCTCCTTCCTTCCCTCTTCATCCTCCCCTCCTTCCTTCCCCCACCTTCCTTCCTCCCCCCTCCCCTCCTTCCTTCCCCCTTCTCCCTTCCTTCCCCCTTCCCCCTCCCCTCCTTCCTTCCCCCTCCCCCTCCTTCCCTCTTCTCCCTTCCCCCCCGTCCTTCCTTCCCCCTCCCCCCTTCCCCCTACCCTCCTCCCCTCCCCCTACATTCCCGTCTCCTTTGACCAACTACTTACCATCACACCTAATCCGACGCTTCTGGGACCTTCGGTAATTACAAGAACGAGACTGTCTGGCCAACGATCGTTTATCAAATGCTAAAGAAGAGGCTTAGCGGCATCGAAGGAAGTTTAACGCAGCTTAGCTATGGGGAAGGTGGGAGGTTGGATGGAAGTTACCTCAGTGTAATGCTTTCTATGTTTTAGCATTGTCCATTTGTTCAGTGTAAGTCTTATTTTTGAAAATGAGAATACAAAGTTCTTTGCTGAGACGTTTATTTGTTTTAATTTGTTAAGCCATAGTTTGAGAGTTTTCTTTTGTTTTTCATTATTAACACCATCTTTATAATGATTGGTATTATTATCGTTACCGTTATGATAATCATAGTTATCATCATCGTTATCATCATCATCATCATCATCATCATCCCTTATCATCATTGTTGTTGTTGCTGTTATTGCTATTGTTGTTATTATTATTACTATTGTTATTCTCATCATTCTTATTGTTATCATAATTATCATTGTTATTATCATTATTATGATTATCATTTTAATATCACTATTACTGTCATCATCGTTATCATTGATGTTATTACTATTAATATTCTTTTTGTTGTTATTACTATTTTTCTTTATTACCATCATCATTGTTATTGGTGTATTATCAATGTTATCATTACCATTACCATGGTTACTATGACTATAATTTTTATTATCACTATATAACCACAAAAGAAAAGGGAAAAAAGTTGACACATCACTGATCTTTTCCATTCTTTTAATCCTCATTCATTTTTTCCTCCTTACATGCCCTCATCCTTTCTAAAAACATTCTCGCAATACAAATCAAAAGAATTCCTTGCGATGGCGACCCATACCCGGTCCTTGCCAACAAGTCCTCACAATGCCCCCCTGTCAACGGCAGATAAGATTAGCCGTCCCCCGAGGTGGTCTAAATCCACTGGCCTTAGACACAAACGGCGTGTGATGCGTGAATGGGAGATAGATCGGAGGAGGAGGGATGGGTTACCATGGTGACCTCTGGGAAGGATCATCGAGGGAACATGACCGAGAACAACTTCTTTTGGGGATTTGGCGTGTCAGGCATTTGTTTTGCTTGTTACAAGTCCCTGTGGAAGGGGATTTGCGTTTAGGAATGTACGTTGATATACTATTCTGTGTTGTTGTCTTCGTGAATGCTTTATAGTCCGTGATGTACGCATGGCATAAGTATTTTTCAGGACCTTGGAGGAACAGCAGGATTTTTGTCAAAGGGGAAGTCAAGTCCAGTGAAGCTCTTTTTATTCACTTGTCTCGCAGTTTATGACACCTATTTTTTCCGATTGTGATACGATTCTAAAATGCCATCCAGTCAATTAATCGTCCTCATGCAGATTCACTCGAAGGCTTTTGCATCCGTAAGGGTGGTATTAATATTAATAAAAGGCCATATGCCCATACAGCCACACAGAAAAAAGTTTGATTTGAGAAATTGCCTCTTTAGTGATAACCTACGATTCTTCGAAGAATTGATACGAGAGGCTTTCAGTCCCTTTCACACATTTTCACAGTGCGATTAATCTTAAGTGTTAAGAGAGCGTAGTCTCAACAATTGAAACCATTTTAGAAAAAAAAAACAGCCTGATTCTTATCGCACTGATCGACTTTTAGCTGAGAGGCATTGAGGTGAGGCGTGCTGCTAAACTTGGAATTTACCGAAGGAAATGTCTGCCGAGAAAAAGTTGAAAGAAGTGCCTGAATTTCCTGCGTCAATTCTCTTGCAGGTTTTTATCTTCATTCTCGGGGAGTGTTGACCGAACCTAAATAAAATGTAAGCGCATTTAGCAACTTTGTTGAAAGAAAGGTTATCCGTCCAATCTGCAAATTTTATCTTGTTATCTTAACGTGTGTTTGATTTTGCAAGACTAAGTTTATATTCTCGACGAGTTATTAATTCTTTATTTTTTACATTTATTTTCTATTCCCATTTAACTTGAAATTTCTACTGTTCATTCGTTCTGTTTTGATTCATTCTACCTATTCAGTTCACATTCATCCTACATACGACGAATCGCTGATTGGCCGCCTTTCGCAAAATTACAAAATGAATTTTCAAAGAGAAAGAAAATTTGAACAAGTCTATGAAAGCTCAACTTCAGCGCCTTGGATACAAGACTTCGGATGATGAGTCACGTCAGTCACAGAAGGTCTACGCCAAGTCTCACAAAGCCTTCGCATGCACGAAGAAGAGAATAAGAGAAAAAAATCCCCTCAGATTTCGTTGCTGCTTATGTCTGGCGTTTTCAAAGTTACATAAGTAGGCTAGCAAACAGACAGGCAGATAAAGATCCAGACAAAGTAATCGCAACACCCTTTACTTTTTTTCCTCCGAAGCGAGAGATAAGTACGGCAGAGTCATGGGGTCAATCACGGGTCACACGCTCTCTCTCGGCGGCGGATCCTCTCGTTTCTCCCTGATCCTAAGAGGCGCCCTGACGCGTCCTTTCCGCCTGAGCTCAATTCTATGTATATTTACTTAGTAACTGAGGTAACGGATACGAATTGGCTGCAAAAATACCGGAGGAATTCGCGGTATATTACTTAGGAAGAGGTGAGGGCTGGGGAATGCGACGTGGGCGCGGGTCGCGCTGAGAGGCTTGGCTCTTCCTGTCACGGAGTTGATTTATCTGCAGCGATTGTATTAGTCATTTGTTAAATGGCTTATTGTTCGCTACGAAACTCCCTTGTGTTTGTGACTGCTTTCGAAAGATTTGCTTTTATTAGAAGTGATATTGATAATCATCATAAAATGCTACATCAACATATACTTTTGAAAATAATTCTTAAAAAATAGTCAAAACAAATAAATAAACAATATAAAAATCAAATTAAACATTCGTACATAAACGAACATCACACACACATATATATACAGTATATACATATATATGTATATGTATATATATATAATTATATGTGTGTGTGTACACACACACACACACACACATAAATATGTACATGCATATATATATATATATATATATATATATATATATATATATATATATATATATATATATATATATATATATATAAATATATACACACACATATATATATATATATATATATATATATATATATATATATATATATATATATATATATATATATATATATATATATATACATATATATATATATATATATATACACACACACACACACGCGCAAACACAACCACGCACACACACACACACACATAAATATATACACATTAACACACACACACATATAACACACACACACACACCACACACACAACACATATATATATATATAATATATATATATATATATATACATATAATACATATATATATA
>NW_028234413.1:26851996-26854496 GCF_977035675.1 Penaeus japonicus | reverse complement strand
TTCTCCTATTTACATGTTCCCCATATCAGCATCACTTACCCGCCCATAGAACGTCCTCTACAAGCTCCTTCTTTGCCCCTCCCATCGTAACTTTACCAAGGACTCACACAGGATTCTCTGTTTTACTTTTATCCCAGCCCCTATCTTCCTTATGACTTCCTCTAGATACACCTTTCGATATCTTCCGCGGGCATGAATTCCTGTGTTATAATTCGTAACCTAAAAACACTAAATCGTTTCTAGTCACCACAATTATACAAAAGTTTTTTTTTCATGGGGTTTATTTAGACCTTAATTTTCTTTCCATAAACGAAGGATGGTGTTAAAAAGTGGGATCATATTAACAAAGTAACACTGATGTATGTTTTAACAAATAACATCTAGTATGCAAGCGTTACCTATCAGATGTCTTTATCACTACGTGCTGTAGCATCGTTCTCTCTTTCTAACTCCTATATCTCTGCAGGGGCAGTAAGGACTAATGCATGTAATAATTAATAAACAGCAATCAAGAATTTACTTAATCTATCTTTAGTTATTATTTTCACATTCCCCAATACACAAGAGCGCTGCGGTATATCACGGAGAAAAAAAATGGAACATTCCTGCTTATCTCCAGCAGGATGCTTTAACAGCTTCTCTGCAGGTCGCCCTCCACCTCAGCGCCCCGGCTTGCGTCGCGCTACCCTGGCGAGTGCGGTCCTTTGTGCCGAAGCGAAGGAAGAGGAAATCAAAGGCGACGACTCGGCCTCCGCGACCCGGCCTGTCCATCATCCGGTCATGCGATCCACCCTCGTCGACGCCGGGCCGATCCACATCCACGCCTCATCCACACACTGCCCCGGTCTCCAATCCACGTTTCGACCATCCAGTATCTTCCCGCCATTTGCAAATCGCACGCCCAGAATGTGCTACATATTCCTCCCCTGCGCACGCACGCGGAAACATTCATAATACATACTGCAACCGCTGCGTGTAAGACGATTGCTACATGAATACACTCCATATTGCACGCTTGCAAACTACACCATAAAAAAGTCCATAGTTCGCCGCGCTCAGATATAAAGCTGGCATGCTAAAATTCACGAGTATATTGCACATACTCGGCTCACACTGTCCGGGTGAAGATTTATATATCAGTGAAGCACTATGACTTGGTATATAAATACGCAGGATATAGTAGGGCTGACTATTTGTGCCCTATAAAGTGTTCGGAACTCCAGATGCTAAGCATGAATATAGCAAGGACTTCAATCCTCATCACTAGTGTCTGTTTTGTTTTTGTTTATTTTTTTCTATCCGAGTGAATAAATCGACCCCTTCTTTCTCTGGCAGATGTTACTAATATTCTCTGACACGGCACACTCTTGTGATCGCTAATAAAAGATTGCTGATCAGGTAATGAGGTCTGGTGCTCGACCCATCCCTAACCTCTGTCAACTATCCACCCCATCAAAAGCTCATATCCCAAACACACCTCCCTTCGCTTGGATAAGTAAGTGCATAACAACCGCTGATTAACCGAGGCGATAACCCTAAGCATTCGCCTCTCAGATGTACCACGGGATCAATGACTTGAAAATACTTCAGCTATTGACTCCCCCATAAGTTCTGCTGAACAGTGAACATGACTCGGCCCTCGTCGTCATGGTGCGCAATAGACAGGCCTGGCCTTTAATTCTATATTTGCTTCATTATACTATCTTTACACGATCTACACCTCCATTTGCCCATGTCTTGTTGGTTTTAAACATTATTTAAAACTACAGAGGATGAAGTATACCGGCTGGAAACGATCACGTGCGGCAGTAAACACCCTCGACGCCGCGTGTGCTCCCACCTGCCAAATATACCGCCTTGTAACGGAGGCTTCACAGGTTCTCTCACACTTTCTAGTGCAGGGAACATCACTCTACTGCCGACACGCCGTGTTCACGCTTGCCTTCTTTTTCAGAACGAGACTACGTGAGTATTCTCCGGTGGAAAGGAAATATCTATAGTAACACCATTCTTCACTTGCAATATCATTTTATGGAATAACCATTTTGAAATAGCCCAATCCCAAATCACTTACCAAATACCAAGTGAGAAATATGATTGCATTATATGGCCATTGTCTGCAAAACTAAGCTGTTAATCCAGGATTCGTGAGCCATAACCAGAAATATTTATCTCAAGGCACAAGCAAAATTTATACCCTCATATTATTCCCGGCTCATAACACTTATCTGCTCGTCCCACCCATAAATCCTCGGCGCCCTGGCTAATGCGGCCCTAAACCTACACCTAGAAGCTCCGCCTCTTTAAACCGCAAATATAATTCTTCACGCACTTTTATGCACAAATCCCTCAAATTAGCAGTGGAGAGTTTGACTTCAGATTAGACGTTTGATGAGCGAGAGATAAAATCACTGGTTAGAACGAAATACTCATACTGCCTTGACTGTAACCATCTAGTACATTTTACTTGTAGTAATCTAATTTCTTTTCATCTTTCATC
>NW_028234413.1:26816996-26824496 GCF_977035675.1 Penaeus japonicus | reverse complement strand
ATGATAAGGATAATAATAATGATGATGATAATGATAAAAAAATGATAATGACAATATATGATAATGAAGGTAGTAATAACACCAAGTATCATTTTCATTATCATTACTCCTACTGTTATTGTCGTTATTGTCGCCATCTTCATTATCATTATCATCATAATTATTATCTTCATCATAAGCATCATCATGATCAATATCATCATCATCATCATCATCATCATCACCATTATTACCACCACCATCATCATTGCAACGTCATGTAATTGTTAGTATTATTGTTAACATAGTGATCATAATCATAATAGCCTGATCATGTTGATGACATGAGCATCATCATTATCATCACTGATATTACAATTGTCATTGCTGTTACTGATACCGATCTAGTTGTTATGATTGTCAATAATCTATAACGTGTTTCCATCATGAAAACACATTTCGTATATGCCAATGCATTCATGGATAACAGTTCGATTTCAGAAGTTGCAGCTTGAAAAATAAGATTACGTAATCTACATAAGCAAATGAAGAGTGAAAGCATTGCGTAAACTAGAGAGGGGGAGCTTTCACTCTCACATTGTTTCATCAATTATGGTTATAAAAGAAATAGGAAATATATATATATTTATGAATATATACGCGTTATGGCATGTTCTCATGGTAATGCTGTACCCATATCTTGCAAACTAATTGCAGTGTTTCAATAGAATAAAGAACTGAAAAGGAGACATAGAGAACTCTAACGCAACATTGTAGGCAAACCACGTAATTGGTGTCCAGGGCGGCGCCACCTGGGCTCGGACCTGCGTCTCTGACCCCGTGACGTTTTCCTCAAAATTACCCAAATTGCCTCCGGAAGTCTTCCAGACCAGCGATGGCGCGTGGCGAATTTTCCTTCCCAAGCTCCTCTTCCTCTTTGTTCTTGTTAGCACGTGGGTGGGGCTCGAGAAACGAGGAGGAGGTTCAGTTTTAAATAAGATCTTGAGTTGTATCTCGGTGATAAGGTTCAAGGAGGAGGTGATGGTCCTGGCCGAGCGTTGCAAGGAAAAGTCTCGAGTGGAAGCGATTCGTCAACCCTGCCTCTTCGTTTCCGGTTGTGTGGAAGTGAGGGGGTGGAAGGGAGGAGGAGGGGGCGGGGGAGTTAAGGGGGGAAACTTATTCACACGCTACTTAAAGGCAGGGCGAAGGGGGGAGGGAAGGGTGTAGAGGGGGCTGAGGGATGTAATGAGAGTCCTGGACATGGGGGAAGTAAGGAAGAGGACGATAAAGAATGGAAGAAGAAGAAGAGGTGGTCGCTAGCGTGAGGTTTGGTGGATTTCGCCGGTCGTAAAAGACGCCGGGGAAAAAAAGACCATCGGCAAATCCTCAAACGGGAGAAAGTAGTGAAAAAGGGGACCATAGAGGGAAGAAACAGACTGCCCATCTTAAGAGAGAGGAATTGGTCTTTGCTACTTTGACGGAAATAATAGAATTGTCAAAAAAAAAAAAAAATCATGGGCAACAGACGAATGACCCGCACCGGCTACTCTACTTGGTAGGAATAACCCAAGATTCTTGTAAAAAAAAGTACATTGTATAAACATATCAAGTATGTGTAAAATGTTTATGTATGACTAAATTTGTACATTTTATAGATAGCTATATAGCTAGATGTGTGTGTGTGTGTGTGTTTGTTTGTGTTTGTGTTTGTGATTGTGATTGTGTTTGCGTGTGTGTGTGTTTGTGATGGTGATTGTGTTTGTGTGTGTGCGTTTGTGAGTGTTTGTGTGAGTGATTATGTTTGCATGTTTGTGTGTATGTGTGTGTGTGTTTAGAGAGGAAATATAGGTTCAAAGAGAACTACTAATATTATCCCCATTTATATTTTTGAAAAAAAAAGTTAGATATATGAAAAAAAGAACTTTCGGCCCGACAGCGAACAAGTGAAGATCCAGAGGAAGTAAAGGACGAGATGTGGCAGGTGCCGTGGCGAACGGAAGTGGCCGCGGAGGGGGGAGGGGGGAGGCAGACTTGACCGGCAGGTGGGGGTTGGGGGTTGGTGGGTGGGGGTGGGGGGCTTGTGAAGAGCACAGCCGACGGGGGAGGGGCAAAGGGTCAGCTGACGCGAAGCTCACTAATATGATAGAGCTTCTGGTGATGTTGCCATAAACAGGGTATCGTTATGTGACAAGAAACCAATTTCAGATATTTATGACTTGTTTGTTTGGTTGCCATGAACTTTATTGTTCATGTATTTATCGACAGACATTTAAAGTGCATCTGGAAAATCTACGTCCTATTGCACCGACGGGGTTCTCTTTGGCATCCGGCGATAATTATGGTATTTATCAAAATTTACATAAAGTGGTTATCATCTTGAACATGAGGAACAAATCAGTGTTCGTTCATGAGTCTACTCTTGGTTAAAGTGCACGTTATAGCATCTGAAGCTCCCTACGCCTAGCCGGCTAGGTTCTGCCAGGTGCGCCGTGTTGAAAGAGTATATTTCATAATAACATTCCTAAATTCACTTCCGTTTGCTCGAACAACCTTTGCCCTTAATAATTATCATGATCCTCGTATGCTATTTGCTGCGCATTATTATTATCATAATTATGTGATACGTGATCAGCAGAGTGGATAGGAGTTATGGAGTAAACCACTAAAATTAATCATCGCTTGGTCGAGCATTTAGCTGTATTTTCTAATAACCCGAAACGACGTTTTTTTCCATATAGGGTATCGATTATTTCTTTCTTCATGATCAGCTTCGTGTACAAAGTATGTACTCAGAACTCCAAGAATCTTGTACACACTAAAGATTATTAAACAAAGTGCATTCTTTATGAGAAATTTTCATAACTTCATTAAAGTTTTACTTCTCCATTTCCTTAATCGATTGGCATTCCGTACCCCAACTCTTGTAATTTCAATTCTGCAATTAAGAATAACCTTTCCAGTCGTCCACCACTAATGAAACAAGTTTAAACATTACCCTACATAGCCCTCGGGACAGCTTTACCAACTGCCTTTCTTCCCGATCCACATCTTCATAGCCGCCCCCTCCCCTTCCTCCCCCAAGACGGCCGACACCTGCCGCCGCCGCCGCCGCTGCCGCCGCCCCGCGCCTGACAGCTCGCCGTCATCAGGGAGAGTAATGGCATCATAACCGAGACTAACTAGGGTGTGAGGACGCGAGGCGCGTCGCGGCGCCGACCACATCTCGCGGGTGAGTGGCTGACCATCCCGAATCGAACATGATTACGTTAGGATGCGGAAACTATTTGATGGTAATTTGTTGATGATTATAAGGATGGTAATATTGTTGATGATTATAAGGATGGTAATATTGTTGATGATTATAAGGATGGTAATATTGTTGATGATTATAAGGATGATAATATTGTTGATGATAATAAGGATGGTAATATTGTTGATGATTATAAGGATGGTAATATTGTTGATGATTATAAGGATGGTAATATTGTTGATGATTATAAGGATGGTAATATTGTTGATGATTATAAGGATGGTAATATTGTTGATGATTATAAGGATGGTAATATTGTTGATGATTATAAGGATGGTAATATTGTTGATGATTATAAGGATGATAATATTGTTGATGATAATAAGGATGGTAATATTGTTGATGATTATAAGGATGGTAATATTGTTGATGATTATAAGGATGGTAATATTGTTGATGATTATAAGGATGGTAATATTGTTGATGATTATAAGGATGGTAATATTGTTGATGATTATAAGGATGATAATATTGTTGATGATAATAAGGATGGTAATATTGTTGATGATTATAAGGATGGTAATATTGTTGATGATTATAAGGATGGTAATATTGTTGATGATTATAAGGATGATAATATTGTTGATGATAATAAGGATGGTAATATTGTTGATGATTATAAGGATGGTAATATTGTTGATGATTATAAGGATGGTAATATTGTTGATGATAATAAGGATGGTAATATTGTTGATGATTATAAGGATGGTAATATTGTTGATGATTATAAGGATGGTAATATTGTTGATGATTATAAGGATGATAATATTGTTGATGATAAGAAGGATGGTAATATTGTTGATGATTATAAGGATGGTAATATTGTTGATGATTATAAGGATGATAATATTGTTGATGATAAGAAGGATGGTAATATTGTTGATGATTATAAGGATGGTAATATTGTTGATGATTATAAGGATGGTAATATTGTTGATGATTATAAGGATGATAATATTGTTGATGATAATAAGGATGGTAATATTGTTGATGATTATAAGGATGGTAATATTGTTGATGATTATAAGGATGGTAATATTGTTGATGATTATAAGGATGGTAATATTGTTGATGATTATAAGGATGGTAATATTGTTGATGATTATAAGGATGATAATATTGTTGATGATAATAAGGATGGTAATATTGTTGATGATTATAAGGATGGTAATATTGTTGATGATTATAAGGATGGTAATATTGTTGATGATTATAAGGATGGTAATATTGTTGATGATTATAAGGATGGTAATATTGTTGATGATAAGAAGGATGGTAATATTGTTGATGATTATAAGGATGGTAATATTGTTGATGATTATAAGGATGGTAATATTGTTGATGATTATAAGGATGGTAATATTGTTGATGATTATAAGGATGGTAATATTGTTGATGATTATAAGGATGGTAATATTGTTGATGATTATAAGGATGGTAATATTGTTGATGATTATAAGGATGGTAATATTGTTGATGATTATAAGGATGGTAATATTGTTGATGATTATAAGGATGGTAATATTGTTGATGATTATAAGGATGGTAATATTGTTGATGATTATAAGGATGGTAATATTGTTGATGATTATAAGGATGATAATATTGTTGATGATAAGAAGGATGGTAATATTGTTGATGATTATAAGGATGGTAATATTGTTGATGATTATAAGGATGGTAATATTGTTGATGATTATAAGGATGGTAATATTGTTGATGATTATAAGGATGGTAATATTGTTGATGATTATAAGGATGATAATATTGTTGATGATTATAAGGATGGTAATATTGTTGATGATTATAAGGATGATAATATTGTTGATGATAATAAGGATGGTAATATTGTTGATGATTATAAGGATGGTAATATTGTTGATGATTATAAGGATGATAATATTGTTGATGATAATAAGGATGGTAATATTGTTGATGATTATAAGGATGGTAATATTGTTGATGATTATAAGGATGGTAATATTGTTGATGATTATAAGGATGGTAATATTGTTGATGATTATAAGGATGATAATATTGTTGATGATAAGAAGGATGGTAATATTGTTGATGATTATAAGGATGATAATATTGTTGATGATAATAAGGATGGTAATATTGTTGATGATTATAAGGATGGTAATATTGTTGATGATTATAAGGATGATAATATTGTTGATGATAATAAGGATGGTAATATTGTTGATGATTATAAGGATGGTAATATTGTTGATGATTATAAGGATGGTAATATTGTTGATGATAATAAGGATGGTAATATTGTTGATGATTATAAGGATGGTAATATTGTTGATGATTATAAGGATGGTAATATTGTTGATGATAATAAGGATGGTAATATTGTTGATGATTATAAGGATGGTAATATTGTTGATGATTATAAGGATGGTAATATTGTTGATGATTATAAGGATGGTAATATTGTTGATGATTATAAGGATGGTAATATTGTTGATGATTATAAGGATGGTAATATTGTTGATGATTATAAGGATGGTAATATTGTTGATGATTATAAGGATGGTAATATTGTTGATGATTATAAGGATGGTAATATTGTTGATGATTATAAGGATGGTAATATTGTTGATGATTATAAGGATGATAATATTGTTGATGATAATAAGGATGGTAATATTGTTGATGATTATAAGGATGGTAATATTGTTGATGATTATAAGGATGGTAATATTGTTGATGATTATAAGGATGGTAATATTGTTGATGATTATAAGGATGGTAATATTGTTGATGATTATAAGGATGATAATATTGTTGATGATAATAAGGATGGTAATATTGTTGATGATTATAAGGATGGTAATATTGTTGATGATTATAAGGATGATAATATTGTTGATGATAAGAAGGATGGTAATATTGTTGATGATTATAAGGATGGTAATATTGTTGATGATTATAAGGATGGTAATATTGTTGATGATTATAAGGATGGTAATATTGTTGATGATTATAAGGATGGTAATATTGTTGATGATTATAAGGATGATAATATTGTTGATGATTATAAGGATGGTAATATTGTTGATGATTATAAGGATGGTAATATTGTTGATGATTATAAGGATGGTAATATTGTTGATGATAAGAAGGATGGTAATATTGTTGATGATTATAAGGATGGTAATATTGTTGATGATAAGAAGGATGGTAATATTGTTGATGATTATAAGGATGGTAATATTGTTGATGATAATAATGATAATGATAATAACAATAATTTTAATAACAATAATGATAAGAAGGATGATAATATTGTTGATGATAATAAGGATGGTAATATTGTTGATGATTATAAGGATGGTAATATTGTTGATGATTATAAGGATGGTAATATTGTTGATGATGATAAGGATGGTAATATTGTTGATGATAATAATGATAATGATAATTATGATAAAAATGATAATAGTAAGGATGATGATGATGATAATTAAGATAGAAATAATAATAATGATAATAATGATAAACATGATCATGATAATGATGATAATAATGATAATCATGATAGTTATAACAACAACAACAATCATAATGAAATATCGTAATGAAAATAACAACAATGATAATGATAGTAATGATACAAAAATAATGGTAATAATGATGATAATGGAAATAATAATGATCATGATGATGGTAATGATAAGGATAATGTTAATGATAATGATAATAACAATAATTTTAATAACGATGATGATGATAATGATGATAAGAATAATACTGATAATTATAATGATGATGATAAAGTTAAAATATTTAGAAAACAGCTTTGAAAATGTCAAAACGGGGGGAAAAAAGTCTAAGAAAGATTTATAATACAAGTTAAATGTTATTCCGGCCGACATGAAGCCAATTAAAGATAAGAGAGAACATTGCCTAACATTATCCAAAATACCAGAGGAACAAACAAGTCCCCTTGAGGAGTCTCACACCCCGAGATCACATTCCTCTGTGTAATTGTGACAACAAGGACACGAAACCTAATATTTCCGATCGCTTTGTTCGGGCAGGTAATGGTGTCAGTTTTTGTTTTGGTGTGAATATCAACGGGATGGCTTAGGAGGGGGGAACGGGAGGGGGGAGGGAGCGGGGTACTGAGGGTCTGGGGTTAGAGGACGGGGTGGGGTGAGGTGGGGAGGGGAGGGTTGGGTGTTTCATGGTGTGGGGTG
>NW_028234413.1:26787144-26789644 GCF_977035675.1 Penaeus japonicus | reverse complement strand
GGCAGGTGTGCGTCCTAGGTCACGAGAAGGGTGGAGGAGGTACCTGAGGTCAGTGCAAAGGGGCAGAGGTCGCTCGAGGTCGCAGTTCTGGTACAGAGGACGATAACCTGACACGGGAACGGCCCTGGCCTCGCCTGATAAAGGGAGCACAAGCAGGTATGCATGCACTTCTGTCTATAACTGCCGACGTAGGAGCATTCTATGTTGCCAATATATATGTATATATATATATATACTATAAATATATATAATATATATATATATATATTTATATAGTATATACATATATATATATATATAAGTATATATATATAAGATATATATATATATATATATATTTTATATATATACTATGCTCACAGTTGCCGTATGGCCGTGATAGATTCAATTAAACTTATTAAGAACAGATATATGCATGTATACCAGTAATTGCAGCATATCTTCAACTATAATCCTCGATAATATTTACATCAAATAAATATCAATATATATATAAATATAGTAGTAATATATAATAATATAATATATATATGATAATATCTATATTTAATACATATATATAAATATATAATATATAGTAATATATATATATATATATATGATAGCACATATAATATATGTTGTATGTGTGTGATGTGTGTATGTGTATTAAATATATATATATAGTATTTATATATATAGTATCTATATCTATATACATACATATATTTTACATATATTTGATCAGCTTTCTTTGGAATAAATTACATCTATCTATGCTATATCTATACGTGTTATAACGAAGAAAAATATATATATATACATACGTATATAATAATTATATAATAATAAAATTATATATATATATAGTATATATATATATGATATATGATGATATGGATATATATACAATAACATTACGTTATATATATATAATATGGTAGTATATATATATATTAACTAGTATATATGTATATAATACATATATATATATATAATATATATATATATATATATATATATAATATATATATATACGTATGTATATATATATGTAATGTATATATATATATATATATATATATAATAATAAATTATAATACGTAATATATATATATGTATATATATAATATCTATATTATATTATAAAAATGTAAATATCAAATTATATTACAATAAACTATGACACATCTAAACTCTAGAAACTCTTGCCTCGCTAATTAATAATCACTCATAAAATATAATCACTCTCCACTCACACGAACACACACACACACACGCTCACCTCCTCAATACACAATATACACTCTCTCACACTCAAAAGCAGCACAACTTAACACACAAACTACTCTCTACAGTCAACACAACATCACACTCGACACATAACCACAACCACACAGAACAGAAGCGACACACTATGACAAAACACACATAATAAACAAAACACACACCACAACACACACACCACACACACTCTCACACACCCCACCCAGATGCCCGGCATGACGACAGCCCCCATAACGCTGGCAGCACGCCTAGACTGAGTCGGACCCCGTGACACACACACCACACATATATTATATCAATAACGTACTAAATATATATAGCTAAGTATATATATCAATACTATATATATATATATATATATAATAGTATATCTCAAAATATTACATAGATATAATTAAGACAGTATATATAATATATAACTGGATATATATAGATATTATATAGATATATATATATATATCATACACTCTCGAGTTCTATATATATATTATATCTTATATATATATGGTATATAGTATCATTATCGTATAGTGATATATATATATATATCATATATATATATATAATATATATATATATATATATAGTCATATATATATACTTTTACAATATGCAAGGATGGAAAGAAATTGCTTTCTCAATTCTTATTCAGTTCAGCGCTTTTAAGGCAAGCACATCCGGTACTCACCGTCTCCTGCGAAGAATGGCTAATGTCTAAGCATCTAGTGAAGTTTTTATTTATTTTCGAGTATCTGGAACGGAGATGCATAAAAGTATATTTCTTTTACTGATTTTCTATATCTTTTTATTTTTAGATCTTGCCAATATATATCAGAACACGCCTGCACACTATCGAATCTCAACCTCTTTTTCAATAAAATAGAATAATAAAAACATAAAAATAAAACACACCGTTAACAGTAAGACGTCACCGTGAGACAGTAAAGAAAGAAAATAAAGGTACAAACTGTAATTAACAAAGACTAAAACGGCATCAGATGTGTAACGGATAATGTAACGGTTGTGGATTTAAAGAAAGCCAATATATTGGAATTTTGTTTGGGGATTGGCTTCGTTATATTTAAAGGGCTGGAAGCTGGAGCTAAACTCTGTCTGCTATTTGTTTGCTTGCTTGAAGATGCAAAGAATAATGCTTGACTTCTCGTTGAAACTTATTCCAATATTTGCGAATGACCGCAGGCAGGAGAAAACCCAGGAAACCTTCACGTACTAA
>NW_028234413.1:26769644-26772144 GCF_977035675.1 Penaeus japonicus | reverse complement strand
TATATATATATATATATTATCTCTCGATTTATACGGAATATACAAATATATAGCGCTTACTGTATATGTATACAACACACACACATATATATATATAATTTATATTACTATATATAATTTATATATTTATATATATATACAGTATATATATGTATATATATATATATATACTATATATATATATATATATATATATTATATATATATATATATATATATTTATATATATATATTTTTTTTTTTTTACATACTATACATATGGTGTGTGTGTTCGTGGTGTGTTATGTGTATATGTGTGTGTGTGGGTGTGTGTTTATGTGTGTATGTGTTGGTTGGTATGTGTTTTGTGTGAGATATTTCTAAATTATCTATTTATATCTATCTCTCTATCTATTCTATCTATCTATCTATCTATCTTTCTCTCTCTCTCTCTCTCTCCTCTCTCTCTCTCGCTCTCTCTCTCTCTCTCTCTCTCTAGACTATTGAATTATATATATTAATATATATATATATAATAATATATTGATATTATATATATATATTTATATATATTATATATTAATATATTTATATATTTATATTATAGTGTATTTATATATATATATATATATATTATATTACGACATATATATATATATGTTATATATATATTTCTTAATATTATACTACACACACACTCACACCACATACCACACACACTCAACACTTATATAATTGTATATATATATGATATATATATATATACTATATTTATATATTTATATATATATATAGGATATGTATATATGTTATATATATATACATACTCAGATATATTTATATAAATATATATATATATATATATATAGTTTTATGGTATATATATGAAATATTATATATATAAATTTTAAATATATATATATATATATATATAGAGTTATATATATATATATAGATATACTTTATCAGGAAAAGTAACAACAGCGTAGCTTACGTCACATCCATCTTTATTCTTCAGACGTTTCGAAAGTTTACTCCAACTTATATCATCATGTGGAAGCCTAAAAATAGACATAAAAGATACCGTTAATACAGAGCTAATAATTAGCTAAAAACAATTTTAAGAAGAAACAATGGTTATCAAACAAGTAAAAGGCTAAATAAATAAGGTAAATATTAATAAAAATGGTAGTTAACACTGTAAAAAATGGTTTAAACAAACACTTATAAAAAAATGGCGGTATAAGAAAGATAAAAGGTTTACGATGGAAAAATATCTATAAAAAATATAAAATATAAATAGCGAGTTGATAAACAGTAAAAAAACACAAACAAAAAATGATTACAAAACACAAGACCAATAAATAAGAAATCTTACTAGTTATAAATCTGGAATCATTGAGTGTGTAATGGGAATGGCAGTTGTTGTGTTGTTTAAGCTCTGGCTTCATCCTCGAGATAAAAACAGTGATTCCAAGATGATGAGGTTAAGTCTGTGTGAGGATTGAGGTTAGAATTTGGAAATCCTTTTGTGTGAGTGGATGCCCACAGTGGATTAGCAGTGTTCTCTAATGGCAGATGGTGATGGTGAACTTAGCTGAATTACCTGTACGGTAAGATTTTCCCATGTGCTCAAAGATACCGGTGTTGTAGAGGACGTGTGGTGCTACCCACATACCGAGAGTTACATCTCGAACATTTAAAACCTGATATACAACACATGATTTAAAGAGCAAAGGGCAAAAGGTACCGTTTTTTTGTTCATGAAGAGAGAACGCATCGTAGTGTGTGTCTTAAAGATAAAATCTAAAGTCAACTTGAGGGGAATATAATCTTTGAATATATTCTGCAGTTCCTTTCTGATGTTAAAACTTAAATGTCCAAAATATGGCAATGTGACGTAACAAACATCTTTAGTAGCCGTCATAACAGGAGTAGGAGGGGAGTGTTTCTTGTTCAAAAATCTTCTCAAGACTCTGTAGAAAATTTTGCTGGGGTATGAATTTAGCGTGAAATAATTATGTAGGAACTTCATCTCCTGGTGGAAGCTTACATAATCTGAACAGATATTGTAGGCTCTGTTGATTAGTGTAGAGATACTGTTTAATTTGAAAATCCTCCTCTTTAACAACAGCTCTCAGGTTGAACGTTTTGTTTACTACCTAAACTCCAAACATCCGAATTTAAAATTTACGTATGAAATTGAACATAACTCAACAATACCATTTTTAGACACCCTCATAACAAATGATAGTGGCTGTTTCTCAACATCAGTTTATAGAAAACCAACTTTTACAGGTTTGGGCCTTAACTACTTTAGTTATTCCCCCAAGATTTTCAAATTAAACAGTATCTCTACACTAATCAACAGAGCCTACAATATCTGTTCAGATTATGTAAGCTTCCACCAGGAGATGAAGTTCCTACATAATTATTTCACGCTAAATTCATACCCCAGCAAAATTTTCTACAGAGTCTTGAGAAGATTTTTGAACAAGAAACACTCCCCTCCTACTCCTGT
>NW_028234413.1:26759644-26764644 GCF_977035675.1 Penaeus japonicus | reverse complement strand
CACGGAAATATTGTTCAAATCAGCATCTGAAATAGCTCGAGCGAAGGTAACGGGCTTGACAAACAGGTGCTTGGAGGTGAGGGGGGCGGGGGGCGTGAGGGGGAGGGGGAGAGTGAGAGGGGGTCGTTCAGGTATGGATGAGTCATGGAACGTATACCTGAGGAGACACGTACGGCTGGAGAGAGGCATGGGTCAAAGGTCACGGTCAGAAGGTCATCAGTTGTGGATGCTGGGGATCCGAATGGGGGTGAAGGGTGAGTGGGTGGGGGGGTGAAGGCGAAGGGGGCGGGTTTTGGATGACGACCTTACTGCTCTTTCTGGTCTGAGTTGGTAGTCGTAGTCGCGGGTAGGACAGGGACAGTCGTACCTATGGAAGAAGAGGAGAAAGAGAGATGCTAAAGATGCTAGTACGGGGGAGGAGTGACCGGAGGGGCGGGGGTGGGAGGGACAGGGGCGATGTCTTTGATAATATGAGTCGTTAAGATGTTAGTAGCGTTGCTGTTGATAAGGCAAGGTTGAGTTAGCGCTGATAGTGGCTGGCTTTTGTCAGCTTTGACGGGGGGTTGGCGATAGCGGGTGGGGGTTAGAGGTGAGGTGATAATGGATGGTGCAAAAAAAGGGGTGTTAAGGGAATCTCTGTTATGGTGAGTGTAGTGACAACGAAGTGTTAGCAGTCCGGACAGTGATGTTGTTGTACGTATTCGCACAGTGTCCTGACGATGTTTTATACGCCTGTACAGAGGGTGAGGGAGCGAGAACACCTGTGGTGCTGATTACCCAGTGTGTGTTTGTGCTCCTCGCTTTTGGGTTTCCAGTATTTACACTGTGGAACCTGTTACGACCGCTTCGGCAATGAAGGACGGAGTGGGCAAGTTAGTTGCAAGTTTTGTGTAACCTGTCAGAAAAGGTAACAAATGACCTCGGATTCTACAAAAATTACACTAATATCGCTGTGTCGTAACTATCCCCCGGCACCTTAAGCTGCCAGACTGAGCCACAGCCTCAGAGAACGAGATGCGGGTGAGGGCTGATAATGATACCCCGAGAGTTTATGGTGTTGTTATTCCCGGGAAGAGTTGACAGCACATTCATAGAATACATCGCCTGTTCTCCTTCTTCCAGACCTTGTAATAACACGGTAGAGAGAAGACTGCATTGCTTGAACGCCGTGAATTTGTATGAGCTCCTGTTGGGATCTTCACATAACCACATATAAATGCCTTTGAGAGAGCGGCTGGCATCGTTAGCTTTAAATAGCAACAGCGTTGGTACTAAAAGAGACTCGAGTGGGATCCCTGTAGTGTATAAGCATTGTAATTCGCTCACTGGTTTATGGCGATCATGATGCACGTTGATTCATTCATGTGCAATTTAAAGTTGCCAAACTTGGGAATTATACTAAATTTAGTCGAAGTCGATTTCGACAACAAGTTCTGATTGGTCTTGAATTCTGCATACATATACAGTGCACTAGGCAATTATCATAAAGCCTTGACCCTGTAGTATTGACCCTGTATACATTTATGTTGGCCTTCCAAAAAAAATTAGAATCATTCTCTAAAGCATTGCATACAGCTTCTTTAACTTTCCTTTTCTTGTTGCCTGCTGCTTTGTAAAATCATATTTATCTAGAAGGTAATTTCTTTGGAGTGATTCATATGTAGATGTCTTAAATTGTGAACATCTATTGGAAAATGAAATGAAACAGCAACAAAAACTTCATGATTCCACCTTGACATAACCAGCAATGAAATGTCTAGACGGAACCCAAAAAATCTTCATTCTTGTCTTTTTACAGTTTTTGAAAGTATTGCGTCAAATATTTTGATGACGTCATTGTCTATAGTTGCCTTGCGTGTGGGTTTGTGTTGTCTTCCAGCAACTCCCTTCGCAGCTCCACAGATGTAATCAACACTTTTCTCATAGCAAGAATGTTGCATAGGAATGTGGCCGTTGATATAACTGAATCCCTTGTATTGCCTATGAATACACGAACTTTACATAATAGTAGTCTGGTCAGTGGTTTAATTTGTGCTACTGTTTGACACTGCCTTTATTATAACCATGTCAATATACTAATTTCGGATCATTATCAATATCTTTAATATTATTATATCTATCATTACTACTTGTGGTAGTGTTCCTATGCTGGTCCATTGCTATTATGGTACGAAGCAGTCCCTAATGACATCAGAAAAATGACAGCATTAATAATATTGTGTCACGGTTCATCATCACCATACTTAATTTTATATGGATGTTTACTTTGCCGTAAACCGATATGAGCTTTTGACAGACCTCCTCCCGACACTGCAGTCCTTTCTTGACACAGAGTCCCCTAATTATGCCGTGCTACAAATGGTGGCGTTGGGTCCAGACACAGTTATGACCTCCGCCATATGAGCATCCCACAAAACTCTAAGTATGGTCATAGTGTGGGATGGGCCCTCCCCTCCCTCCCCCTCCCCCATTCGGGAGACTCCCACGTGGTTCGTCACGGAATCAAACCCGCCACAGGGGCCTGGGAGGGACGAGCGGGGGTGAGGTGGGGGGGCGTGAAAGCGAGGACGTGCTTTAGAGTTTAGTGGGTCCGTTTACGTGTATTTGCTCTGGGGTTAAGAATGGGGGAGGGTTGAAATATGGGTTTGAGGTGCTGTTCGATGGAATGTGAAAGTAAGGGTGGGGTTTGGGGACTGTAGGACTGTAGGGGTAAATGCAAACGCGTGGTTAGGGGAGGAATTTATATGAGCAATGCACTCGGGGGCACTTGAGAGCATTAATGAATTTGTATCTATGTTAATGTGACTGGAGAGAGAAGGTAGTATTAGAACGAGGAGAGAGTATAAATGTTTGAAGGGATGTGGGTGAATTATGGATTATAAACGGAGAGATGGCATGTTATGTGTGTGAGGGCAAAGGTCATAACGTATATGGCAACATGATTAACACGTGGGGTTGGCTTAAAGTATAGGGTTTTATGTGAGGTTTGTATTGGGTAAGAGTATGGGGTGCAGTGTCGGGGGTCAAAGGCCTCGTGGCGGGGCAAGGGCGGACCTGACCTCTGGCGCGGGGGCTCAGGGTGGCCTCCGCTCTCACAAGATCTACGTCTCTCCCCAGCGAAGGGCTTTACCTGTGACTCTATTTGTTACCTGTCTATCTGTCTGTCTCAAAGTGAATATTTATACAACTCCACAGGTCCTCCGTCCGTGTCAGCATGGATTTCTCGTGCTTAATGATTGTTTACGTCGACCTCCCCTGCGTCAGACAGTTCGTCTCAGCCGCGTCCCGTCGCTCACACCGCGGGCCTTGTCCTACTCCGCGAACATTTGTCACTCCGTCTTCTCGCTACACGTCGCCCCTCACGACCATCCTCGTGTGTGCGCCGTCTCTCCTCGATAGTCGAAAATTATTGATCTTAAACGGATTCATAAAATTACCTGTCTTTTTAGTCGTCTCGCAAAGCCGCTTGGCAATTGTTTTGCGTTTTAATGTCCCTGATTATTTGCAAATCTTTGGAAAACTTCGTTGCAAATTCAACGCGAGTATAAACAATGAAACGAACCGAAGCCGTAAAGCGTCATTCCTCGGCTTCACGGGGAGGCAAGACAGCCTACAATATGCGGGGTTGTCATCTGTCACATCAATCACATCAAGTCATGACAGCTAATTTGGATTATTAATACTTGAATATCTGTCAGTGCGTCGCTGCATCATACACACTTCCGTCTCAAACAGCGACGAGGCTGGGCGTGCCGTGGACACGTTGGCTGAATTAGGCAAAGTCTCATTTGCATAGATTTACAAATAAGGTAATTATGCATTTAGTGTTATCTTTGGACAGTGCCTGATATGTGCATAAGGCATATAGAGAATGGTGCTAACAGATAAGGGGAAGAAGGAGGAAGAAAAGGTCAGAAGTTTAGGCGGGGTCACGGCGGAAAGGGTCGAAGGTCGCGAGAGGAGGGGCGGGGGTCAGGGTTGGGGTAGGAGGGTCACGCAACCATCACACCATTAAACGAGCACTTTAAAGAATCTCCCTTTCCACTTGACTAATTTGGATATGGTCTTTGGCTACATTATATAAGAGAGGTGGAGGCGCAAAGTGACGAAGCGGAGGCATGATGAAGGACCAGAGCAATGAACATCAGAAGGAACTCGCCTCAACACCCTGGGACTTCTTCCGGGGATGAATCTTGCAAAAAAGGTGAACAGGAATTTCCTTTTCCCTCGGAGTGCAACGCAGAGTGCACGGGGTCAAGAGTACAGGCCAATCAGAGCACGAACACTCATGTAAAATTTATCATGCATATATGTGTATACTTAGAACCTACCAAGGACAAGCGTCAGGTTGAACTTCACGGAACCGGAAGGAGAGGGTAAGTATGGAGATGAGATCCACTAAAAAAATTACATATCTAAAAACTGATGCGGCATGAGTTCACGGAGGCAAGAGCATGGAATGAGCTGCTCTTTATGCATTATTTTTATTGAACTTTCTTGCGCCTAGGATTGTTATAGTGTCATATACTCATGAGGAAGTAAATTCTTCACTGTGGGGTAATCTTTGATTAAGAAAAGGGGCGGGTCTGTTAATGTCTTGATTTTATAACATGTCTTTTGTGCTTTATTTGACTGTTTTTTTTTTCAAATAATTCAAAGGAAATATGACACCGGCATTCATTTATGTACGCTTTACAGGTTATTTCCTCTATGCAAAAATTACAGTCTAAAGTGCAGCGTGCAAAACATTGCTTATCCTCGTTTTTTTCGCATACCTAAACATCATGGTAGAATCTTGCGAAACCAAAGAACCTTGACTAAACACTAAAACACTACGCCATTGTTTACGAACCTCGTAGAGAGAGAAAAAAAAATCATGTTAAGATAAATATCAAAATGTTAAAGAAAAGACACGCAAACTACTGTGTATTAGAAAAAAAAGGTTGTAAGTCACGAATACCTTTTTTCTATAATTCCTGTTGCAAACTAGAGTCAAGATC
>NW_028234413.1:26742144-26744644 GCF_977035675.1 Penaeus japonicus | reverse complement strand
CAAATGACAATGCTAAATGCCATTCGTTCACCTTTTTAACTTTTTTGCGAAAAAAGTGAAAACTAAACAAAAAATATATTTCCTTTGAAGAGTGATAGAATTCCACCCTTAGAAAAGATACAACAAAACCAATGTTATGGGAAGCGTACAGTATATCTGCCGGAATGTATTATTTTCCGTTTCTTTTATGTGGTAGGATAATTACATAATAAAGTATATTTGTTTTTTATTTTCAAAATGGATCTGTAAAGACAACACACAATAATGTAATTAAAAACAAGAAAAAAAAATTCTTACGAAAACTAAAACAATTACCGCTTAAAGTTCTAGACCGAAAAACTCAAGACAGATAAAGAAAATTAGTCTGACGCCCGCGCCCGCAAGCGCATCTCTTCATACACCAGATGCACAGACGCCCACGGACCCGAAGCGCACGCGGAGAGTACGCAAGTTGCGGCAAGCGACGTGAGTCACGCGGCTGGGGCGCCCCCGAACGCACCCCTGCAGCCGTTAACAGCACTCCTCGCTCGTCGCTGCAGCTGGGACCTTCCCCTCTCCGCCTGACCTCTGACACGGATTTCGGATATTACTATGCCGGTGTCGCATTTCTTGAACATTTCCTTCGGTGCGCTGTTCTTGGATATCGAGGGGCGTGCGCAACAAAGAAAAATTATGTAACGAGAAGGAGCGCGAGATTATATTCTTTTATCGTGACATCTGAATAGATGCTATCTTATCTTGCACAATTTTGTGTTCATTCATATATGACCTCCTCTTTATAGAGATAAAGATATAAGAATACTTTTGATTATAATCTGGATGATTTAGGTGGCACAACTAGGTTAAAGAGGAAGGGGGACGTGCCCTTAGCCGAACGAGGACATCGGGGATCGGGCACGGGGCACCGGCCATGCCTTCCCGCTCGTCCTGCGCCCTCACCCTTTGTCACGGCGAGGCCCAAGCCGCCTCTTCCACCTGACGGTATTTCCTCCACGGAGCGTTCACCCCCCGGAGCGGATGAGAGGGCTGCTCACCTGTACTGTTCCCTCCCGTATCCGCAGGTGTGCCCAATCACCTCTGATCCCGCAGGGCAAGTGTGCTGCCCCCGAGGGCTCGGCGGGCAGGTTAAGGGGCGCCGCGGGGCAGGGGTGACTAACGAACACCGTGCTCTCGCGTCTGTCTTTTTTCATATTTTCGTAGCTTCTATATTCTCTCTATGGTGAGTAGTGGTGCTCTGTTAGTCACTCGTTCTCAACTTCCCTCGGGGCCCTTTCCACTCTCCAATCCGGCCGTGAAGGAAAAGTGTTGGAAATGATAGTGCAATAAAAGCAGATTAGACACACCAGCTTTAATGAATATCGTAAATTACTGAATAGTAATCACAACACGACCAAGGTAATCATTCTTATTAGTAATTAACGTTTTTTTTCAGATCTGATAAACATACAACCAAGAATCAGATTGCTAGACTTTCAAAAGATGCACTCAGCTTCTAGATATCGAGTTCTAATTATTGTATTGTGACTCTCTCTCTCTCTCTCTCTCTCTCTCTCTCTTTCTCTCTCTCTCTCTCTCTCTCTCTCTCTCTCTCTCTCTCTCTCTCTCTCTCTCTCTCTCTCTCTCTCTCTCTCTCTCTCTCTCTCTCTCTCTCTCTCTCTCTCTCTCTCTCTATCTATCTATCTATCTCTCCTTCTCTCTCTCTCTCTCTCTCTCTCTCTTTCTCTCTCTTTCATCCTCTTATACTGTCTTTATCTACTTATTAACCCAACGTATTGTTTTCTTTATATGGTATAATGAAGGAGGATAGGATGCTTTTTATCTATATTTTTTACCGTCTTTTTTCTCTAATCAAAGATAAACGACCCTAATGAAGCAAGCAAAAAACGGGATATATTTACCAACAAAAAAGCGAACACATCCTGTTTCATCATGGCGCATTAAAATCACACAAGGGACGAGAGAAAAAGACTAATCGAGTATAGGCAATTTCCCCCTTTTTTCGCTCAAGTAATTAAGGTGAGAATAATCAAGTGAAAGTGACCCGCTAAGTGGACGTCTAAGTGGACGCCTTATATCAAGAGGGTTCGTTCTTACTTCTTGCTGCTTATCTTCATTAAGTTACAGGTAGGACCGTAAATAGCTCGAGATAAGAAGAAAAAATAAATAGATAGATTGAACAAAAAAGAGTTAAATAATCTTTGCTTGGAATTAGAATGGAATAAACTTATCAATTTTGTTAATGCAAGTATAGTTCTCTTGCAGGGTTTTGTTTATTTGTTTGTTGTATGTAAGGTGTGTTTGTGAGCACGTGCAGAGATTTCTATTCTCATCGCTTGCTAATCTATTCATTCATATATCTGTTTACTTCTTTATCAATTCTTTATTCTAGCATTGCCATGTTGCCTTTAATATTGTGCTAGTTACGTACAGTATAACTTTTACTTTCACAATATAAGACATAAAAAAATCTGAAGTGAAAACTTAGAAACTACCACGATTT
>NW_028234413.1:26734730-26737230 GCF_977035675.1 Penaeus japonicus | reverse complement strand
CGTTTTATGATAGAGGAGAAGGAAATTTGTATGACTTTAATTCAATATAGTTGGTCTTTATTTGAACAGGGATAAACAATATGCTTTATCTTATCTGAGACAATGGGTGTTGTACTCACTCAACATTTCCGGAATTATACATCTTATGCTAAATAAAGATTAGCTGGATTTTTTTTCTGTGAATGTTAATCGTGTTGACAGACGATTGGGTGTAGCTGCATTTTATATTTATTGCCATGATGTGTGTTCTTATCTTGATAGAGATGGACGTGCACACATACCTACACATACGCACATATGTACATATATGCACATACGATCTATATACATACGATACGATCTAAGTAACTTTAAATATATATATATATATATATATATATATATATATATATATATATACATATATATATTTGTGTGTGTGCATGTGTGTGTGTGCGTGTGTGTGTGTGTTTACTTATCACTCTATCTAAATGCCCATCCTGGCAAAGACTTCAACCCAGTCGCCCACAAAGAACGGGACCAGACCATACGGCCATGATCGTTTGGTTAGTGATTAGGATAGCTTCTCTTTGGATGCTACTTAGTGGCTGGTTCGAGTCCTTGCACCTCAAGGGTCTTGGAATGGGTAAAAGGCCCTTAAACAAAGTGTCGGAGATATCACACATTTTTCCTGCGGTGTTTTCAAAGTTGGTATTACAATCAAGCGTTATCATCATTAATGATTTATCTGATTATGATTTTTCTCTAAAGTAATATAAAGAGATATAAAGATCTGTAATAAAAATGCATAAGATATTTCTCTGCAAACAAGAACATAACTTCTACAAAATTGCGAGCCAAATAGTCAAACTTCGATATTTGAACACTGCATGAGCTGTGCATAAAAGTTAGCAATTTGTCAAATAATACTAATGCATTTGTGGAAAGCATTAAAAGCCCGAGTTCTACTCGACACCCTCTCTGATATCTATATAAAACACATTAAGCTGAGTCCAGCTGCTTTATATCACATTATCCTTCTGAGATGATATATTTACTGGGCTTAAATCCCATGGGACGCTCTTCGCTAAAGGTTCGCTAACATGATTTACACGCCTTCATAGCCGCGGCTGTCCCTCTGGCCCAGGGGGTGTAAACAACTCAAAGAAAGGGAAAAGATATATTTGGATGTATTCCGGTGTTTGCATACACACGCACGCACATCCCCTCGGCCTCGGCGTTGCGTGCCTGGAGTTGGGTAACTCACCGGGTACATTTATATGAAGGCGGGCAAGGTCAACTTGGGTGACCCTAATGCCGCACCCTGAGCACAAAAGTGAGGTCATCCATCACTTAATTGCCTCCATCATGACCTTAATATTCCTTTTATCAAGTTTAATGTATTCACCACCTGGTTAGTGCACGACAGGACAGGCCTTTGTCGGGCCTGCTGAGGGCCGGCCGGCGCTGGATCTGGGCTCGTTATCACGCAGAGGCACAGCGGCGCGCGACCTTATGCTCGCCAGACTCCAGGATCCTCATGCCAGCTGCCAGGGAGCCTCGGTACATGCTGAGATAGTAGGACCTCGTGCTGATCTCTAAGGACACTGATAGATAATGTGTAGCACGCTATGGCCCAGAGAGGGTGCCTGCTTTCCAGTATGCATAATAAACCCACTGACTGGATGTCAGAGTATGTCAAAATGACATGGAACATCATGATTCACGGTGTTTTGTAATGCCCATAATGTCGAGTGGCACTTAGACTAATAAATGTAATAACACTGAAGAATGTTAAAACACTGAAGACTATAGCATACACGGTGACAAACGACGTCAAGAATATGCCAGGAAAAAAAGAAAGACACACCACTTTTATGAATGGGGTGGAGTTGCACGGCGACATACAGGGGGTGAAGTAGGTCGACGCATGTTTGGGAGCATGTGGTCATGCACGTCATCAGACATGGATTCCATGGAACGACCCCAAATATGTCTGGTTTGTGGGGAGCAAAGTGAACATTGCGCTTGCATGCACGAAGCAAGGTCATGCAGTGTTCGCAAAAGTTTGCACCAAGATTTCAATGGCATTTACAACCATATTTGCAGCTTACCCCTACCATATTAAGGTTTCATTATTGTGCTTCAAAAGTAAATCCTTACATAATTCATTTTATCCTAAACCCTATATCAGCATTTCCAAGAAATATCTATTTTTGTTGTGTTGTGTCAGAATCCCGAACGTAGATTAAATATACTGATATCTTTATATGAGGTTAACGCACTGGTTTGTTCTGGAGGCATATAAGTCATTGGGTATGCACATGGATGTATGTATCGAAATGTCTATGATTTCCATTCCAGAACGTATATATATGTATTGCATATGAATGTGTACATATGTATATATATATATATATATATATTATATATATATATATATATATATATATATATATATATATATATATAATAATATTATATATATATATATAATTATATATATACTATAGTTATATAT
>NW_028234413.1:26714074-26716574 GCF_977035675.1 Penaeus japonicus | reverse complement strand
AACAGAAAAAAACAACGTAGATGAGCGTGCAAGTAGATCATTATTCACCCAAGCAACTACACGGACGCTGCAATGGCTATGCAATCATACAAGAAAGTGCTTGACTTTCGATAGATAATAAAAATCAGAAGGCCGAATCTAACATGGACGTCAGCCACTGCAGCCTCGAGATTAGCATCTGTTAACTTACGCTCTACTCACGATTTTACACCCGAACATGGCCACAGAAATCTTTAGAAACAAACACACAGAAATGAAAACCATAAAAAACACCTTGTTGCTGCAAGGGATAAACACTCCTACTTACACCACGAGCAACATAAATTCACGGTTTTATTGTCAAGAAAGCTGGCCGCACCGTGGAGCTGTAGGGCGTGGAGGCAGGAGGTGAGATGAAGGAAGGTGGAGTCCTTGGGAGATGATCTCGCAGTCTATCCTTTCCTCCCTCTTGTGATGTCATCGTAGGGTCAGGGAGGCAGGGAGGCCAAGAAAGTGACTCAGGGACTGAAGGAGTGTGAGCGAGCATTATAGTGGGTGATGGAAGGACGAAGTGGAGGAGATAAAAAGGAAATTCTTTAGTTAAATCACGATGAGGGATCAGGGTGACTTTGACCAGAAGGTGTTCATCGAGTTCCTATAGTAACTCAACAGGAACCAAATATTCTAATTAATTTCATATGTCAAAACAAAAAAATGAAAGGTTGAAAGGAGCTTGAATGGTCGCTGCCTGTATCTACCATGGAGATATGAATTATTCTTCGTGAAAGCCACATGCAGAGTTATTGACACAGAGGGATGGAGAAATAGTGTAGAGAAGACACTGGGCTGACGGAAAGGCTTTAGATAAAAGGTGGAAGCCAAAAATGGTGGCCGAATGATCCCTACATAAGAGCAGTCGAAACTGTAAACTTCGCAGAGCCAGCCTTGGAACAGATATGGTTAGAAACATTCATTGTGTACTGCAAAAAATGCAACAACTCAGGTCGAGAGATGAGCCGATGAAGAAGACTTGGCAGTGAGAGGATGGCACAATCTACCATTGATAAGATGAGATAAAGCCACTGAAGTTTTACTGGGAAATTATTTTTTAAAATCAGGATCTTAGCTTAGCATAAACGGGGAAAAATATAAAACCATGCTAAGGACGAGTGGTGTTCAAGATAAATCGAAGATCAATAGCAGATCGTGGCTCAAGAAAACGGAATCGCGGAAGACAAATGTTTAGGACGCGACAACATCTACACCATCGTTGTCAGGCTCTCTCGGGGCACGACACATGATGCAAGATCAGAGCGTCGAGGGAAGGTCACACACCTGGAAGGTTCAAGAGGAGGGAATTCAACGGGGAACACGAAAGCCCAACACGCCACAAAAGGGGAATTTAGATTTCCAGACACAATGAGAGAATCTTGGATACAACAAGCTAAGGAAGCGACGGAGGAGGAGGGTCAGCCGGCATCATCCATTGCAAGTGAATGGGACACAGAACTAGTATGACCAGGTGAGCCAAACGCATTTAATGGATGAACACTGGATGTCAAGCTTAGAGGGTCACGGATTTAGATGATTGGATTTATCAATTTCATTCACTCGCTGAATTTGGTTTCATATACCTTTATGTCGGTTGGTCCAAGAAATACGATTCAGCAATGAAAGAATTTGGGAGAGTTAACTAAAGTCATTTAAACTTAGCGTTACGCCATCTGAACTCACATATATACTATGAGTTAGTAAATATTAGTAGCATGAACGTCACTTGATCTTGTAAACGCAACTTAAAACGATAATGAAGAAGAGTAACATAATGGTCAAATCAAAAGGAAGGTTTTCGAAGAAAGGCAGCGACACTCATTTCTTAGTAACAGTTCATGTTTATCAGGAGAAGGAAACAGACATGCATAATCATGTGTGGACAAGTAGGTAGGAGTTGAGGTGAGTTGGCACGACCAGCATCGAGGGAACGAGTAAGGTGGTCCTCGAAGACAGGCGGAGGGGCTGGTTTCTCTCCGTAGCGTGACACCTACAAGTGGAGGTGGCGAGGGTCAGAGGCCAAGTGGAAGAGGCCGAGGGACTCGTTCACGTAAACACCTCTATCATCTTTTCCTTTTATGACAAACTCCATTAAACAGAGATCTAGAGAAAGAAAAAAAAGGGAAGAACGTCTTGCCGGCCGCTCCTATTGTTATTAATCTTTATTGTGGAAGTTGATGTTTGTTGCTCTTCAGGCTCTGTGGTCGAGACTTTTTTTCTTAAAGGTCATTAGCGGGGATAACATTGTCGCCCGTGATGTTTACGATGCATGTGATGTTCCCGTGTGTGTGTTGGCCGGGTTTTTGTCGCAGGTAACAGGGCTGGTAATGGCCTCATTTTCCTGACGTTTTATTGCTATATGGACAATGTAAGAGCAAGGATCTTTGAGCTGGGTGAAATGTTAGTTGGTACTTTAAGTGTATTTCTCGCCTCGGAGTGGTCTGTGTCCAGGGGATCTGGCTCGTGATTC
>NW_028234413.1:26704074-26706574 GCF_977035675.1 Penaeus japonicus | reverse complement strand
GCAAAAAGAAGAAGAAGAAGAGGAGAAAAATAAAATGTGCTATGTGTCACAGACACATAGCACAAATTTTCTTTCTCTCGGTTTCTATTTCTTTCTCTCTCTCTCTCTCTCTCTTTCTCTCTCTCTCTCTCTATCTCTATCTATTAATCTATCTCTCTATCTATCTATCTCTGTCTATCTATGTCTACCTCTCTCATTCTCTCTCTCTCTCTCTCTCTCTCTCTCTCTCTCTATATCTATATATATATATATATATATATATATATATATATATATATATATATATATATATATATATATATATATATATATATATATATATATATATATATATATATATATATATATATATATATATATATATATCAATGCGATCTCCTTTTTTACAGTACAGTACACAGGGCTGTATTATGTCATGGGATAAAAAAGAAAAACAATGAGGTTGATGTGTCCCGTCACAAACATTATGCAATACACGACATCTTTCCTTCTTATCTATGGAAGGAAACAGTACACAATAATTTCCATGCTTTGTATGATATAACAGTACATACTCAATCTCCTTTTAGTTTTTGATAGTACAGTACAAAAACTTATATATTTTACTATATGGCTACATATGCAAGCTCCTTTATCGTCATTTTTTCTACGATAGGAAATCCGTTCGTTTCCTTATAACCGGACAATACATAAACAAAAAGCTTTTTTAATTTCTATGAAAGAACAGCACACAGACAACCTCCGTTTTTCTGTTTTTATAAGAGTGTGCACAGACAGCGTCCCTCCTGCTTTTTATGAGAACCAGTTTCTTCATTTTTATTGTTTTCTTTGTTCAATCTGTTATGCTGCGTGAGAACAACTCCATCCTTATTTATGAGAACACCCTCTTTTTTTTTTCTTTTTTTTTCTTTTTTGAGAACACCCTCTTTGTTTTTTTTATTGTTTGTTTGATTTTGTTTGTTTGGTTAGTTGGTTTTGCTATGAGATAAGGCCCTCCTCCTTATTCATGAGAACTCCCACTTTCGTTGCCATTTTTCTGTGAGATAACCCCTTCTTCTTTATTTATGAAAACATTTTCCTTATTTTCCCCCTTTTTCGTTATGAGATAATCCCATTCTTTTTTTTCTTTCTTTCTTTCTTTCTTTCTTTCTTTTTTATAAGTGCACTGTTGTTGTTTTTTTCAATGAAATCACCCCTCCTCTTTATTTCTGAAGACATCCTCTTCTTTATATTGTATGAGATAAGACCTTCTTACTTATGTATGAGAACCCCCTTTTTTTTTCTTTCTTTCTTTTTTTTCAGCTATGAGATAACCCCCTCCTCCTTATTGCTGAGATCATTTTAATCTTTGATTTTTTTTTTTCTGTGAGATAGCCCTTTTATCTGAGAACAGCCTCTTCCTTGTTTTGTTTTGTTTTTTTCTATTTTTATGAGACATCCTCCTCGTCTTTATTCGAACTTACGAATATATATATATATATATATATATATATATATATATATATATATATATATATATATATATACATATATACACATATATATGTATATATATATATATATATATATATATATATATATATATATATATATATATATATATATCTACATATATATAATATATATATATATATATATATATATATATATATATATATATATATATATATATATATATGTATGTATGTTGTGTGTGTGTGTGCATTGTGTGTATGTGTGTGTGTATGTGTGTGTGTGCGTATGCGTGTGTGTGTGCGTGTGCGTTGTGTGTGTTTATACATATATATATATATATATATATATAATATATATATATATATATATATATATATATACATATATATATATATGTATATGAATATATATATATATAATATATATATAAATAGATAAAATATATATATGTATATATATATGAATATATATATATATATATATATATATATATATATATATATATATATATATATATATATATATATATATATATATATATATATATATGTATATATATATATATATATATATGTATATGTGTATAAATATATATATATATATATATATATATATATATATATATATATATATATGTATGTATGTATGTATGTATATAGATAGATAAATAGATAGATAGATATACATATATATATACATATACATGTGTGTACATGTATGTGTGTTTATTTGCATGCATGCATGTTTGCATGTACGGAATTTACACATACATTGTATATCTTAATGATAATCTAAAACTCCTTTTTGTGCTTTTGTAAACATCTGCAATTTTGTTTTTGTGGTGCCAGCTACCATGAACATGTGGAGTCGCTGTTTCTTTAAACAAAGATCGATTATAAAAAGAATAGATTAATATATACACTTTTAAAAAAGTGTTAAAAGGTATCAGGAAAAATATGTCATGTAATGATACTGATGATCACGTTGATGAAGATGATGATAACTACGATGTCGATGATGATAATGATGATGATGATGAAGATGA
>NW_028234413.1:26684074-26686574 GCF_977035675.1 Penaeus japonicus | reverse complement strand
ATTATAGACTGAATACACATGTGCTTTTCCTCGAACTGGACCACCAAGCTATGTCATGCTTCAAGGAAACCTTCTACAAGAGTTATCTTATAACCGATTAATTTGGAGGTCGGAGGACAGGGAACACACACACACACACCCACCCACACACACACACACCCCCACACACACACACGTATATATATATATATATATATATATATATATATATATATATATATATATATATATATATATATATATATATATATATCTATATATATATATACATATATATATATATATATATATATATATATATATATATATATATATATATATTTGTATGTATGTATGTATGTATACAGATTCTAGTCAAGCTAATATCCTATGTGGTCAAAGCGCATCCAGTCTACACTAGGAATACATTCATTCACAGTTATAGGTGTGTACATATGTATAGAGTTACTTACTAAAGCCATAAAGCAGCGAATGGGTATGTTTTGGAATGCCTGAGAACCACCGAACTAATCGCAGCCATATCTCAGTAACCCAATAGCCGCACATGGCATAGACTTAGGAGGCCCAGAAGAGGTGTTGGTCCTGCGTAAACGTAAAAAACATTTGTCTCATTAACAGCTCTGCCTACCTTGGGCATACAAATACAAAAAACCTAGTACGGTGTTTTTGTGGGTGGTCATTATCATAATATTAAATAAAAAAGTTTTTCTTTTTATATATTTATTTTTTAATGGGCATAAATATGTCTAAGTTATGTTACGTTATATTGTCACGGAAGTAGATACTCGTTTATACATTCCTGTGAGAGTTAACTAGTATGATAATGCTGACTGTGAGATCATGACAGAAAGTGTTTTATATCAATGTTATGGCAGCGTCCATCAGGTAATGTACCCTACCATCATGTATAATTCATCAAACATTATAATCAAAGATGTCGACGTATTGTTTATTCCGCTGTCACATGTTGTAGCACACCCTGTTCCCCCTTTCCTATCAGTGATAAGATCCTAAAAATCTAACTCTCGAATAGCACCGCAACCTTGTACACAACATCTTAGAAGTCACAAAATGTTTGACCTTTTCGGAGAAAATATGAAATAAGTTCGCGTTATCGAGGTCGTACCCCGCTCCCTCGCGCCCCCCATCACTTGGGGTGAAAATATTGCCAGATCGTCATTTCCTACGTGATTAGGTGAGGTCAGAGGCCACAGCGCGGGCAGGGGTCAATGGCGGAGGCCAAGGTCATCGTTGCCATCATCTCGTAGACCTAGAGGGAGGCTGGAGGGAAGTGGGATGTGCTGGCGGCGCCCGGGGATGCCGAGGGTGTGCCATACCGATGAGAGAGTATGGCGAGGAACAGCGGGGAATGTGGTGCTGATAGAGAAAGGAATGGTGACAAGGGCGATCCGATGTAGGGAATGGTGTGATAATGAGCTGACAGTGTTTATGGGACTTGCTGTGATGGCTGGAAGGGAGAGAGTAATGAGCCACATGCTGCCATACATGAGGAGCGTGAGACACAGAGATGGTGGGGGAGATAAGATAAGTGAAAGATAAATTCACTCCCACATAAATTTCCAAGACGATTTTGTCTTTAGGAAGAGAAGATGGTTGGTAAAGCTATAGCTATTATTCAAACATCTATATCGAAAATGGTTATGTCATTCATAAGCATGCCAGTAATGGAGTTTGCATGATGTTCCATGACTATGGTGACGAAGAGTTTGTGTATATATGCTAATAGAATTTTCATTACAGTTAACGACTTTTGGTAATGTTGAAAAGGCTAAAAGCTTGAAAAAGGGACGCTATGACATAATGACCGTGATGATAATGGCATTGAAGAAGATGAAACGGCAGAGTCTTCAGGGATATCATCCTCCGTGGCCTTGTTTCTTCCAAGGGAATACAACATTGCATAATAGCATTCAACAACGTTTTGCATAATGAAGAAAGCAATCGATCAAATTCCGTGGTGAAAGTGTCCGACTAGTGAATTCGTCAAAGCCACCGTGCATGTTTTCGACATACACCGTGATTGATCCGACCACCAAGAATCAAAAGGAGATCTTTAGTGTTTGACTCAACATTCAACTGAAAGACAAGATTCGACAGAAAGGGCTGATGTCACCTCTCCTTGCCTCTCGCGTGACACAGTTACATTACAGTTCAAGTAACCTGTCAATTTCTTTATCGACCTTGTATTAACATATTACAATAAGAGATATGTAAACTTCGACCTACATTTGTTGATTGTAAGTCATATTAGATGTGAATGTGTTTCTAGAGTAATGACTTTGATTACTTAATTAGTTAGGGGTAAACTGACTGTAATAGAGGATGAATAACGATGTGTCATTTCCTCGTCGTTTTCCCATTAATTATTCATGATACCTGATCTACAATGTTAATGAAATGTATAGATCATGGAAGGCAGTTGTGATTGGGGAGGAAGTTTGTAATCACACTGACTAAAGAAGAGAAAGCAATTTAGATC
>NW_028234413.1:26671574-26676574 GCF_977035675.1 Penaeus japonicus | reverse complement strand
GTTCTTTCATTCATTCGGCTATGTTCTCTTGTTTTATTTAACATTGCGATCAAGGTTGACGTAGGATATACAATCTCTGTTCTCTCTCTCTCTCTCTCTCTCTCTCTCTCTCTCTCTCTCTCTCTCTCTCTCTCTCTCTCTTCATTTTCTCTCTCCCCTCTCTCTCTTTCACCCCCCCCCCCTCTTCTCTCTCTCTCTCTCTCTCTCTCTCTCTCTCTCTCTCTCTCTCTCTCTCTCTCTCTCTCTCTCTCTCTCTCTCACTCTCACTCTCTCTCTTTCTTCCCCCCCCCCCTCTCTCTCTCTCTCTCTCTCTCTCTCTCTCTCTCTCTCTCTCTCTCTCTCTCTCTCTCTCTCTCTCTCTCTCTCTCTCTCTCTCTCTCGCCGTCCACATTTTCCTCGCGCCTTTTCCTCGTCCTCATTCGTGACCTACTTGCGCCTTAGCTCCACTTTCATCCCATCCTACGAGTCTCTTCCTTCTTACCTCCTCCTCTTTGTTTTCCCTTCCCTTTCTCTCCACTTTGTCCTCCTCCTCCATTTACAAACGAGGGAAAAGGTGATGAGATAATTACCCCCCTCCTTGATTCCCACCTTTCGGCTTTCGGGTAGTAACAGTCATCAGTTGACGATCGATAGCTTATTATCAGGTCGAAATGTCAATTAATAGGCCACGGTCAATTACCTTATTATAGGCCCATCATTTCGGCTCCACCATTTTCTCTCGCTCGTTGGGTGTGCCAGTTCTTATATTTTCTCTTTCAAATACACGATGTTTTGGGGTTTACTGAGGATGTGTGTGTATATATATATATATATATATGCAAATGATAATACATGCATAAATACATAAAGACAGACAAACAGGCAGACAGACAGAAAGGTAGACATACAGACATACATATAAATACATACATACATATATATATAAATATGTATACATATATATATATATATATATATATTTGAGTATATGTTATAGATAGTCACACTGACACACACTGTCACTCTCACACACACACTCACTCACACACACACTATATATATAGATTTATATATATATATATTATTTTTATATTTAATATTTTTTTATTATATAAATATATTTTATCTTATATATTTAAATATTGATATATTTATTTTATATAGATATATATATGATATTATAATTTAGATATACACATTGTGTGGTGTGTGTGCAGGTGTGTATACACTTCCGTGCTCACTCGCTCTCTCTCACTCGCTCGCTCGCTCTCTCTATCTCTTGACATTTATATAGTTTATAGTTTTTTTTTGATAGTGAGTGTGAGTGTTTTTGAGTGTGTGGTGGGGGGGGGTGGGTGTGTGGGTGTGTGGGGGTGTGTGTGTGTGATATAGTTATTGTAGATGTTGTAATAGATATATTTTTATAGAGAGTGTGTGTGTTAGTGTATTTTAGTGAGATAGGGTATGTTATAGTGCATAGAGAGTGGTCTGAGTATTGTGATAGACTTGTGTGTGGGGGGGGGGGCGGTGGAGGGGGGGGGGGGGGGGGGGGGGGGGGGGGGGGGGGTTGGTGTGTGGGTGTGATGTTTGTGATGTGGAGTGTGTGTGAGTGTGTGTTGTGTTGAGTGTGTGAGTGATTGTGTAGTGTTTGAGGGTGATTGTGTGTGTGAGTGTGAGTGTGTGTGTGAGAGTGTGTGTTGATTTTGGTGGTGTGGGTGGGAGCGGGGGGTGTTTGTGTGTGTGCTGTGAGTGTGGTGAGAGTGTGAGTGAGTGTGTGAGTGTGTGTGTATGTGAGTGTATGAGTCATGGGTGGTGTGTGTGTGTGTGTGTGTGTGAGTTTGTGTTGTGTGTGTTTTGGTGTGTGTGTGTGTGTCAGACTGTTTGTGTTGTGTGTGTGTGTGGTGTGAGGTGTGAGTGGTTTGAGAGGTGGTGTGTGTGTGTGTGTGAGTGGGGGGGAGGGGGGGGGGTGGGGGGGGGTGGAGGGGGGTGGGGGGGGGGGGGGGGGGGGGTGGGGGTGGGGGGGGGGGGGGGTAGTGTGTGTAAGGTAGTGTGTGTGTGTAGAGTGAGTGTGTGTTTGAGGGTGGTGTGGGTTTGGGTGGTGTGTGTGTGTGTGTGTGTGAGAGTGTGTGTGTGTTGTGTGTGGGTGGGTGGGTGTGTGTGTAAGTGTGCGTGTGTGTGTAGAGTGTGTAGTGTAGTGTGTGTAGTGTGGGAGTGTGGTGGGGTGTGTGGGTGTGTGTGTTTTTGTATGTCTGTGTCTTGTGGTGAGAGTTGGTATGTTTGTTTATATTTATATCTCTTTCTCCTATCTCTAAACTCACTCTATAAATATTCTCTATCCTCTCTCTCTCTCTCTCTCACCTTAACACAGTGTGTGTGGTGAGGTGTGTGTTTTTAGAGTGATTATATTGTGATAGATTGTGTGTTTTACAGTTTATGTTTATTATTTAGATTTAGATTTTGATATATATTATAGAGTTGTAGTAAATTTTTATTTTATATAGTACAGGCTGTTAGTATAGATATTGTGTGATGAGTGTATTTAGATAGATATATTAGAGTGTGTGTTAGAGTTGTTGTGGTGGTGTGGGGGTGGGGTGTGGGTGCTGGTGTGGGGTGGGTGGGGGTGGGGGGGGGGGGGTTAAGGATTTTTAGAGAGATAGTTAGAGTGATTGAGTTATAGATAGAGATTTATGAATAGAGGTACTTTTGTTATATATAGTTATAGGGATATAGTTAGATGTTATATATTTATATTTTATATATATTTTATGTATATGTGAATTTTTGGATAAGATTTATTTAAACATATTTATAGTTATATTGTATTTATAGTTTATATTATATAGATTTTGTGTTATATATTTACATATATATTGAGATTTATAGAGGTATATGTAGGGGTTATATATAGTAGAGTTGTGAGATAAGTGTTATTTAGATATGGTATATATGATTTTATTTATATTTATATATAGTTAGTTTCTGTTTGAGAGAGTGTCGTTTGTGATTTGTTATTTATGAGAGTGTAAAGATTATCACTATCAACTACATTCACATACACACAAACTCTCACATATCTTGATTTATATATATATATTTATATTATAGATATATTGATATATTGATGTGTTATATTTAGATATATTTAGATTTGTATTTACTTTCATTTTATACATATTTATATAGACTTTTTAGAGTTATATAAGGCTTTGAGTTTTTTTTAGGATATCTTTAGATATTGGCTTGTCTGTCAGATATAGTTTGATTAGTTTGGGTTGTTTTGAGTTTGACGTAGTGTGTGTTTGTTAGTTTTATATTGATAGATTTATAATTATGTTTGATTGTTTGGGATTGATAGGTGAGATATAATTTTAGTTAGATTGAGTTATTATATATAGGGAGTATAGGTGGTTTGTGTGTTAGTTTAGTTTATTGATCATATTTTAACTTAAACTACACATCCTACACACTACACACACACACAAAAACCATTTTCACACACACACACATCATATGTAGTGATATATTGAGATATGAGATATATATCTATATATATATATATTTATACATTATCATAGATATATATATATTATATTTATATATTATATATATATATAGATGTGTCTGTGTGTGTGTGTGTGTGTGTGTGTGTGGTGTGTGTGTGTGGGGGGGTGGTATATAGATACATTATATAGATATATAGATATATAGATATTGAGTATTTAGTTATGTATAATATATATATTATAGATATATGGATATACATATGTATATTGTTGTTATTCATATTTTAATTTAATATATAAGATATTTATTATGATATTGTATTTATAGATATATATTTTAATATAATATATATTATAATATTATATATTTATATATATATATGCTTGTGTGTGGGGTGGGTGGGGGGTGTTGTGTGGTGTGGGTAGAGGGTTGGTGTGTGGGTGCTGTGTGTGGCGTTGGGGGTGGGTCGTGAGTGCGGGTGTGGGTGTGCTGTTGGTGGGTGTGGGGGTGTGTGTGATGAAATGCTTATTTATAGTTATATTGATTATATTGAGAGTTATATATATATTATATAGATATTTAGTTTAGTTTTATATATTCATTGATTTTATTATATATTAGTTATATTTATATATTTATATATAGATTTATGTATACACACACACTCACATCACCAAACATCACACCACACAACATGTATATGATATATTAATTATATATATTATATATATTATATATATATATATAATAGTATTGATATATTTATGTGTGTGTATGTGTGTGTTGTGTGTGTTTGTGTATTTATGTTAATATATACGTATTTTGTGTATATGTATATAGATAGATATAGATATGAAACACACACACACACACGCCACAAACATGCACACACTCATATACACCACACAAGCATTGCTTGTCTATAATTATGTATATATATATATTTATATATATATATATATATATATATTTATAGATTATTATTTGGTATATATATATCTATATATATTATATATATTTATATATATATATATAACACACACAACTATACTATATAAATAACATATATATATATATATATATTTAATATATATATATATCATATTTATATATATGTATATGTATTACATAGATATATGAATGTATATTATAATATATATATATATATATATATATATATAATATATTTATATATATATATATATATTTTATATATTTATTGTAATGTTTATAGATTTTATATATATATATATATTTATATATATATTATGGTGATATATATTTATAAAACATATATATGTATTATATTTTATATATATAATATATATATAATATATATATATTTATATATTTATTATATATATATATATATATCATAGATATAGATATGTTGTATATGTTTATATATATATATTTATATAATATATATATTTATTATTTTATATATATATTAAACCAAACATTTACATATACATTATGTATATATATATATTAATATATATATGTTGAGCTAT
>NW_028234413.1:26646574-26651574 GCF_977035675.1 Penaeus japonicus | reverse complement strand
TATTATCACTATTATTAGTAGTGTTATCATTATTATCATTACCACCATCCCCATCATTTCCATATCATTGTCGTTCGTATTACTTTTTTATTGTTATCATTTTCATCACTATAAGCGTCACTGCTATCATTATGACCAACGTTATTACTATTAATATGATCATCATCATCATGGCAGCTGCTACTATCAGTATCGTGACCATTACCATTCTATCATTATTTTTTTCTGGTTATCATTGGCAATATTATTTTTACCATCATCATTATTGTTATCATCATTATTGTCATTATCATCATCAATATGCTTTGTAACATTATTGTCATTACTATCGATATCATAATCACTATTGTCATTATAGTAATAATGATAATAACAAATATTACGATAAAAAAGATGATAAAGCAACATCAATTTAAATGATTATAGTAGTAGTGATGATAATGGCAATGATAAAGCAAATATGATGATATCAGTAAAAACACCAATGATGATGATATCAATGATAATAGAAAAATAATTATGATAACTGAAATGATGATTAGATTAATGATAACAATGATATTGATATCAATTATCATTATTATCCTCCTTGTTATGATAATTATGATGATGGTATTAACAATAAGGATGATAGTGATAATATGGATTATAATTATGGTGATGATAATGAAAATAGCAATAATGAATGTAATGATGTAATGACATTATCATACTAAAAATTATGATAATGATAACAATAACGATCATAATCATAATTTTCATGATTAGACTATTATCATCATTGTTATCATCATCAGTTTTATTGTTATCATAATATTTCTTTTATCATTGTCTTTATCATTCTTTTAACATCATTGTGATTATTGGTATAATTATAAAGGTTCTATTTTTTCATAATTATTGATATCATTATAAAAGTTATGATAATGATAATGATAAAGATTTTTATCCTTACTGTCATGACTGATATTGATATTTATGTTATCATTTATATCATTATGATCGTTCTTAATAGAAATATTGTCATCATTATCATCATTATTATCATCACAGTTATCAATATTATTATTATCATTATCATTTTTTATCATCATTATCATTATCGTTATTGATATCATCATTTTTACTATTGATATTGCCATATTGATAGTGGTAATGATGACAATAACGACATGAATTATGATAATGATGATAACAATAATAATATAATGACTATGATTGTGTTAATGTTGGTACTGATGTTAATAATAATGATGATAATGATAATGAAAATAATGATGATGATAATAATGAAAAAGCAACAATAACAATATCAATAATGTTGATTATATAAATGATAATGATAATGATAATGATTATAACAATGATAATGATAATGACGATTACAATGATGATAATTATTATAATAGAGATGATAATAATCATGGTGCCAAAATTGATAATGATGATAATGATAATGATATTAACAGTAATGATTGCTATGATAACAATAGTAATAAGTGATAGTGATGATTAAGTGAAAATAATTATGTCAATAATAGCAATAATGATTATGAAGATAACAATAATAATGATGATGATGATGATAATAACAACATTGATGATTACAGTTATGATAACATTAATCATAATAAAAATTATAATTATAGTAATAATGGTGATGAAAATGATAATGTTGATAAGGGTGATAACGATGAAAATAATACTTTTAACAATAACAATGATAATCAATGCTAATAATGATAATAAAGATAACAATAGGTATAGCTATCATAATTATAATGATAATCATAATAATGACAATGATAATGATAATGATATCACCAATAACAGCAATAATAATGGTGGTAAAAATTAATACAAAATAAAAAGATATTTGATAATGATAAAATGATTTAGACAATATCATTAATAACAGTAATAATATTGATAATCTGATAATGATAAGAGTAATGATAATGATAGTATCAAGAATAGCAATAATGAAGATGATGATAATGCTGATGATGATAACAATAATCACAACAACAACAATAAAAATAATGATAATGATACTAATGATAATGACAATAATAAGAATGCTGCTAGTGGTAATGATGATGATGATAATGACAATAATGATAATAGTAATAATAGTAATAATCATCATCATTATAACAATGATAATGGTGATAATGTTGGTGATAATGATAATAGAAATAAAAATGACATAGATAATCATGTTGATAATGATAAATAAGATAGTAAAGGTAATAATGAATATAAAAATAATTATCATAATAGTATTGATACTGTTATTAAAGATGATGATAATGCTAATCATTATCATAGCAATGATAATCATGATAATGTTGATGAAATGCCAGTAAAAAAGATGATAAGGATGATAATGATGATGATGATGACAATAATTATGGTAATAATGATAATTGTAATAATAACTATATTGATGATACTGATAATTATGATAGTAATAATGATAATGAAAATAATGATGATAATGATAACAATTATAGTAGTTGTGTTAATGATAACAATAATTACAATAATGATAATAATGATAATGACAATAATGATATCAAGAGGAAGGATAATGATAACAGTAATTATAATAATGATAAAAAATATAATGATAATAATGATAAAAAATATAATGACAATAATGATAAAAAATATAATGACAATAATGATAACAAAAGGAATGATAATGATAATGAAGATAATGACAATAATGATAACAATAATAATGATAGTAATGATAATGATTATGGTAATGCTCATAACGGTTATAATGATAATAAAATAATTATAAGAATAACAGTAATGATATTGTCAATAATAATAACAATAACAATGGTAAAGATTATCATGATGATAAGAATGATAATGATGATGATAATGATAATGATAATGGTAATGATAATAACAAGAATGATAATAGTAATGATAATAATGATAATAATAACAATGATAATGACAATGATGATAATAATAACATTGACAGCAATAATTGAAATATTTTTTATGGTAATTATCATAATGATAATAATGTGATATCATTGATAATGTAATAATGATGATGATGATACTAATAATGACAACAATAATAATAATGATAATAATAATGATAATAATAATACTTATAATAATAATAATGATTACACTAATAATGACAACAATCATGACAGTAATGATAATAAGAATAACAATGATAACAATGATAATGATAATAATAATAATAATAATAATAATAATAATAATAATAATGATAATAATAATAATAATAATAATGATGATAATAATAACAATAACAATAATGATAATGATAATGATAATGATAATGATAATGATAATGATAATGATAATGATAATGATGATGATAATGATAATAATAATGCTAATAATAATAATAATAATGATGATAATAATAATAACAATAACAATAATGATAATGATAATGATAATGATAATGATGATGATAATGATAATAATAATGATAATAATAACGACAATCATAATGATAATGATGATAATGATATCAACAATGATAATGATAACAATGCTAAAACGATAAAGATAATAATAGTAATAATAATAAAGATAAAGATAATAGTGATAATAATAATGATAATAATGATTGGAATATGAACAACAATAATGGTGGTAAAGACAATAATAATGATAATTACTGTTACCATTATGTCAATTATAAGAACGATAGTAATCATAATAACACTGATTATGATGATGATAATGATGATAAGGATAATGGTAATAAGAACAATAATGACAATAATAAGGATAACGATGATAATAATAGTAATGTCAATCGTAAAAATGATGATAAGATTAACAATGACTATGAAAGAATAATGGTAATAGCACTATTAACTACAATAATGATTGTAATTGTGAGAATATAATAGTGATAATGATACTTATGATATTGTTGATGATAGTGTTGTATTATTACTATTATCATCATTGCTGATATTGGTATCATTGATAGTAGTAAAAGTATCATTACAATGATCCTTGTTCCTCTCAGTAGTTATCATTATCTATGTCATTATCATTATTGCCATTATTACTGCTATCACTGTTATTACTGTTGTTCTTATAATGATAATTAAAAAGACGGTTAAAATAATGCTGTTAATAATGATTGCAAGGATAAGGATACAAGCAAAAGTAGTGATGGTTATGATAATGATTGGATGGATGATCTGATAGGTGCATTAGCGAGGAAAATGATACTGCTAACAACAAATGAATTTAAAGAAATTTCAAACAAAGACAAATTATCATTTCTAAATCAGATACAGTGATAAGTAAGCTCCTAACCGTAAAAGTGAACGCACTTTCTCTACCATCTATGAAGTTTCCCTCGTAATGGAATATTCATTGGTGTGAGCTGGACCTAGCATGAAACAGACGCAAGCTGACAGGGATACTGAGAGCGATAGATGATCAGGAGAGAGATGTCAGAAGTCGGGTGAGTTGGCGTTGCTGAGTCCAAACAGAGACCAGCGTAGGTGAAGATTGATTGAGACAGTGCGTCTGCGGACGGGAGACTGGCAGCGGCGGGGCAGAGTGACAAGGGCGAGGGAAAAGGGAGGAGGGCGAAGGGCGGAGGGAGAGTGGAGGAGGTGAGGTGATGAGGGGAGAGGGGTGAGGGTAGACGAGGGACGTGGAATGACAGGTGGCACTGATGTTTTGGACGAGAAACGACAGGGACAGGTCAGCCATGGGTAGATATGCAGACCATGACCAGAATCAAGAATGGAAAGTGGCGAATTATATAACGTTTAGACTCTCGAGTGTAATGTTCTCTAGTGTATCTATATTTATACTATATGTGGAATGATTTCGACTATATCATGAAGAGGTTCTAGAATCTACTTTGATATTTCTTTTTTCTCTTCTATAGTAACTGCGTCACATACCTGTTTCGTATTTCTGCGCTTGTGTCCCTATCCATAATGGAAACTGACGAGTAG
>NW_028234413.1:26634074-26639074 GCF_977035675.1 Penaeus japonicus | reverse complement strand
ATATATCATTTATATCTATATATGTGTATATATATATATATATATGTATATATATCAATAATACATTTTTTAGATATATATTGTATATATATATATATGCTATAATTTTTACTATATTGAATATATATATATGTATATTATATATAGATATATATACATATATAAAATTATATATATATATACTATATATATTTAGTTAATATATATTTTTTGGTGTGTTATGATTATATTATGTTATACGTATATTGTAGTGTGATAGTATATAAGACATATCATATCTTAAAAATTATATGGTGTGTTATATGTATGATATATGTGTAATTATATATATTATTTAAATATATGTACGATATAGTTAATACATATAAATATATATATATATATATATGTGAGTGAATATATAGTATATATTTATATATATATATATATGTGAGTGATAAGTAGTGTATATATACATTATATATGTTTAAGTACTATACTAATTTATAACGATATATATATATGTAATATATAATATTATATATATATTATATATTCTATGTAATGTATTGTTGAACTGATGTTTTCGAAAACTGTGTTTGTTGTGTGTTGTGTCCTTGTGTGTATGTAGTTATGTATCTCTCTCTATCTCTCTCTCTCTCTCTCTCTCTCTGTTCCTTCCTCCTCCTTTCTCCTTCCTCCTCTCGTCTTTCTCTCTCCTCTCAGCTCGTCATCTCTCTCTCTCTCTTTCTCTCTCTCCTTCTCTCTCTTCTCTCCTGCTCTCTCTTCTCTCTCTTCTCTTCTTCTCTCTTTCTCTCTCTTCTCTATCTCTTCTCCCTCCCCTTCCCTTCCTGTCTCTCTCTCTCTCTCTCGCTCATCATCTCTCTCTCTCTCTCTCTCTCTCTCTATCTTCTCTCTGCTCTCTACATCTTCTCTCTCTCTCTGTCTCTCTTATCCCCTCCCTCCTTCCTCCTCTCTACTCTCTATATATCTCTCTCACTCTCTCTCTCTCTCTACTCTCTCGTCTCTCTCTCTCTCTCACTCTCTCTCTCACTCTCTCTCTCTCTCTCTATCTCTCTCTCTCTCTCTCGAGCATGCTTGAATTACCAGCCCTGATAGAGATTATAGCGGCTGGCCCTGTCTGCGACTCAAGCCATCTTTCAAAGGATGCCGCGAAAGGAAGATATTCATGGAGGGGTAATCTTTTGACCTCTAGGACGTTTAGCAGAAGTTAATGGCATAGGGACGGATGAAGAGGGCTCCACGCTGTCCATTTGTTACGCGCCCTCGGTATATTGTCAGAAATAACGTGATTACGGCTTCTCCTCAACCATCCGTGAGCATTACATGTGTTTCAACATGCGTATGCGTAGACATGAATTACTGGGCAATTTTTATGCAGATAGAAATTATAAGTCCAGTATATATCTCTTCCAGTTCGTATATGCCAGTGAAAGTAGTTGTTTGAATGTATACAATTTTGAGAGGGAAAAAAAAAGCGATAGCAGTTGGCGGGGCTGTGTGTGGTGGATGAGAAGTAGTTAGATTTTTTTTTGATTTAGTTTTTGGAGTGAGTAGTGATTTTAAGGTAATCAATTTGGAAATCAGTTTGTTTTGATCGAGAAAATGATCTGCTGGTTTTCTCCCCTTCTCTCTTCTTGTCTCCCGTTAATTCGCTTCCTCTCTTTCTCAGCCTCTTCGATCACTCTCTCCTCTCTTACTACTCTTCTCATCTATCTCTCATCTCTCTCTCTCTCATCTCTTCTCTCTCAAACATCTCTACACTCTTTCTCTCTCTCTCTCTATTCTCTCATCTTCTCTCTCTCTCATCTAGCTACTCTTCTGTCTCATTCTCGTCATCTCTCTTGCTTGGCCTTATCTCCGATTCTCTCCTTCACTCTTCACTCTACTCACTCTCTCTCTTTCCACCTCTCGTACTCTCTCACTCTCTCTCCCTCTCTCTCTCGTCTTCTTCTGCTCCCTATTTCTTCTCACATCCTTCTCTCTCTCTCTCTCTGGTTTCTCTCTCTCTACTATTTCTCATACTCTTTAACTATCAATTTTCTCTGTCTTCTTCTTCTCTTTCTTCACTTCCTCTCTCTCCTTCACTCTCTCTCACTCTAATTTCTCTTTTCTCTCTCTCACTCTAACTCTCACTTTTCTCTTTCTTCTCTACTATCTCTCTTCCCTCTCTCTCTCTCTCTCTATCTATCTCATTCTTTCCTCTCTCTCTCTATCTCTTCCTCTCTTTCTTTCTTCTCTCTTCTCTCTCTTCTCGTCTCTCTCTCGTCTCTTCTCTCCTATCTCACCTCATCTCTCTCTCTCTCACTCTCTCTCTCTCTCTCCTTCTCTCTCTTCTCTCTTTTCTTTCTTATCTTATGTTCGCTTTGCTTCTGGTCTTTCTTTCTTCTTCTATCTTCTTCTCTTCTTTTCTTCTTCTTCTTTCTTACTTCCTTTCTTTCTTCTGTTCTCTACCTCTCTCTCTCTTCTCTCGCTCTCTCTCACTTCTCTACTCTCCTCCTCTCTCTCTCTCTTTCTGCTTTCTCTTCTCTATCTCTTCTCTGTACTCTGTTCTCGAGCCTCTCCCTTTCTTTCTGTGGCTCTACCTCCTTTCATTTTCTTTGCTCCGTCCTTTTGGCTCCAGCTCTGAAAAAAAAAAAACAAAAGTTTTTTTCGACAAGTAGGTTTTAGGTAAGTTTTCGGTTATGATCTTGACCATCATAACACAGCCCCCGTTAAAATAAATTTTGGATCGACAAACAAGGGCGGTGGTGCGACTAGCCAACAAAAACCAAAGCAAAGAAGCTGCAACAGTTTATTCCCACAAATCAATTGACTCTTAATAATACAACAATAAATATCCCATAGGCGCGAGAGGGAAAGATCGTAAGAAAGTGCCGTAGGCGTTGTTATTAAAGTTAATTATACGTTTCTGATCTTTGAGAGTGTTGTTGCGCTTTCAAATGGCCACTCGATTATAAATGGTTAAGGTTAACGCCTCGGCTGGGTGCTGCGTTCAAGTTATTGGAGGGAACGTGTTATATGTTACTGATGTTCCTTCTTTACACTTGGTGGAGATGTTCGGCGCTCCCTCGCTTTTTAATTATTAGTCCGATGTCGAACCGGTGGTGTAGTGTACTGTGTTTGTTGATTGTTGATTTCGATTTTGATTTAATTGCTTTTTCGGCAAAGCAATCAGCCCCCCCCCCCCCCCCCCCCCCCCCTCCCCGCACCCCTCCCCCCAGAGGAAGAGATGTATTTGAGGTTACCACGGATTCCGATTCCATCTTTTTTTTTCTCTCTTTCTTCATTCCTCTCTCTCTTTTTCTTCTTTTCTCTTTCTTTCTTCTCTTTCTCTTCAATCTCTATCCTCTTTTCTCGTCTTTCTCTCCCTCTTTCTTCTTTTACCTCCCTTTTTTTTCTCTCTCTCTCACTCTCTTTCTTCTTCTCTCTTCTTTTCTTGTCTTTTCCCTTTTTTTCTCTATCTCTCTCCCTTCTCTCTTCTCCTCTCTCCCTCTTCTCTCTCTCTCTTCTCTCTCACTCTCTCTCTCTCTCCTCGCTCTCTTCATTCTCTCTCTCTCTCTCTCAAAAGAGGAGAGGGGTGAGAGGGAGGAGTGAGAGGGAACGCAAACCGATTATAGCGGGGGCAGATAGAATAGAATCATTTGTCTGCAGTCGTCTTATCCCTACACACGTACAGCATTTCTTATTTCGTTGTGTGGATCTTTTTGCATTCTTGTTCTACGTAAAGCTTTTGTGGTCAGCTGGCCCTTAGAACCATAACCTGATGATTCTTCGAAGACATGGAGTGTTGGTAATGCAATTCGAGAGTGCTGAACCGTGGTGTAGAGAGGAAATTCCACAATTCATTATTTACAAGAAACTATGCGGTGTATTATGCATGTTGCAAGGGCTGGGGTGCACCCCAATTTCACTTCATTTTTCGCTTCGTAGAGCGTGTTTTATAGATTATGATTAATACTCAATAACTGTGGCTGTACTGTTTATAAACAGATCTAAGCCTCATACACCCTTAAGAGTCTTCTAAAATATGTTTATTGATTATCATTTAAATAGAAAGAAATACAAAATAATACATGGACCGTCAGACAGCCTCTTTGAACTGTATGGCGCTGTGACTGTCCTCTTTGATTGACTTCATCAGGTGCTTGGAATGCGAGTTGATTTATTAAATTAATCACCCAATTGCTAATCGATTTTTTTTTTTTTTTTTTTTTTTTTTTTATTTTTGTCTATTCATAATGGCTGAGCTACTGACACATGCTATACTTTAACAATACTAGCAACTACCCGCCACTCTTTCACGACTCCCAAATAATATTTTGCTTTGCTTGACGAATTTAAAGCGAACACGTAGGCAAAAGCAGTCGTATATTTCATGCTATGATTATACATTATATTACGGCGTTTAGCTTGTCCGGAGCCTATGGAGGCCGCCGCGACCGAAGGGGGAAGGTGAAGGAAAAAGACTAATTAATAGGTCTTAAGTACTTAGGCATTAGTAGATTTGTAAAAAAGAAGAAGCGAAAGAGGGGTGCGGGAGGAGAGTAAGCAATGAGAAAAAAATTAGTAGGAGGGACGTTGTGTATTTGAGAAAGAAATGGAGAAAACTATGCTTAGTGGCAATGGCGGGCAACCTCGCAGATTTCAAAAACAATATACTAAGGATTCATTATATGATCAACACGACGCTCGGGGATTAATGGTGCGCTTAATCAGCCGATCATGAGGTCTAGACATGTCGATTACATGGCTGGCATTCAAATCAGCATTCTTGATAGGCCAAGCTGCCGGCGACGATGAATCACGTGAGCGGATGGCGTCGGAGGTGGAGTGTAGCGACCCGTCCCTCGTTTCCTATTTTTCTCCCCCCCCCCGTTCCCCCTTTCCCCTTTTCCCCTTTCTCCCCCCCTTTTTCTCCTCTTCCCTTTTCTTTTTCCCCCTTCCCTTCTCCCCCCTCCCCCCCTTTACCTTTTCCCTTTTTTCGCAATCCCCCTTTT
>NW_028234413.1:26624074-26626574 GCF_977035675.1 Penaeus japonicus | reverse complement strand
AGAAAAGAAAAGGCGAAACTATGCTAGTGGCAATGGCGGGCAACCTCGCAAATCAACTAAGGATTCATTAAATGATCAACACGACGCTCGGGGATTAATGGAGGATTAATCAGCACGATCAATGAGTCTAGCACATGGCGATTACATGGCTGGCATTCAAATCAGCATCTTGATCAGGCCAAGCTGCGGCGACCGTGTATCACGTGAGCGGATGGCGTCGGAGTGCTAGCCGACCCGTCCCTCGTTTCCTGTTCTTTCTCCCCCGTTCTCCTTCTCTTTCTCTTTCTCCCCCGTTCTCCTTCTCTTTCTCTTTCTCCCCCGTTCTCCTTCTCTTTCTCTTTCTCCCCCGTTCTCCTTCTCTTTCTCTTTCTCCTCTTATTCTTCATCTCCTTTGTCTTCCTCTTGCTCCTAGAAACATCTAGCCTCCCCGCCTCACCATCCTGTGGGTTGGGACGCATATCCTTCTACTGGCACGCCCTCTGCGTCCTAAGGGACGGGAGACCACGAACAACAATTACTTCTGCTATTGCTGCCCTTCCTCCTCCTCATCATCATCATCATCATCATCTTTCTCCTCTTCCTCTTCCTCCTCTTCTCCTCTTTCTCCTACGCCTCTTCTTCCTCCTCCTCCTGCGTGTCTATGTGTATGTGTGTGTGTGTGTGTGTGTGTGTGTGTGTGTGTGTGTGTGTGTGTGTGTGTGTGTGTGTGTGTGTGTGTGTGTGTGTGTTATCAAGAGAAAATAGCGAGATATAAATATACAGATATATGATTACGATATCCGATTCTGTCTATCCCCAATTCATTTCTCTTTTCTTCTCTACCGCTCCCTCTTCATCGTCTTTTAACACCCGTACTTTATTCTTCCTTTTTTTTCATTTCATGCATGAGTGTGTTTGCTTCCATTTATCACGGGTGCAACGTGCAGGGCAAGCCTAATCACGGTAGGCCAAGACATGATACTAGATGTTGAGCAGCTCGCAACATCGCGGGAACGGGCGCCGACGACCACTTGCATTTATCACCGAGTCTCGTGGTCTCGTTTATTTCACGTTTCTGGCGTGTCAGACGAAAAGAGAAAGGCACGGGTTAGAGATGCGGGTTGGTGTGTGCCTGTGTTTACGAGTGGAGAATGTTTTGGACTCGTGTCTTTTCGTCTGTGGGGTTCTAGGTGGGGTGGGGTGTTTTGTTTGGATATATCGGTGCGATAATATTTGTGGATGGGATTTTTATTTACAGAAAGAAAATGTTTCAACAAGACAGATTTGTGACACAGGTAAAGACAAACAAAACTTGATTGGAGATTTGATATTTCAAGGAGTTTCTCAACCTCAGATCAAGTTGCTTCATGTGGCTCTCATCATCTCATCAAGCTCATCATGTCCAAAGGTCGTTTTTTTAAGATACTGTTATCGCCCGTCAAATAGCGTCAGTCAGACGCGAGATGCATGTTGTGGTAAGACCACCATCATGACAAAGGCCATGCACAAGCAAGCAGATGTTATCTATACACTTCATTACCTGCCACAATCATCCCCTGAATTAGACGGCACACATTCCTTTATTGTTTTTCTGTGTTACTAAAATAATAAGGTGGTTAAAGATATCAGACATTCATGTGCATGAGAGCGAAACGAGGAAAAGGATGGAAGGCAAATATGGCCTCGTTCGTACATGACTTCGTGACTGAAGTAACGCTGTGACAGAATGAGACTGTGGTCGACGGCGAGCAAGGTCGAGTAGCGGTGGTTCCTATTAAGCTGCCAAGTAGATCTTGCGTGGGGTTACCCAAAGTAAATTATCTATTGTGGAATAAGGTTTGCTTCGCTACGATTTTCATCGCAAGTAGATCATGGCTGAACGCTCAATCTGGCTCTTCACAATGGAGCCTTTTCCAGAAGTAAAGAGCAGGGAAATATTTTATGCTTTTCAGTAAGAAGGAAGAGTTTATGATTCCGGTTTGTGCACAGGACCATGACCGGTTTACCATGATTTAAGGCGAGGTTAGATGTGGCCCGGTAATAGGTCATGGATGCCCATGAAACATCCCGGTTACTGGTTGATCCCCCACGCAGAATTTTGATTCAACTTCGATATAATCCGCATAATTTTCCCCCGCGTTTGCTCGAGGGGGAATATCATAGGCCAACATGATGAAATGATAATAACACGGCTACAAATATCATATTTTTGGCTTTCCAACTTGATGTCCTTAGAAAGAATATTCGAATCAAAAAAAGTATGTATAGATTATTCAATGAAGCCTCCCACCTGTGAGTAATTGCAGGTCTTTAAGCTAATTTGTGCCTGTGAAAATTCGTACCTGTTTAAGTGGTACTGGATTAAATTAACGTCCAGGGCCAGACAAGGCCATCAGTTAAAGGTTCTCGAGCGCAAGTGTTCTGCTAACTGGTGTCGGGAAGGTGTATCTTGCAAGCCCTGATTTATTTTAACTAATTCTCTTTTATGCAGTCCATTAGTCCTACCCAAGATATATTATCA
>NW_028234413.1:26604074-26606574 GCF_977035675.1 Penaeus japonicus | reverse complement strand
TTGTCCTTTTCTTGTACGGTTTGAAAAACAAAACCGTAAGTGCATGTAGAAGGTATTCGTAAATGTATGTAGTAAAAAAATAGGTTTAGGTATATTGAAACGTGTGTGTGTGTGTGTGTGTGTGTGTGTGTGTGTGTGTGTGTGTGTGTGTGTGTGTGTGTATGCATCTGTGTGTTGGTCTACATACAACTATCTAATTGTCTATCCGCCTGTCGATCAAGAATGCTTCTATAATTCCATCTCGATCTTTTATCTAATTCTTAAAAGTCCTTTTACCATTCCGTGTTTCTCAAGTCAAAATAATTTCGCGCAACCGATGGCCGAGCGCATTTCCACGAAAAACTTTTTTTTTTTTTTTCATTTTTTATGAAGAGTCCCATGCAGGTTATATACACACATGCTTTTTGCAAGAGCTTGTACCCCCTCTCTCTATTTACACACACACACATACACATACTTCTTCCATCTTTTCCTCTCTTTCTATGTCTCTCTCTCGCTTTCTCTCTCTCTCTCTCTCTCTCTCTCTCTCTCTCTCTCTCTCTCTCTCTCTCTCTCTCTCTCTCTCTCTCTCTCTCTCTCTCTCTCTCTCCCTCTCTTCCTCCTCCTTGTGCTCTTCCCCTTTAGCCTCTTCTCTCCTCTCCTACTCATTCATCTTAACACAGGTACCATCGCCTCCATTAATTATCTTTCTTTGGTGGGTAACACTCTGACTTTGATTAACGCTTTCACTCTCTCTCTCTCTCTCTTTCTCATTCTTCATTTTTCTATTCCCTTTTCCTAAATTTCTAATATACAAAGGATACGCATGGATACAAATGAGCATACTAGTAAACTCAGTTGAGTTTCTGTTTATATCGACTGAACTGTAAATTTTCATGCGCAGCTCATGTTTGTGAATGACAGTGGGTGCCATTTCCCCCTCGCTTAGAAAAATCATCGGGAAATCAATCCATCTGTTCACATTTCATTTCGCCGCCCAAAATTTCTTGCAACTTTTGCGTTAACCTACATAGAGTTCAATAAAAAACGGTTTGGTATTCGTTCTCCTCTCTCAATCGGTTGAGAATGACACTCCGGAGGTCGTGGGTCAGTTAGCGAGTTGAATGAACTCCCTTTTAAATTGTAAAATGCTTAATAACACGAAGCTGTAACTCCTGATAAATGTTGTGACGCATAAACATAAAGATTAGGAAGTAGGAGCCTCACGCAGCGCATGCGCAGTAAATCTCATTCCAGCCTCTGCCATGTACCTACTGTACCTCTACTGTTCTTACGACCACTGCCTTACACCCCGCATGCACGCCTCGTAACGGCAACCCGGGTCTGCAATTTCGCTTCATTTTCTTACATTGCAGGGGATGACGTCACTTGATCACGGCTCCAAAACAAACACCGGGTACTGCCCTCCCCCATTTCCCTCTCCCGACCCTCCCTTTCACCTCATTCGACCTTTTAACCTGTCTAATTACTCTTTCGCTCCTACGTTACCTGGCCGTGTGGACTCCAAGGAATAAGGATTTTAGTTATAATTTTCGTTTCCCGTATGCAACGTTTTACTGCCGTTGTCTATTGGTAATACATCCGCTCTGTTGGTTATTTTTCAATAATCTCCCTCACTTATATATATATATATATATATATATATATATATATATATATATATATATATATATATATATATATATATATACATATACACACACACACACACATTTTTTTAGTGACTTCCTCCTTATCCCACTAAAATAAATATAAAAAAAGAAAATAAAAAACATTCTGACCCACCATTCCACATTTGAAACCCCAACCAAAAAATCGAAAACATTAGTCAAATTCCCTCCCCAAAAAATAAATCAATACTTTCATAACTCCTATTAGGGTATAGACCAGCACGCACACTTACACACACTGACTTCCCGCCTACCATAAAAACCAACACAAGAGACATCCGATAATCCCCCCGCCCCCCCCCCCCCAACCCGGCCCTGTGTTGTGTGTGTGCCCCCCCCCCCCCCCCCCCCGTCCCCCCCCGCGCCACCCCCCCCCCCCCCCCCCCCCCTGAAATCTTAATTTACATTGTAACTTGTGTCTTACGTGCAAGCGAGATCTATTCTGCCAATATATCAGCGCTGGGCAACATCATGGAGATATCGACGGTAACACTTTATTAGCGCTGGGATTGCTGTTATGTTATATTGGTGTTTCATTCTATTGTTGAAAATGGCGTTGCACTATTGCTGGTGGCGGTTTTGGTGTTGTGGTATTTGCTTATGTGGTTGTGCTAATCGTTCGTATGCTACTTAGTATCTCACTGAGTACTGTTAATCAGCAGTCCTCAAGTAGCAATAGTCTAGTAGCAGTAAGTTGAGGGCTGGTAATTAGTATGTAAAGTGAGTTGTAGGAAAAGTAGTAAGCCCAATAGTAGTAGTAGTTGAGTAGTACAATAGAAGCAGTCGCAAGTATAGTTAGCTAAGTAGTAGCAGTAGTGAAGTGAGTTAAG
>NW_028234413.1:26591574-26594074 GCF_977035675.1 Penaeus japonicus | reverse complement strand
GATAGATGAAACAAACTATTCATACTCCTATATGAAACTAAGTGAAATAAAACAAGACTTTTAAAAAGGTATATGTTCATGTCTCTATCTGAAACTAAATAAAAGGAAAAGAAACATAAATAACAAAATATTCTTCCCATTCGTCTCAGGAAAGGCAAGTGTGCAAAGCAGGCAGTGTGAAGGTCCGAAAGTCGGTGTTCAGTAATAAATTCAAGTGTGATCGCCACGCCTTCCTTCGTGAGTGTTGATAATCCATAACAGAAAGTGCAAATCTTTCCTCCCTTCCCTCACTCCTTCCCTCCCTCTCTTCTTCCATCTTTACTCTCTCGCCCTTCCCTCCTTTCTCTGTCTTCTCTCCCTTGCCCCTTACTCCCTCCCTCATCTCTCCTTTCCTCCTTCTTTCCTCCCATCCCTCTTCCTCCATCCTTCCATCCTATATCCCTCCCTCTTCTTCCATCCTCCCTCCCTTGCCCCTCCCGCCTTCTCTTACACTCCCTTCATTCCCCCTCTCCCTTCCCCCACCTTCCCTCCCTTCCTCCTTCTTCCCTCCCACACCTCTTCCTCCTTCCCTCCACTTTCCCTTCCTTCCCCCTCCCTCCAACCTCCCTCCCGTACCTCTTACTCCCTCCATCTTCCCTCTCTTCCCTCTTCCTCCCTCCATTCTACCTCCCTAAATTTCTCCACCTTCCCCCGCCCCCTTCCCCCACCCTCCCTCCCTTCCTCCTGCCTTCCTCCCATCCCTCCATCCTTCCTCCCTCACTTTCCCTTCCTTCCCCTCTCCATCCACCCTCCCTCCCTTACCCCTTACTCCCTCCATCCTCCCTCCCTTCCCTCTTCCACCCTCCACCATCTCTCTCTCCCTCCTTCCTCGCCTCTCTATCTTCATGGCTGCATCCTCCACCCCTCTTCTTCGCCCTGTCTCATAATTAAAGTAGTTTCGTTCTCCTCAGCCGAGATCTACGCAGATTTGTCAGCTGATTTTGCGATAAAGATGTGTTGAAAGTTGTAGGATGATGAAAGGTGATCAGCTGTTTTCAGTTATGGCTGTGTAGCAGGTGATGTGAGTATTATATTCCATTTGATTTTCGTTTTCTTTTCCTTTTCTTTTCTTGTATTTCTTTTTTTTTCTTTTTCTTCTTCTTTATCTTCATCTTTATCTTTTGTTATATTTTTTTTTCTTCTTCGTCTTCATAATATCATTATTACTATCTTTACCAAGATTATTATTGTTGTTGTCATTATCATTATTTAATAATGATATCATTGTCATTGTTATGATTAACCTCATGATATCGGTATTAACATCAATGTTATTACTTTTATCATGATTGTTTTGGGTATTATTATCATTGTTATCATTATCGCTATAAACATTATCATTATTATCATTGTCTCTATCATTATCGTTATTATTAGCATTATTGTTGTTATCATTATACGTATTATCAGTATTATGATCATTATTGTAATCATTTTCATCATCATTGATATTTCATTTTTTACTTTTATTATTTCTATGCCAATCATTGATATAATTACTGTCATTATTATTGTTATCCATATTATATATTTGAACAGCATTAACAGTATTGTCATCTTGTTATTTTTATCATCATCACAATCATCCATCTTTTTCTTTTTACACTTTTTATTATGTATATTGTGTAAGTAAGGTTGGTACATTGTCATGAATCATCATCTACTGACTGAGGGTAGAGGTCCATCTGCATATACTCGCAATAAAGATAAGGATCAGATTTAGACATTGTATATATTACATCCGCAATGAATTTCCAACATGCATTCTCCATTCTGCCATCCACATATCTCGATCTTCCTAAAAGACCGGTCAATGTCCTCTGAATCCATTCCCTCAGTTCACACGAGTTCATTCCCCTCAGTTCCTCCACTCGAAGGTCGCCCTCCTCCTCCACCTACCTCACACGAGTCCATTCCCCTCAGTTCCTCCACTCGAAGGTCGCCCTCCTCCTCCACCTACCACACACGAGTCCATTCCCCTCAGTTCCTCCACTCGAAGGTCGCCCTCCTCCTCCACCTACCACACACGAGTCCATTCCCCTCAGTTCCTCCACTCGAAGGTCGCCCTCCTCCTCCATCTACCACACACGAGTCCATTCCCCTCAGTTCCTCCACTCGAAGGTCGCCCTCCTCCTCCATCTACCACACACGAGTCCATTCCCCTCAGTTCCTCCACTCGAAGGTCGCCCTCCTCCTCCACCTACCACACACGAGTCCATTCCCCTCAGTTCCTCCACTCGAAGGTCGCCCTCCTCCTCCACCTACCTCACACGAGTCCATTCCCCTCAGTTCCTCCACTCGAAGGTCGCCCTCCTCCTCCACCTACCACACACGAGTCCATTCCCCTCAGTTCTTCCACTCGAAGGTCGCCCTCCTCCTCCACCTACCACACACGAGTCCATTTCCTTCAGTTCTTCCACTCGAAGGTCGCCCTCCTCCTCCACCTACCACACACGAGTCC
>NW_028234413.1:26528368-26533368 GCF_977035675.1 Penaeus japonicus | reverse complement strand
GAGAGATCAAAGCTGGAGGAGGGTTAGGTATGTATGCTTGCTTGTATGTATCTCCAAGTATTTATCTAACTCCTTTTGCATATGCATACATACGATACATGTGTTTGTTAGCATATGCACATTACACACACATGCACACACATATATATATACTTTCGCGCGTAACCTTTTACGAGTTTTTGTGTAATTAAAATATAGTTACATAAAGTAAATAAAAGCAGTTCAAAAAGTCAAACAGAAATAATTAGAAATCGAGAAAGAGACCCCCCCCCCATCCCCGCCCCTGCCCCTCCCTCTGCCCTCTCCATTCCCCAGCAGTATGGCCACCCCTGCTAATCATTTATCACGATTATCTAGCCTCGTTCTAACTAGCAAGTAAGGATTTTTTGGTCGTGTCTAGTATGAGTGTGGAATCCGATCTGCAAATAATGGATAAAAAAAATCTTATTCCTCTCCTCTTCTTTTCCTTTCTTATTCGAGTATGCAAATTTATTCATATTGGCTTCAAATATCATATGATTAAGGGACTATATTATATGAGGTTGAAATCAAGGAAATTGAATATTTTTCGCTGGAATCTTCTGCAAGAGAAGGGAGGCTGAATATTTATCTACTAGTGATGAGACTGATGCCCGTGGTTATATTACGTAATATATTATTGAAAATTAAAACATCTGATAAATCAAAATTAAATTTAAAAAAAAGTGAAATACACACATAATGAAAAGTCATTAAAAAATGAAAAACGAGAAAAAAAAGTAGCAAGCGTGCATCTTGTAATTATAGGAAAATTGCACGAAAGTAAACTTTGCATTTTTATAAAAATGTATATATAATGTATTAAAGATATTTTTCATATATATTTTTTTTTTCTTTATGCTGAACTCATCGCTCGCCTCAAAAAAGTAATCAGCGTCAGTTTATTTTTTCTCCTTTGTTTTTTGTTGTTGTTTTTATGCACATCATTATTAAATATTTGATACCTCGGCTTGATAGAGAGTTCTCCAATTTAGCTTCATTGGGGAGGGGGGGAGAGAGAGAGAGGAGGGGGAGAAAGAGAGAGAGAGAGGGGGGGGGGAGAAAGAGAGAGAGAGAGAGAGGGGGGGGGAGGAGAAAGAGAGAGAAAAGAGAAAGAGAGAAGAGGAAGAGTGAGAGATAGAGATAGAGAGAAAGAGCGCAGAAAAAGAGAGAGAGAGAGGGGGGGGGAGAGAGAGAAGAGAAGAGAAAATGAGAGAGAGAAGAGAAAATGAGAGAGAGAGAGAGAGAGGGGGGGTGGGAGAAAGAGAGAGAGAAGAGAAAGAAAGAGTCGGAGATAGAGATAGAGAGAAAGAGAGAGAGAGCGCAGAGAAAGAGAAAGAGAGAGAGAGAGAGAGAGAGAGAGAGAGAGAGAGAGAGAGAGAGAGAAAGAGAAGAGAAAGAGAGACAAATAGACAAACAGACAAACAAAAAAAGAGAATGTGAGCAGGAAGAGAGAAGAGTTAGGCATAAGAAGGGTGAGAGAGAGAAAAAAGGGGACTGAATAGGTTCTACAAATTAGAGAGATTTCTCGATACCACGTAACGACCATTAGTTGAATAGGTAGTGTTTTTATGATACCAGGAGGACTGATTAGACAGGTAGCGGTCATGTTAGCACACGCTGCTGGTGGGATGGTGACAGGAGATGGTGAGATGATACCCGTGACGGCTAGACTGTGTGACGTTCGCTGGCAGACGTTGTGATGGCGATGGTGACGTGTTTTGTCTAAACCAGTCGCCTCTGCTGGGTCATTATAACAAGGCTGCTTCTGGGGAAAAAATATATCGTAATTAGTGTTAAGACGTAGAAGTTGTAGAATGGGTAGTTATTGGAACAGATTCGGTGGTAAAATTAAGTAATGAAAGTGGAAATGATATGTATATTGCACTGATAGGATTAGTGGCAGGTATTGTTCTGTTTAAACCAGTCGCCTCTACAAGATCGTAATAACTACGCTGCTTCTGGCAAATAGATCGTAATTAGTGGCAGGTCGTAAAGGCTGGAGAATGGGTAGGTAGCACATTCGCAATGACGGTAGAAGGGATATGTATACTGCGCTGATAAGGTTAGTGACAGGTATTGTGTAGTGATGCCAGGTTGTTTGTCCAAATGATAGCGGTTGGTATATGGTTGTATAATGGTAATGCCATTGACGATAATAGGTTGTTTGTATATGTGAATGAGTAACGATTATGGAAATGTGAAAACATGATTATGAATGGGAAGTAATTAATTCTAAACTATTAAAAGTTGTACAGAATTGTAAAGGTGATTGAATAATGGTGATGATGTTCATGAGGAAAAAAATATAATAACTATAATTTTAGGAAAATAGAAAACTGGTTGATCTAATTATCAGGCATTAAAGTGAAGTGATGCTTATTCATAAGTGCAGATATAAAAGATGATAAATTTAATGGTACTGTATTGCAGAAATCATATGATACATTTATTTATCTTATATCATTTATCAGTAAATACTAGCTCGGTTGTTTTAATTCATATTTGTTGAATTCAAACATGATTTATCCATAACATAGTTCAAAAGAAAAAGAATAAAATAAGGGCGGCCTTATCTAAATTCAAGTAGTAGAACCTGTCTACATGTCTTTTGTCAGCCCGCTTAGGCTATGTAAATGATCACACATCGGCCATAGGTAAAACTCTCATGGGAGCGCTTCCAACCCACCTGCTGTTCAAGGCTCGCGCTGAACGTTCCAGCTCCCGGATGTTGCTGGCAGGATCTGAGATTATACAGCGAGAAGCCCGAAGGTGCATCGCTCATGACTGATTGCCGTGCCAGACGACGCCGATCGGGCCAAGCGTCATGAGGCCCCCCTGAACCTGGCCCTCGTGTCCGACGTCGCCAAGTTGTGAGTGACTCTCGTGCTGGAGAATGGATTTTCTTTCTCTTGCTTCTGACAGCATGGCGGTTTAGGGCGTCGATACGATGGTTGCGTTACGTAACGGCGAGAGGATATCCAGGGGGTACGAGACAATGGGAGAGTTAGTCATGTAAGCACAAGGCCACCCGAGTTGGATCCAGGAGAAAAAGGTCATTCGAAACTGCCGTGAGTCCGCACTTGTTATGGCCGCTTCGTCATGCATGCCTGATCAGTACGCCTCGCACACGTAGGCGCCGAGTGTGTCTGACAAGTAGCAAGTCTTGGCGGAAGTCCACCTGTCATGCAGGGGGTGGGCGTGCGGCCACGGGGTACAAGGGGTCGGTGTGTACCTTTCAAGGTACACCAGAGGTCATGGACAAGCAAGGGTGCCGGGGACGTCGTCGATGTCATGGGAATTGCTGGATCATCATTGGCCTCAACTGCCTCGCGCACCTGGAGGCTGCCCGTGCCTCGCGTGCGAAGCCAGCTGCGCTCAGGAGTCCGGGCGGGCGGGCGGGCGGGCCGGCCTCCCGGGACTCTTCGTGCTTCCACTCTCCTTTTACTTGGCTTTGGGTCTGTTGGACGGAGGAAGCTCTCTAGGTATTTTTATTGTGTAAACATGCACACAAAACTATCTGTCTATGTTTATTTTGTCTGTGTAAATCAAAATGAAGACGTTTTCTGTTCCTCTACTTTTTATTTTTTTCTCAGTTTATTTCTCCTCCTCCTTCTTCTCCTTTCCATTTTACTTATTTTCCTTTTACTTTTCCTTCTTCTCCTCCTCCATTTTTTTCTTTTCCTCTTCCTCCTCCTCCTTTTCCTCCTCCTCCTACTACCCCTTTTCCTTCTCCTTTTCCCTTTCCTTTTTCTTATCCTTATCCTTACTTTCCTCCTCCTCCTCCTCCTCCTCTTCCTTCTCCTTCCCCTTTTTCTTATCCTTCTCCTCCTACTCGTCCATCCCCTCTTCCTTCTCCTCCTCCTCCTCCTTCTCATTCTCCCTCTCCTTCTCCTTCTCGACCCCCCCCCCCTCCATTTCCTCCACCTCCTCCTCCTCTTCTTTCTCCTCATTCTCCTCCTCCTCATCCTACTCCTTCCTCTTCTTCTTCTCCTTCCCCTTCTTCATCATCTTCCCCTCCTCTTCCACATCCTCTTCCTCCTCCTTCTCCTTCTCTTCCTCCTTCCCTTTCTCCTCGTGTTTCCCCTCCTCCTCCTCCTCCTCCGTCTCCCTCTCCCTCTTCTCCTCCTTCCCCTTCTCTTCCTCCTTCCCTTCCTCCTCTCCTCTTCCTCCTTCCCCTCCTCCTCTTCCTCCACCTTCATCTTCACCTCACCTCCACATCCTCCTCCTCCTTCTCCTTCTCCTCCTCCTCCTCCTCCTCCTCCTCCTCCTCCTCCTCCTCCTCCTCCTCCTCCACCACCACCACCACCACCTCCTCCTCCTCCGCCTCCTCTATCTCCTCCTCCTCCTCCTCCTCTACTTCCTCCCTCCCCCCTCCCCCCAACGCCAACCGGGAGGTGATAGATCCACGCTAAGATGCTGCCGTGGCCAAGCCGTTGCAGCATGACCCCCGCTGCTACTGCTGCCGTGGACCCCATCCCCTGACCCCTCCCCCCTTCCCTCATGATGGAGAAGCAGGGAGGGGAAGTAGATGGAGAGTAGAGGCGATGAAGGAGAAGCGTAAAGGGGATGGCTAGGATAGAGGGGCGTGACAGTTATTTCTCAGCCATCCCTGTTTGTTTTTCTGCGGGATTGTGTGGAATGTAAATCGCTCGTCTCTCGCTCTCTCTATTTTAGCTCTCTTTCTCTCTCTCTCTCTCTCTCTCTCTCTCTCTCTCTCTCTCTCTCTCTCTCTCTCTCTCTCTCTCTCTCTCTCTCTCTCTCTCTCTCTCTCTCTCTCTCTCTCTTCTCTCCTCTCTCTCTCTCTCTCTCTCTCTCTCTCTCTCTCTCTCTCTCTCTCTCTCTCTCTTCTCTTCTCTCTCTCTCTCTCTCTCTCTCTCTCTCTCTCTCTCTCTCTCTCTCTCTCTCTCTCTCTCTCTCTCTCTCTCTCTCTCTCTCTTTCTCTGTACGTGTGTGTGTGTGTGTGTGGTGCGCGTGTGCGT
>NW_028234413.1:26518368-26523368 GCF_977035675.1 Penaeus japonicus | reverse complement strand
GTGGCACTGCAGCCCCTCGGACGAAAAGAAGCACTCCACGAATATGCGAGGCTCAGAGACTGTCGCTTGGAATTCCTCAGGAGTGCTGTGTCTCTCCGTCTGTGATATATATATATATATATATATATATATATATATATATATATATATATATATATATATTTATATTTATATATATATACATATACATATAGACTGATAGACAGATAGATGAAAAGATAGATAGATGATAGATTAATAAATAAATACATAAATATGTATATATACATACAAATATATATATATATTGTGTGTGTGTATATATATATATATATATATATATATATATATATATATATATATATATATATATATATATATATACATATATATATATATATAATATATATATTATTATATACATATATACATATATACATATATATATATATATATATATATATAATATATATATATATATATATATATATATATATATATATATTATGCAATATATATGTGTGTGTGTGTGTGTGTATTATATATACATAAATATGTGTGTGTGTGTGTGTTTTGTGTGTATGTTTGTGTGTGTGCTCTGTGAGTATTCTATGTGTTCTGTGTGCGTGTGTGTGTGTGTGTATGTGTATGTGTGTGTGTGTTTGTATGTGTGTGCGTGTGTGTGTATGTATATGTGTATGTGTATGTATATGTAGATGTGTATATACACTGTATATGTATATATGTATATATATATATATATATATATATATATATATATATACTAAGAAAACATCTATTATCTGCATTCTAAACAAACCGGATAGCAGCAAAAAAAAAAAGAAGAAGCATGAAAAACAGCTCAGATTCAAGACAGATTCGGCAGCCTGCGCTCCCTCCCCGCACAGGCGCTACCAGCTGTTCCTATCAGCAGGCAGCATAAACACCGGCCTGATGCCCTGTAAGCAGTTGCATGTACTGTCACTCATCTTGACTTTGGTGGAAATTAACGATATCGTCATGAGGCCCATGAGAGATTAGATGAAAGAGCCTCACTTAATCCTTATTAATGTAGACATCTTGAAGTAATTGCTATGGTTAATATTTTGGTCTTACGGGGATAAGATATATGACTGGCATTATCCTAGAATCCGGTCAAAATTACAGATGGGTTAATTGTTACTCCCGTTTTTATATCTAAAGGAAACTTGTTTGTGACAAATATGAGGCTGGTAATAACACCTTTTAATCTTGAGGTATCATTTATTTTACACAGAATTAGAGTCTGTGCACAGTAATCAAGCTGTCCAAATGGTATTTATTCTTCAAAGTATGACAAGTGGTCCTACGGATCGATTTTACTCTCCCTCCCCCAATGCCATTATCTGAGGGCCGCAAAACCTGGAAGACCTATTCTCCGCGCCGATCTAGGTCATTTCTACCATTCTGACCTTCCGTAGCTCAGGTCACCTTCTTACGTAGGGTCTCATCCATCCTTTTTCGAGACAGTGAGTCTCTACCTCGCTGCCAAAAGCACTCTCGTTACTCGTACCCTGCCCGTACATGTACTGAACGTACCCTGCCTTTCTCTCTATCCCTCGCGCCCCGTCCATCGATCTAACCATTTCCCGCATACTTCAGCTTTTGATTTACTTCCCTTTTGGTTATTCATGATCGTATTTCATTATCAAAATAAAAAAAGTATGATGATCGTCTTGTTCATCATCAATATCATCGTCATTTCTTCTCTTCCTTTTCTCTAACTTAATGAGTAACTATATATATAGTTATTTCGATATATGTTGATTTTTTTCCGTTAGCAATGTATTGTCCATCTCGACTTTTCTCTTGTTTTTGTTTGTCTCTCTGTATGTATGTATGTGTGTATGTATGTACGAGTCTTTAGCTCTTCTTCTCAACTTCTCATTCACTTCTTTCTCTCCTATGTCCCGTTTCCTCCTTTCCGCCTCCCTGTCTTCCTGCTTTTTTCAACATGTTGACATAGCTGTAAGGTTTTGTAAAATATATGTGAGCCCAAAGAGGGACTAAGATTGGGGTGAGGATAACCTATGTTACCTCATCCTTTTGAGATGTACGTAATCACTCTCCCTTCCATGGAACCCCTCACACCTCCCTTTCCCTTATATCTCCCTTTCCTCCAATCTTCCTCTCCCTCCCATCTCCCTCTCCCTCTTATTTCCTCTTTCCTCTCATTATCCTTATCTCCTTCACTCTTCCTCTGATATCTCTCTCCCTTTAATTTCCCTCTCCCTCCTATCTCCCTCTCCCTCTCATCTCCCTCGTCCTCCTATCTTATCCTCCCTCTCATATTCCTCGCTCTCCCATCTTCCTCCCCCTCTCCCCATCTCCGTCTCCCTCCTATCTCTCTCTCCTTCCCATCTCCTTCTCCCTCCCATCTCCCTCTCTCTCTCTCATCTCCCCCTCCCTTTCCCTATCATTACCTTCCTCCCATCTCCCTCTCCCCTTCCCTTCCATCTCTCTCTCTATCTATCTATCTATCTATTTATCTATCTATCTATCTATCTCCTCCTCCTCCTTCTCCTCCTCCTCTTCTTCTTCTTTTTCTCTCTCTTCCTCTCCCTCTCCCTCCTCCTCTCCCATTCCCTCTCCCTCTCCCTCTCCCTCTCCCTCTCCCTCTCCCTCTCCCTCTCCCTCTCCCCCTCCCCCTCTCCCTCTCCCTCCTTCCCTCTCCCTCTCTCCCTCTCCCTCCTCTCCCTCTCCCTTTCCCTCTCCCTCTCCCTCTCTCTCTCCCTTTCTCCTCTTCTCCTCTCCTTCCTCTCCCTCTCCTCTCTCCCCCTCCTCTTCCCGTTCTCCCTCTCCCTCTCCATATCCGTATCTTCTCCCTCTCCTTCTCTCCTACTCCCTCTCCCTCTCCCTCTCCCTCTCCTTCTTCCTCTCCCTCTCCCTCTCCATATCCGTATCCCTCTCCTTCTCCCTCTCCCTCTCCCTCTCCTTCTCCCTCTCCCTCTCCCTCTCCCTCTCCTTCTCCCTCTCCCTCTCCCTCTCCCTCTCCTTTTCCCTCTCCCTCTCCCTCTTCCTCTCCCTATCCCTTTTCCTCTCCCTCTCCCTCTCTTTCTTCCTCTCCCTCTCCCTATCCCTCTCCATATCCGTATCCTTCTCCCTCTCCTTCTCCCTACTCCCTCTCCCTCTCCCTCTTCCTCTTCCTCTTCCTCTCCCTCTCCCTCTTCATATCCATCTCCCTCTCCCTCTCCCTCTCCGTATCCCTCTCCCTCTCCCTCTCCCTCTCGCCTTCCCTCTCCCTCCTACCCCTCAGCCTCCCTCCCACCCCCCTTCCCCCCGCCCCTAGACGCGTGGCCCGGGGGGAGGGGAGGGGAGGGCTTAACCCATGCCTCGATTATCTACGGTGCTTAATCATAGCTTCATGTCTTATGTGGCCTGCTTGTGATGAGCCTTTATTTTTTTCGCTATCATGCTGGAAACTAATGGCTTTAAAGGTTCTCGAATTTGCATTTGGAGAAAAAAAAAGAAGATAGGAGGTTCGAGGTCAGAGAGAAATGCAAAAGAGAGGAGAGGGAAGAGCGAAAATGTGTTTGATTCACATCTCGTTGCATATTATGTCATACATTCCCGTCATCCGCTTCCACGGTCGAGAAGCAGCACCGGTCAGACAGCATTCAAACCTGTCTATCGCTCATAGTTGCTGGTTCTGGTTTCATCTCACTCTCTTTATTTTTTATTTTTATTTTGTTCTTTGTGTATGTCTTTTCTTTTTTTTTCCTCTTTTTTTTACTTGTTTTACTTCTGTTGAAAGCTTTCTTTTTTTTTTTTTTAGTTAGTTACTTGATTTCACATATGTTTTATTTTTTCTTTCTTATCTTCCTCATTTTTTTTTCTTTATTTATCTCCTTTTCTCTCGTTCTTTTATTTCTTCCTCATTCCCGTTTTGACTATTTACCTTTCGTGCCTCTGTCTTATTTCTCCCTATTGCCTTCTCCTTTACGCAAACTTTTCTTTTTTTCTGGGAATGACCCAAGTACCTTCAGCCAGGCCATCAATCTCATCATCTCCCCATCCGTCGCCCAATTCACTCTGGCCCGTCAGTCGTGTTCTTATCACCCCTTCACCCCTTCACCCCTTCACCTCTCCCCCTTGCCACGCCTTCCTCCCCCTTACTTCCCTCCCTTATTCCGGCGGACCCTCTTCTACCCTCGCTCCTTCACCTATCAAGAGGGAGGATAGGGGTCTACTCTTCCTCTCCTTCACCCTCTCTCTTCCTCTCTTCTTCCTTTCTCTTTTCTCCCCACCTTCTTCTCCGGTCACCCCCTTTCAGTCCTCCTTCTTTGTGCCCTTCATCGGTCCTTATACCTTTCGCTCCTTCCCCTCCTTTCATTCACCCCTCCCCCTCTCCCCCTTCACCCCCACCTCTCCGCCTTCCCCCTTCCTTCTCCCTATCCCCTTTCATCCCCCCCTCTCTACTTTCACCCCTCCCCCTTCTCCCTTTCATCACTCCCTCTATCCCACTTCATCCCTCCCCTTCTCTCCATTCCACCATCCCCCTCTAACCAGTTACCCCTCCCCCTTTCCCCTCTCACCTCTTCCCCTCTCCCCACTCCACCTCTCTTCCTCTCCCCTTTCACCCCTCCCCCTCTCCCCCTTCAACTCTCCCCTTTCACCTCTTCCTCTCTCACTACTCCACCTCTCCCCTTCCACCCCTCCCCCTCCCCTTTCACCTCTCCCCCCAACCCCACTCTACGTCTCCCCTCTCCCCCTCCCGCTCTCCCCCTCCCCACCCCTCCCTGCCCTGCCTCCTTCATTCCTCCGCCCGCGTGTGTCCAGAGGTTCCGTCCCCGGCTTCACGTTGCCTCCTGCCGGTGACTATTAACCTCCACGGCTCCCGGCAACACCCAGCAGCACTAACGATCTTATCGCGGAGACTATTGGCAGCAACATATTGCAATTAGCTGCCGCCTGTGCCGATTGCAAGGGCGGAGGGAGGGAAGGGGGGGGGGCTGGTTGCTACGGTTAGGGCCTTGCAAGTT
>NW_028234413.1:26505868-26508368 GCF_977035675.1 Penaeus japonicus | reverse complement strand
TATCTAATTGTGTCTGAAAGGGGTCTACCCAGCACAAGTGCATCTGAGTTTGTACCTATTCCGAAAAGGGGGAAAATCAGAGAATGAAGAAGAAAAACAAGGAAAGGGATCACCGACCGCTGGCCACTGTTCAAAAGATACAGCAGCTTTAAACGTGTTCTTCTCGCCAAGCATCATCGGGGGAGTAAAAGTTCACAGGAGCGTCAGAATATCATTATCAGTCCTCGTTGCGCGGATCAGAAAATTGTTATATTCATGACATTGAACTGGTTGAATTAGCTCAGGTCAGCCTGGAGGTTGATGGCATTTGCACCCCTTCAACTTTCCCACGAGAAGAAAAATATCGACGTTTAAACAAGCAGAGTTAATGGGTATTCTGTCTTGCAAGAATATAAACGTCAAATGTTTGCTTTTACAGCAGCTGCCTCATTGGACAGGAACATGCATCGCAAGGAGAGGCATTAACCAATCAGACTCTCAGGTTCTTGATTAATATATCAGTTAAGCAATCCTTTATATCAGATGATTATCGGCTGGGGTTCCTAGAAGGACCTCGCCGTATATGTACAGTATGCACAGTGGTCGTTTCCTCCCAGGTAAAGGATGATTTTCAAAAGTCCTTTCCATGAAGTGTAGAATTCAGATGTAACCTATTAACCATATAGCCTCCCATCCCTCCCTCCCACCCGCCCTCCTCACTTCATGCTCCGAAATGCTGCAAAAACTAATCCGATTTTGCCGAAAGAAACCGTAACCTACAAAGAGAAACCGATGGCTGCAAAAAAAGGTAAACTGCGCTGATAAAAAGTAACCTTAAACTACAAAATAACTATCGTTAGCCCCGGCGAGGACGTGCAAGGCCCACGAAGGGTTATAGATCAGTGGTAAGTTATGACCTTGCTGACCTTACATAGGAACGGTTGTTCTGACAGCCCCGGCCATAGAGAGATGATTGATTGCTCTTTTTACTCCAAGGGACAAGCCGAATTTGACAGCCAGATATAATCGGCTGACAGGATTTAATCACACATCTTAGCGCTGGGATGTGAGTGATCGACGGCGGAAAACATCATGCTTATTACAGGTCATGCTGGACTGGTTATTGTCGTTCCTCTCTTGGCTCTGTACTCGCCTGCCTTGGCGACTTCTTTTATGTCCTATTTGTAGTGTGCCTCTCGTGATGACTGTTATTTCTAGTCTGCTTGCTACAGTGACTTTAAAATGATTCTTACTTACCAGTTTTAATGTCAATTCTTAGCTAACGATCACCCCCCGAAAAAAATGAAATTTTGGAAACTCATATTGTTGAGCACACCAATTAGGTGAACTAGGAAGAGCAAAGATAGAATTCTCAGAAAACAAAGGACTAGAACAGAAGAAGGGCGCGTGTGTCTGGTGCACCACACACACGTAGTTAGAGCGAACGACGGCGGATTATGATAACCTGGCGGTAGGAGCGGACGACCTCGGGCGCTAGACCACCAGGGCAGACATACACCACGACCCTCGAGAAAAAGCTGACGTGCCTTGGCATTACCTGACGGAGGCGTAGGATACTTGCACGTCATCCAGGAGGAGCTTCTCGGCGATAGGCAAGGATCTCCTCGCGACATGCGGGCCCTGTATTTCGCCTGTGCCGCACGTACGAAGAGGCATGGGCCTTCGCATGGTGTTTTTAGACTGAGTTCTTTTTTAGCTAGGATATGAATCTGGAAAGGTATATTATGTGACTGGAAGTATATTGTATATATTCTACATGAAGAGGGCCTCGGGAGAAGAAACAGTTCAAAGTATTATTTCATCAGAACGCCTATTACAGAGATTCGCGAATAGTTTTATTACCAAATTCCACGAGACACGTTTCGTGAAACAGATACACCGCAGTCGCTGGCGAAGCGGCCGTTCGGATCACTGCTAGGCCACCAAGGCTAACACGGCCGCCAATTAGTCTGTTGAACATCGTGGTATTCGGATTAAGACGTTATCAGACCACTCAAGTATCCGGACCGAGGCGTTATCGCGACTTGAGATTGGCAGCGAGGAATTACACTCAGCCACAAATGGTGTTATTGTCGGGGGTCGTTTGCGCATGCGCTATAGAGGGCGATGGCAGGTGTCCGGTCTTTGGATTCCGAAGTCGGATTGCAAAGACACTGCCGATTCGAATTAGAAATAGCTGCAGTATCTTCCAGATCTTCTAATCGGAATAAGAAAATCTTTTAGATATGCGCAAGGAAGGCCAGCAGCTAAAGAGTGGAGGAATAAAACCCGAGCCACAAAAGCCGGACGTCTCTCACTATCCTGACCTTCTCCGCCGTGGCTTCCTTCTGCTCGATATCGAAAGAGTCTTGAATCACAGACGTTTGAGAGGAGCAACAAAGAACAGCTTCGACTTCTTGTTTTCGCCTCTGGCTTGCGAGGGAAGGGGTGGGGGGGGGGGAGGTGGAAGGGTTAGAGAAGATGAGGGAAGAGGAGAGAAGGAGAAAGAGAGGGCGAGGGG
>NW_028234413.1:26480868-26488368 GCF_977035675.1 Penaeus japonicus | reverse complement strand
GGTGACGTTTAACCTACTCTGGTTATGACTGGTATAATTTCTGCTATTTTTTCCTGAAAGAGCTGCCTACTTAGGGAAATTTATTCGATAATATACTGCTTGACCTTGTCCTAAGTTGCTGTTACAACAAAACAATTGATCTGAGTTGTCCTTGATTGCTTTTTTGTGCACTTCTTATGCTGTTTTTAATTGAATTGCTTGTGATAAGACGATGCAGACAATGTTGCTGTGCTTGCAGTCGAAATGTCGTACACTTTCTTGTGTTGCAATGATTGTAAGCGACATTTTATTTCAGAATTTAGATTGCATTTATTCTGTCTATTTTATTTTATTTTGTTCGTTCTCCATTTATGTGTGCCAATGATTAATTTATGCGTCGTTCCTATCAGATGATATATCTCAGCATTAATTAGCCGAAGTACCTATACGTTTGCTATATTTTCTTTTTTTCTTGCAATAATGCATTCAAGCGTTGCAGAATACTCTCTCTACCTATCTAGCTATCTCTCGCTCTCTCTATGCATATATATGTATATATATGTATATATATATATATATATATATGTGTGTGTGTGTGTGTGTGTGTATGTGTGTGTGTGTGTTTGTGTGTGTGTGTGTACATATGTATGTATGTATGTATATATATATATGTATATATATATATATGTATATATATAATATATATATATATAAAATATATATATATACATATATATATATATATCTATATCTATATCTATATCTATATCTATATATAATTATATATTTTATATAATCCCTATATATATCCCTATATATATATTTTATTTCTTCCTCTCTCTCTCTCCTCTCTCTCTCCTCCTCCTCTCTCCTCTCTCTTCTCTCTCTCTCTCTCTCTCCTCTCTCCTCTCTCTCTCTATCTCTATCTTTCTCATTCCTCTATCTCTCTATATCTCCCCCCCCCTCTCTCTCTTTCTCTAATAATGTAGATCAATTAGATACTCCGACGAAACCGAGTCCCTAACGAGCAATTTAGAGCAAAGATCAGATATTCCAAAGACAGTGGCATAACCCGATACGGCACCTACAACGAACGCCCCAACTCGACTGGCCAATCGACATTTGATTAGTGTTTATGCGGCGGTAAAACAAGGAGGGAGGAAGGCCACAACAACAAAAAAGAATAGTGAATAAATAAATAGAATTCAGATATGGAAGACAACAACACCAGCATCAGAATCACAGAGTGACGATGACAATCACGTTCATTGATCGAGGCGTCTTCCGGTTGAATGCTCTTGATTGGATAGTCGCCGGATCCGGGAAACAGGGCCGCTGTTCCGTCTGATTTGTGGGACGATGGGATTCTGGCGAGTGATTATCCGATAATGCTGCTCGACATACTCGGTTTGGGCTGTGATTATAGATCTGCTCTGCTGATATAGGGATTTTTTTTTTTTTTTTTTTTTTTTTTTTTTTGCCTTGGGTGTGTATATATGTGTGTGAGTGTGAGTGTGTGTGTGTGTGTGTGTGTGTGTGTTTATATACACACATTATGTTTGGAGATATTATCAACTTCATTGTTATTGTCATTGTCATCATAAGTAGTAGTATTGTTGCTTTATTATCATTTTCGTTATCATTATCATTATCATTTTGTTATCATCAGGATAATCATCATTATCATTACAAGCATCATTATTTTTGTTATTATTGTTATCATTATCATTTTTGTTATCATTTCTATCATTATTATTATTATCATCATTACTATTGTTATCATTATCAATGTTATTATTTTTATAATCATCATTATTATTCGATCATAATATATCATTAACATTATCATCATAATTATTTGCTGTTATCAGGATGATTGTCATTATTGTTATTATCATTATTATTGTCTCACTCTGTCTCAAATTGTCCATCTGGACTATACGATTTATAACATATTCCAGAACTTGATAATAGCTGGAACAAAGCATCTTGAATAATACCAGGTACGATGATGTACAGGTGTCAGAGAGCATTCATTCATACTCAAGAGAATTTCTAGTATGAGGAATATATGAGGAATATAATGTAAAGGAAGTCTAGAATATAAAAGATGCTCACCATTATTATATGGCGCTTACATAATTGAGAAGGAGTCAATCAGACGTCGATGGTTAAAATCAAAATTTAAGTTAGGTAGTAAAACTCATCTAAGTTGAGCAACTTGAGATGATAATCAACTGTAGACATCCAGGCCTGTGAACAGCATTCAAAATGTGACAGAATAAAATAATAAAATTATCTCAAAACAGTATAGCGAAGCAGGCCCAATGTTTGTGCAATAGATGATGAGATGTTTTGAAGATGTTTCTCAAAAGTCAGCTGATGATGTGAGACCCAGTAGCTTTAAATATTCAACATTTTGTATCCTATCATCAAAAATAAGTAAGTCAGGTTGAGGAGGGAAAAGGAGGCATGGTGATAGAGCTGGTCTTCTGTGACTGAGCCTTATGCCTTATACATGCCACCAAGCAATGATTCTAAAAATATCTTTGTTCAGAGAAGCAGTAACTACAGCTCTATTTTGGAGAGAATATATAAGAGCACACAGGTATCATCTACATAGAATATTATCTTATTTTCAAGATCGTTCTTCATGTCAGAAGTAAAAGCGACAAAAAATAAGGGTCCCTAGACACTACCTTGTGGAACACCGGGGATAATAGGGTTAAAGTCTGAAAAATAACCATCTACACAAATTTAGATATATAAAAAAATAAAATAAATAAATATATTGCTACCGACTCCAAAACTTATATCATCATCAATATAATTGTCTTTGTCATTATCATCACCTTGATCATTACCGTTATCAATATCACTATCATTACCTATCATTATCATCATTATTATATCAGTATTATTGTTGTTGTTGTTATCGTTATTGTTATTGTTAATATTATTATCATAATCATGATCATCATTGTTGTTATCTTTATCACTTTATCATTATTATCATTACCATTATCATTATTTTATCATCATTACTATCATTACTATTATTATCATTATCACAGTTATCATTTTTATTATCATTACCACCACTATTACTGCTACTGCTACTACAGTCATAATCATTATCATCACTATTATCACCATTCATATTACTATCATTTCTTATTATTATTGTTATTGTTGTTATTATTGTTATTACTTTTTATCATTATCATTATCCTCATTATTGTTATAATCATCGTTATTGCCATTATCATAATTATTATCATTATTTCAATAACCATCATCATTATCATTGTTGTTGTTGTTAGTATTATGATCTATGTATACACTCCGAGAGAAAGACAGACACACGGGTAGAGTAATAAACAACCTCAGATTTTGATTTTGTCACAAGGCCTATATTTTCCCGAATATATTCCTCCCTATCCAAAGCAAATCAATAGGTCTACTTTTAACCAAGCATGATTAAATATTAGTATAGTTTTATAGTATTAATACCGGTTGACATTATAAAAATGTATGATTAAGGGATGTTTTGTGTGCCTAAATTATCTTAAAGGAATATCCTCAAACCCTAAAGTGAAGACATAGTCCCCTGACAATGGCTTTCTCATGACGTCCCTGGTCGTGAGAAAGAAATTGATATCAAAATAAGCAAGACAAAGGAGACTTCAGGAAAGTCAAACGCTACATGGGAGGAATCTCAAAGGGTCTTTCATGTGAGAGAGGCGCAGTAATCAAAACTTGCATGAAGAAAATGTTCTCTCTCTCTCTCTCATTCTCTGTCTCTCTCTTTCTCTCTCTCTCTCGGTCGTTCTCTCTTTCTCTCTCTCTCTCTTTCTCGGTCGTTCTCTCTCTCTATTTATCTATCTCTCACTCTTTCACTCACTCACTTTCTCTCTCACTCTCTCTCTCTCTCTCTCTCTCTCTCTCTCTCTCTCTCTCTCTCTCTCTCTCTCTCTCTCTCTCTCTCTCTCTCTCTCTCTCTCCCTCCGTCGTCCTCTCTCTCTCTCTCTCTCTCTCTCTCTCTCTCTCTCTCTCTCTCTCTCTCTCTCTCTCTCTCTCTCTCTCTCTCTCTCTCTCTCTCTCTCTCCTCTCTCTCTCCCTCTCTCTCTCTCTCTCTCTCTCTCTCTCTCTCTCTCTCTCTCTCTCTCTCTCTCTCTCTCTCTCTCTCTCTCTTTCTCGGTCGTTCTCTCTCTCTCTATCTATCTATCTATCTATCTAGCTCTCACTCACTCACTCACTCACTTTCTCTCTCACTCTCTCTCTCCCTCCCTCTCTCTCTCTCTATCCCCCCCTCTTTATAGTTCGAAAGAGCAGTCGTATCTTGGAAATGCCCAAGGAACCTTAAAGAATAAAGGATAACCTTTCACTGCAGTATCTACCGATTCGGTCGAAGATGAAATGTTTTTAGTTCTTGGGAAATTATAGTTATTCAATGTGCTGCAGCAATGGCAATGGATAAGAAACTGGAAGAAGTGCAGCGTGTTTTATCTTTAGGCTTCCAGACGCTGCAATGTATAAAATGACAAGGCGGAATGAACAATGAACATGGATTATTATAAGAATGAGAAAGATAAAAAAAAAGTGGATGTCGGAACTTGTCTCGATCTTTGGTTATGCAATTCCCGTAGTGCGATAATTGTTTTAATTTTCAAGTTAATGATAATGAGTTCCATGTTTTGCTTTGTTTTCGTTTTGCTTATTCCATCATCCCCTTTTTTTACGTAAGCCTTTTACAGTCTGTCGATGGATGAGATTAGGTATTATAAATTTACCTTATCGGTTTATTACAAGTAGGCTATCGTGTGATAAATTCAATAAAGGCGATAATCACGTCACATTTGCCAATTAAAAGGATTCCCATCTTCCCTAAACTAGCCTGCAGTTTGACCCTTCCAAGAAGGACTAGTTTTTGTCGCGCATTCGGAAGCAGGTGTTACAGGTATCGGTGCAGGGCTGCCAACCTATTTTTTATTAAGGAAATCTAATATTTATTTGATCACACTATACTTTACTTCTTTTACCTGAATTATGTATTAAGTATAATTCATTATTTAAATTTTGAGCAATAATGTTGTTCGGATAGAATTAGTTTCCATCTAAATGAATGATAAATGTAAATTACCCAGATATTTTGGTAATTTAACCAGTTTTTTTAATTATCTCGAGTCATTGACATTACTGTATCTGAACAAGATAAGTTTAGAACATGTTGCTGTTATAAGTATACTTTTGGTCGTGATCGTAGAAGCATCTACATATAATGATCCAGTAATATGATATATACTCTACACTACCAATTAATCATAATATGCATCTCGCCGTTGTTATTGATGTTGTTTTTAAGTGCGTGTCCCGATTTTCGCTTTCTTGAACGGCTACCATTCGACTTTGCGGAAGACTTGCATGCTCCGGAGATACCAGGCCGCTCGAAATTTCTGATTTGCAATGGTAATGAGAGATGCGAGACTTCTCCAAGTGTTTGTTCGATCAGATCATTAAAACCTCGAGGGACCCACTTTTTTTTCTTTTTTTCTTTTTTCTTTTTTACCTGGAGGGCTGGTTGCTTCTAGAGCCGAGTCTAATTAAAAATATATATTTTTTATATCAATTGAACTGGATACTTGTGAAAGAAGGAGTTGGGATGCAGATCTTTAGCGAAATCTTTTATGTGTAAAACGATAAGAAGCTGTTTTTTTTTTTTTTTTTTTTTTTTTTTGAGAGTCTACATCAGGAGAAGTTACACTGTGGATCAGACTGGTTGTCACACGATGATACTTTTATCTTTAATTGCGGTGCGGATAGATTCGCTGCTACTGTATATGGCTCACTGCCAACGAGCTCTTTATTCTCCGGTAACTAAATATTCTTCTCCGCTGTTCTTCGGTTTTTGGTATTGGGACTCGATCTGGCAAAAAGAAGCGTAAAGCAAAGTAGAGGTATTTCTAGTATTTGCAATGATGATACCAAACATACCTACCTTCTGTTAGTCGCGAATCCCGCTCCTGTGACATGGCAGTTTTGTCATGTAAAATGTCAAATCTCTATTCATTTACTTTGGATCAACGAGTATTAAAACCATAACTCGAAACAAGGTCATTCTTTCAAGCAAGAAGGGAGGAGTGAAGCATTCTTCTTTTTTATCCTTTTAAGATGAGTAACTAATAGAACGTGTATTTAGGCATCGCTGCGAGGGCAATAACCCTTCCGGAATTTTGGAGTGTATGAAGCATCTCCTCATATCTATTTCAAGTGATTTCTATTAATGGATATTGAGCTGTGATTGGTGCCTAACTATATTGAACATTTCTATATGGGGAGAAGGTAGAGCAGATCAGAATTGCAGTTAAGTGGCCATGCATCTCAGGTACCAATCTATAATCTGACAGTAAAGAAAATAGAAATATAACAGCCGGTCACAGTAATAACCTCGAAAAAAAAGCTAAAGATGAACTGGGAGATGGCTGATCCAGTGCCAGATGAAGGAATGGCATCCGCACATCACGATCCCCAACCTAGATCGGAGCACCAGCAAACACCACGGCATACCACCGCCGCATTTCACTAGATGTTGTACCACGAATCTGGAACAACTCCCCTCCTTCTCTTCCTTGCTCTCCCTCCTCCACCAAATACCCCCCCCCCCCTCCCACTCCCCCTTTTCTCCCGTTCTTATGCTCTCTCCGGACTTGCTTGAGCGGATTTGCTGGCTTGGTGGCCGTTGTTAGCCGTCTTCCTCGCCCGGAGATTGAAGCTGTGATATGTTTATCGGAGAGTAATTGAATTTTGATTGTAGGAGCGCAGTGTCCATGGCCTGAGCACCTGACGCTCTCGCTTATTCATTTGTGTTGCGGCTTGACTTTGTACTACATGGAGGGAAAGAGAGAGAAGATAGAAAGAAGGAGGAGGGGAGGGAGGGAAGAAGGGAGGGAGACAGAGTCAGAGACAGAGGCAGAGGTAGGAAGAGTGTAGAGAGAGAGAAAAAAAGAACATAGAGATATAAAGATAGATAGACACAGAGGGAGGAGGGGGGAGAGAAAGAGAGAGAGGGACAGACAGACAGACAGACAGAGAGAGAGAGATAGCAAAAAGTTGAGGAAGGGAGCAAAGAAGGAATTCCAATTTCTACCTGTCATTCCACCCTTAAAAGGAGAGAGAGGAAGAAAAAATACTTCAACCTACAGGGAAGATTTTCTTCCAGGCTTGCACAGTGCTTTTATTTGTTTTGCCATAGGAAGTGTAGATGTGAGAGCGTATGTTTCTGTCCATACATGCAGTGGCCAAGCAGGAGGGCTGACGCGGAATGGAAACACCTCAGCCTCCATAGACCACCCAGAGTGCCCCGTTGCCCCTCCGTGCGCCCGCCTCTGCTCCTCCTAAAAAGCTAATGTAACAGAGGTGTGGGTGTGGCGCCCCGGACTAGCTAGGGCTGCGGCGTGGCAGGACCCCTAACTCATCGCCCTTTGTGAGTGTTTGGGCAGCGCGTGCGCCGCCCCACCCGAG
>NW_028234413.1:26450868-26453368 GCF_977035675.1 Penaeus japonicus | reverse complement strand
TTAAACTTCACATTGAGGAAAAAATTGACCTGAATTAGGCTATGTATTTATTGATTACTGGACATATAAGTCTGTATGAGGAAGTGGCAAATATCTTTAGAATCTTTTAGACGATTGCTTTAGTACTTTCTAGGGATGTTTCTGACTATCATTTGCATTTCATTTAGAAGAAAACTAATCTGAAAACATAAATCAAGGTAAGTATGATTTTCATTTGTACTTACTGATTGTTTTGAACTATTAGCATTTATCATCGATGCAATGAAACGTGTCTAAGTCAATCTTCGATCAATTTCGTATTGTTCATTCAACCGTTAATTGGTTAGTAATAACCACAAGGAGTCAAAGTCCTCATTACATTTGCTATTCGGTTCCCGGGAGGCTTACTCATAAAAACCGCATATTCCCCTAAACGCATTCCAAAAGCTGAAAAGCCTCCAGTACAAAGCATTGCAATCACTTCTCTTTTGAGGGAATTTAGAATATCCTCATTAACGTTATTGAAATTTCACGATTTTAATCTCGAGAAAAAATAATAAACCGACCGGGCCCTTTTCTTCGACCCCGAATAATAAGTGGGTCGTGTGTCGAGAGCCCCATCACTCTGTGCAAGCTGCTCCTGGGCGCACAATTTTATGCTCGAGTGGGGCTGATGGTAGCTACGCCCGCACCCCCATCCCCCTCCGCCCCCGCCCGCTTGTACCCTTTCCTCGGGGCTTTTCGTGGGCTACTTTGACTCTACCTGATTTAGCTTCTTGATGTTCTTTTTGGCTAGTTTGGTGTGATATCCCGGCTGGTTTGGCTTAATTCTCGGGCTATTTTGGCATTGCTTTCTGTGTTTGTTTGTTTTTTTTTTGTTTTGTTTTTTTAAGTTCTGGCTATCTTTGTGTCCTTGTTATGCCTTATACTTCTTTTGTTTGCTCTCGTATTTGGGAATCGTATTCCCTTTCTTCACACATAGTTATTTCATCCGGACCATAACATTCGATAAATACTTCTACAAAGCAAGACGTAGTTATTAGTTTATCATCTCACTTCGACCTCTTTCTCCTGACCTAATCTATCCTAACTTATCCTCAACTCATCTATTTTACCTAATCTAATCTAAGGTATCCTAACCTAACTTAACCTGATTGTTATCCCATACAGCGTACGTTCTCTTCCCAATTTTAACTCCGTTAACTGTTATGCTGTAGTTTTAGTAAGTATAAACTCCAGTTTCTATATGCTTTAGCCAGTTAGAAATTTATAAGGGAAACAGTTTACAGATCTTGTGATTTAGAAGTATTAATTGATTCTATACATCTATAGACAGTCGTTATAACATCAGGCTGTAGAATACAATTCATGCTATGTCGACCCATCGTGCTCTATGTTCTAGGGTTAACTTGCATGTCCTCAACCTACGGCTAGAATACGTGTTCTCCGAACAAAGCCGTTCATGTTTTCTAATCTACCTATTCCAGATATACTCCTGGCGTTTTAATGTGCATTGGCTTCGAGGCATGTCTCTGCATTCCCTTTGCTGAGTGTTCTTATATCTATTATCTTTACTATTTCTTTCTTTGTATATTCATATTATGAATAGTATGCGTGTTTCTCTCCAGCTGGAGTTTATATTGCAAACGAGATCACGACTGTAATGGATTCTGTTTTGTGAACTAATTTACAAATGAAAAGAAAATAGCATTTGTGATGGATATACGCGATAGACATTTATTGAAAAAATAAAATCAAACATTTATTCGACCCTATTAAGAGTACTGACTCTTAAACAGTGAATGCAGACTAAAACAACAAAAAAGATATTGGTAGGTGAATAAAGAGACAAAAATCTCTTCCTTTTCCTCTGAACGTGATCCGGATTTCTACACTTGCAATTTTGTTTTCTCGTAAAATGTTATTCCAAAGATATTTTCACTTGTACAGGGATTTTTGTGCCCGATCCGTTTATAGAGTAAAGAGTTACTCATTCCGGTTCTGCCCAGGCAAAAGTAATGTATGCATAGGCAAACGTCCTGTCAATTAAATGTATAGACACACACTTAGACAAACAAACAAATGGACGAAGACTAAGATGTAGTTATTATCAGTCTTTCCTTTCTTCGGACCTGGCGATCAAACTACCATGCATCTCGGGTGATACATTGCATTCCTTTGAAAACCTTCATGACAACCCACACTTTGTTCAAGGCATTAGGCACAATAACCTACATAACAGAACTAATCACTATCAAGAGGCATTAAAACTTATCACTGCTCTCTTACGAAAGTCTCAAGGAAAACTGGTCCTCACAGTTGGACAACATTAAGACGATTTCCCCATCTATGGATCCGCTTGTTTGCATCCCACATTCCTGACCCCGCCTGACCTCCCGACACCAGGTGGGTGGGGCAGCCTTCAGGAGTCGAGCATATATGGTAGTGAATAACAATGCTCTTCTATGTTCCGCTCGACCTTACGTTCACCCAATCACAAGGTTGTGATTTGCAGACCAAC
>NW_028234413.1:26433368-26440868 GCF_977035675.1 Penaeus japonicus | reverse complement strand
CGAAACTAACCACAATTCCTCTCACTTCATATTTCTCTATATTTTCCTACTCCATTTCTCATAATTCTTTCGGTTGGTTGAATTATATTTTTATTCCATCATTGCTCCCTTCTTTCTTTTTCTCATCTCGCTTCTCCCTAGTTCCTAGTTCTACTTCTTCTCTCTCTTCTTTCTCAATTTTCTGTTCGCTCCCATTTCCCGATTCTTTTCTCATTTTTCCTTCTACGATTCCTTTTGGTTGTCTCGTGTCTCCCTCTTCCTTTCCTCATTTCTATTATTTCCTTCTCGGCTTCTGTAGATTTCTCTTTTTTCTTTTCTTTCTCTCTTTTCCTAATTTCTCTCTTTCTGTCTTCTCTTTTTCTTACTCTTCCGCCTCTTTCCTGTTCTAGATATATTTTCTCCTTCTCCTATTTCTGTTCTTTTCCTCTGTCCTCGCCTCTTCTCCCTCCGCTCTCGACTCTCTCTCGTCTCTCTCTCGCGTCTTCTCTCCTCCGCTCATCTCTCCTCTCTCTCGCCCTTCTCTCTCTCTCTCTCGCTCTCCTTTTAATATATAGTGAGAGGTAAGATATATATATATTAATATATATATATATATATATATAGATATATATAATATATATATATATATTTGGTATATAGAATATATGATTATATATAGATTTATAGATATATAGATATAATATATTTATATATAATCATATATGTTTAGGAACATATATATAAATTTATAAAATATATATATAGATATATAACATATAGATATATATATATAAGATATATTAATAGATATAATATATATATATATATGTATAAATGATTTGATATATATATATATATAGTATATATATATATATATATAGTATTATATTTATATATATATTATAACATAATATATATTATATACATATATAATAATATATATATAATATATATATAGCATATATATATGAATATACATATAGATTATTTATATATATATAATATAATATATTATATTATATGTTTTTATAAATACACATAATAGATATATATAACCATATAAATAAATAATATATATATATTTTAACATATATATATAATATATACATAGAGAGAGCGAGAGCGAGCTAGAGAGATAAGTGCCACACTTTGGTCCAATCAAACCACCCCCACCCCACACCCCCCCACACCTATAGCCACATATCACCCTTACCACACTCTACACTCTACTATCATCTAACTATATCTCACACATAAATCTCACTCAAATCTCTAAATAACTACGATCAACAGCCACACACCCAACCATCCCATCTACAACATATACACTAACAAACTTATACATAAACTACCACTCACTCCTCTTATCACACAACACCACATTAAATCACAATCTCTCACCACAACCAACTCACACATCCACATTCACTTCTCTCTCGGTACTAACCACACACTCCCTCTCACTCTCATCAGAACTCTCACTCACAAACATATATACACCAAAGTACACACACACTCACATTCAAGACACAACTCTCACACACATCACACACACCCCACTCAACCCAATTTATACCCGCATACGCAAACCCAACAAACAATAACAAACTTACATACTTCCTCAACCGACTTCATCATCAGGCCTCACGAACACACACTTCTCATCACTATAACACTAAAACCACTCACACAATATCCACGACGACTACCTAACTCTAACCACACACACACCCACTCTCAAACACTCACAAAATCTCTCACGACTCACAAAACACCTCTCCAAACTATCTGTGTGTTTGTGTGATGTTTTTATGTGTGTTGTGTGTGTGTGTGTGCGCGCGTCGCGCGCGCGTGTGTGTGTGTATTTGATTGTGTGTGTTATGTGTGTATATAGATATACATATATATAATATATATATATATATAAATATAATATCATATACGCTATAATTATTTATAATATAAATATAAACTATACATATATATATATATTATATTTATACATGCCTCCACGCACGACTACACTCCTATAAGGTATGTATGTATGATTAAATATCAATATATATATATTGATATATATAATATAAATATATATAATATATATATATATGTAAGATTATACATATATATAAACATAAATAAATATACATAGGTATGATAGATATGATTATATATATTTTTATTTTATATATATATATTTATATAAAAAATATATATATATAAGATATTATAAAGAGAGAAAGAAGAGAGAAATTTATGTGCCAAACACAACAACACACACACATATCAACATATATATATATCATATATATAATATAAATATTATATATATATATATATATGTAGATATATATATATTTATATATATATAGAGAATATATATAAATATATATCTATATAAATATAGATATATGCATATATGTTGCATATCATATATATATATATATATGTTATACTATATATGCTATATATATATATATATATATATATATATATATTTGTTGCCTCCTCCCCTTCTCCTAAGTAATCGTTTGTCTATGTATCTATCTATATGTTCATCTATCGCTTCTTCCCACTCACTTTATCCCAAATATGCTCCTTCTACTCGCCCTCCATCTCCTTTTCCATCTCCACATTCTTATCAGTTGCCCATTTCCCAACTCTCCCCCACCGTGTTTTCCTACGCTTTCCTTCTTTGCACTTAGGCTGATGGCAAGCACCTCATCAACCCCTACACAAAGAGCCCCCCCTCACCCATAAAACCCCCACCCCCCCAATTCTCTTGGAGAACTACCCGCCCCACCATCCCAACTCCCCTTCTCCCCATCCTATTTTTCGACGCCTCCTCCACCGTGGCCTCGCCCCCTTCAGGAGGGCCTCCCCACAAGCCCCTCCCGTTCAATGTATTAAAAGGCTTGTTTCACTTACTTCATTTTCGTTCTCTCGTTTTTAATCTCTCCCTTATCGTTTTATATCGTTTTTACAGTGAAGATATATATACTCAGATATGATGCATTAGGGTACATGCATTAGAACTCACACACGCACGCATAGATAAATCACTAAGCCAAGCCGCGTGTAGCGCCCTCCTCAGCTCCCCGGCCCGTCGCCTCGTAAGAAGCTTCATCTCGTTACCATGACAATGTCGGGAGCGTCACGACCTCCTCGACGGCTGATCACTCGTGAGTTATCGCCGCCGCCGTATCTTACGCCATCTCGTCGTCGTCTGTCGAAGCTTAGAGCGGGTCACGCCGATCATACGGGACTCCGAGGAGTGAAAGCGGAGGGGCTTAAGTCGCCCCCTTAAGAAGAGATTAAAAGAAGATGGAAATTTCGTATCTGCCGAGCTCTTCAATCTTGAGTGTGTGTGTGGATTGCGTTTTTTCAGGCTGCCATGATTATGGGTTTTCACCGGACTATTACCTTTGCATCTTTCACATGCATGTAACATTAAGGTACTGAAATGATCATTGTGTCTTCTGTAGTCTTCATAATTTTCCTTCTTCTTCCAATCGTTGTCTATTCTCCCTCACACTCTCCCACCTTGGACCCCTCTCTTCCACCCTAGTTCTTGCCTTCCCCCCCCCCCCCTTTATCCACTAAACTCCCTACTCCTCCCCCCGACTCGCCCTGACCCGGCCTCTATAAGTCTTCGCTATTAACCTGAAAACTTGTGGAAGTAATGACAGGTGTCTAATGCGCTTATCCTAAACCGGCAGCCGCTTTGTATGCGGGTACTGGTGGCTATATTGGTTGTTAGCAACGGTATGTGGTGGTACAGGTGGAGGTAGTGGTTGTTTATGGTAAGTACTGTGGAACTTATCCTGATTGTTGCTTTTAATCTATTAGTCTTATTGATACCAGATGGTTCCTCGAATGTTAATTGAAACCCCAGTGGGTTATTCCAGTCTTCTCGGCGTGTTTGTGCTTGCCACTGTCCATCCCTTCTTCCGTTTATCTTTTCATTCTTTCTGCATCTCGTTGCTGTTTAAGGTTTCTCCTTTTTCTTTCCGATGGTTGGTGGGTTGATACAGGATAAATATATCTTGTGTGTGTGTGTGTATGTGTACATATATGCATATATTTAGCCAATCTCTTATGCACTCAAACGTGATTACACATTCATAACGAAGGTTATATAATCAAAGGCTAAATCTAGTAAAATCAAATATTCATCTTTGATAATGAAAAATTCATGTAACGGAATTAAATATCAAAAAGGCAATTTCATCCATCGGGAAGCCAGTCTTATTTCATTAAGCGGATTATCATAATTTGCTTAATGTAAATTATCTCAATCAATTAAGCCGGGCACAGACGCATAATGTTTTGGCTACTGCAGCGCTGCGGTGTGTGTGTGTGTGTATGAGTGTGTGTGTGTGTGTGTGTGTATGAGTGCGTGTGTGTGTGTGGTGTGTGTGTGTGTGTGTGTGTGTGTATGAGTGCGTGTGTGTGTGTGGTGTGTGTGTGTGTGTGTGTGTGTGTGTGTGTTTATGATGCGTGTGTGTTTGATGGCGTGTGGTGGTGGGGTGTGTGTTGTGTGTGTGTGTGTGTGGGGGGGGGTGAGGGCGTGTTGTGTGTGTTGTTGTGTGTGTTGTGTGTGTTGTATGAGTGAGTTGGTGGTGGGGTTTAGGCGTGGTGTTTGGGTGTGTGTGTGTGTGTATAGATGGGTAGGTAGATAGAGATAAATAGATAGAGAGAGAGAGCGTGAGATAGATATGTGATCGTTGGATCTCACCCAGAAATACCCCCTCCCCGAATCTAAAATCAGTACCTCCCATGTGTTACTTACGATTTACTGTAGATTCGAGATAGATATGTGTTCGTGTACTTGAAGCAGTTTAAAATGTCTTAATGCAAAAAAGAAAGTACGACAGACCCACACGAAACAAGTCGCCATGTGACAACAGCAGCGATTCGCGCAGTGGAGAAGGAAAGCTCCCCCAGCACAGCTCTCCTCCACAGCTCAAATATCACAGACTTAAACGTTTCGTGGCAGAGTGACTCACGAAGGCTGGGAAGACGGATTACATCTGGTACCATCGTTGATTTAATCGGGACAGCGTAGTCGACGGGATTTACAGGTGAAATCTGGGATTATGTTTGTGTGCTGGAGTTCTTCAAAGCTCTTAAAACGTCCGGCTCACAAAGATGTCTGTCAGGAATCGTGAGTGCTGGGGGGGGGATGTCTTCCCGTTGGATTAGCGAATGATTGTTGTATTTCATATTCGTCTATCTATATATCTATCGGTCTGTCTGTGTATTTATATAACTATTTGTCTATCTATATATCTATCTATTCGGCTCTCGATACTCATCTGTCTATATGTCTACATATCTATTTGTGGATGTTTGTGTTTATCTATCTATATTTATATCTATCTCGTTTTCTCTCACTTTCTCTGTACATGTATATATATACGGCTAGAGAAGTCTCAGGACACACGACGCACATGAAGAGAGACACGAGTGAGTCCCCGCCTGTGTGTCGCTCCGGCGGCGCTGCCTCCCCGCTATGTGTGTGTGTGTGTGTGTGTGTGTGTGTGTGTGTGTGTGTGTGTGTGTGTGTGTGTGTGTGTGTGCGTGTGTGTGTGTATGTGCGTGTCACACACACATGCACACACTCCCTCTCAAAAGCCCTACGTACCCACTAATTACCTGACTAGTACTGCAAGTAAATGGGTTAATTATGTGATCACTTTATCGAAGGTCGATCAAGGGATGACGTTGGGCATCTGTCACATGTGCTAAGTGCTTGTGTCGAAAGGGTTTGAGGGACGAATTTGCCCTATTTGATTCTGTTCAATCGTGAATAGATGTGTGTTTGATTTTCGTCGGTTTGTTTATTTCATATCTTATTCCTTAATGGCTCTCTTAGTTATCAATCTCTTTTTTACGTTGCCATAGATTGAGTAGATATATGTAACGTTGCTGTGGTGTTGCCAGGTTGCTGTTCATTAGGCTCGATAGAGTTTGATTTAGTTTGATCTCGGGAAGGTTACGTTAGTTAAGGTTACATTCCGTTAGATTAGGTTTCCTGTACACTACTAATCCCCCCCCCCCCCCTCCATTCCTCCCCTCCCAGCTTTAGAAGACTCATCCACGTATAATTATCTTAAAACGACGTCTCTTTAATTCCTGGCTGGATAGGGGCCGGGTGTTCTCAAAGTTCCCAATCCTATTAGATGGTGAGTGGGTCCTGGGAGCTGCCCTGGACCTGCTGGACCGTGAGGGATTAGCCGCGACCTGGACCCGTACGGTAGCTGGGACCTGAGAACGCCTCTCTCTCATCCTGCCGATGCTGAGGCTAAGGCTGTGCGGCTGACTGACTGGGCTGTGCGGGTCTTCATGCGTATGCACGGGCGTGTATGGGCTCTAATGCCTGTAACCGTCTAAGTGTATTTGAGCATTGTATTTAAGCGCACGTACGTGTACCCTGAGAGAGAGAGAGAAAAGGAAAATGAAGGAGGAAAAACAAACCTTTGATATCATGAACGTGGATGTAAATGCCAACAACACCAAGCCATTTTTGAAGTATCGAAGGGAATGTTTTTATGACGCCTGCGACTGCCATTAATCTTCGTCAGGCAATGGCAGACGGGATGTCTTAGTCTGACCTATCGACATATCATGACGCATCCTATCCAAGTTTTAATATTACAATGCTCTGATTTACTGACGATTTATTAAGATAGATAATGATATTAATCATATTCTATTTGTAATTCAAATTATATTTACATCTGAGAGCGACATGGGTCCAAAAGGAAACTTCAGTGATGTTCAGTGACTTTTTTTTATCTGAGAGTATCGGAATGTTGCTAATCAAGTTGGCCAGGCCGAGGTCTCAGAGGCCTGTATAAGGCTGTGCGGAGTTGACCTTTGCAGCCTGCTTCTTTATTACCCGGCTGGGCCAGGCCGACGTGATGGCGTTGTCGATGCTTTCGGACTGACTAATTAAGTTTGTGACTCGCAGCGATGTGGACACATGAATTCAACAGCTGTTGGTTATTAAATTGTGGTCCACTCGTTTCGTCCTGCGCGATTCTGGGAGGTCATCGTCTATATGTATACACAAATATATATATATATATTCTATTAATATATATATATAGATGTTTATATATATGTAATATATATATATATATATATATATATATATATATATATATATATATATATATTTAGATATATTATATATATGTGTGTGGTGTGTTTGTGTGCATATTTGCATATATATTTATACGTATGTATATGAATATATATATATATATATATATATATATATATATATATATTATATATATATATATACATATTCATTATCTCTTTCTCGCCTATATCCTCCTCTCTCCCCTTCGTCTACCACCGTCTGGCTACGCTCTTCTCTCTCTCTCTCCCTCTCTCTCCTCCATCTCACTCCCCCCTAACATCTCTCTCCTCTCCCTCTCCACCTCCTCCTCTCTCTCCTCTCCTCCCACCTCCTTCCCCCTCAGCTCCTCCTCTCCCATTCCTCTCCCC
>NW_028234413.1:26355868-26360868 GCF_977035675.1 Penaeus japonicus | reverse complement strand
TGTCTTACAAAAAAAAGATCTCCCTTTTCCTTAATCACTTATCTATTTCACAGGATAAAAAAGGTTAGCATTCCAATCACTCAGTTCCTTCATTCTGAAACAAAATACTATGAAGTAAATGACATGTACATGTATACCGAGTGAATTTGTATTCCAGATACCACTCGCGACCAACATTTAGGGTTCGCCTTATGTGCAGAAGTCTCAAGTGATTGTGTTATCAATGCTTTTATTCTTTAATTTCCCTTTGAAAATAGCTAGGCGATAAGCAGACCCAATTAGAAATATCTTCCGTCCAGATGATGGCAGAATCAAATATACCAGAGATAAGATAGCTATTACAGAGTTAAGACATGCCCTTACGCCAGAGTCACACCCTCCCCCTTCTTCCCCCTCCCCCTCCCACTCCCCTCTCTCGCTCTCACCTAGGAACAGTTCATTCATCTTTATCGGGGTTCTGGCGTCGAGTATGACACTAATTGCTCAACCTGCCTCATCAGGCTTCATTTATTTCGAGCTCTACAATTAGTTTCAATTGGTTCACTTCTCGGAACTATTAGCGGACGGACTGGTCTCCCGCGGACAATCGTGACGAGCGGAATTATATGCTAAACAACACTTAGCGGAGTAGCTCTTAATTACATAAAGCATGTGCACTTATTTGTGCGAAGACACACGCAGCCTCGCTCTCGCACACGCAATGGCACACGCACGCCACATGTAGCCTGACGCCCGGTCCTGTCGCGCAGATCGAGGTACATTCTTAACCCTTCTTGGATGTCTGATAGGAACTCTCGGAAGACACGCGCGTCGACACCTGCTAGACTTGCAGATACGTTCCCCACACGGCAGACTTCATTGATAATGTTTTAGAATTGAAAAGGGTTTGCCTTAGTTCTTTGGCTTCGTCTAGATCCGTTAGAATAATGTTTGTATGATAAATACGTATCATTGCCTTCATCTTTTTATATATTAGAGACATATTCAGGGACCCCAAATGACCTGTTTTAGTGCACAGTGATAAATTATGTAGGTTTCTGGCGTACGTTTTCTGACAAAGGAGTTGTAGTTTTCTCTGGAAATACAGGATGATTTTCTGTGCAACGCTATTCATTTCAGGCGATTTTGTTGTCAGTGACTAAATACTTAATCTCGGAACGCACTCCCTTTTGTCTTGTCAGTGGGTATGTTATTTTCTTTTTGTCTTTCGGGTATAAAGTCATTATTTCCTGACCTACAAAAGCTAATTGCAAGAGGAAAAAAACATGCGATAAAAAATAAAGAGCAGTGAAATTACCATCAAGTGGATTCCAACAAAGAAGAGTGATTCATCTGAGGAGATTCCCAGCATTCCATCTCCGTCAACCCTTTATTCTTTAAGGCCTCATAAGGCAACATGAAATATCGGGCTTGATTTTTGGAATATTGGAGGTGTTAATTCATCAAGCATCACAAGTGCTTTGCTTCGTGAGGCGCATTATTTTATTTTTTATTTTTTTTTCAAGTCAAGGCCATGCTCAAGCTATACGTGTTGGCGATGTGTTCCGTTCATTCGCTATAAACACTTCAATGGTTTAGAGAGAGAGGGAGTGAGAAGAGGGGGGAGGAAGTGAGAGAGGGAGAGGGAGGGAGGGAGGGAGAGAGAAGAGAGTGAGAGGGTGAGGGAGGGAGAGGGAGAGATAGATAGATAGAGAAAGAGAGAAAGATGTGAGAGAGGGGGGAGGAGATGGAGATGTAGTGAGACAGAGACAGAAAGATAGAGAGAGAGAGAGGGAGTAGAGGGAGAGAGGGAGAGAGAGAGGAAAGAGAGAGAGAGAGGATTCATGATTTCACGAATATTTGGATCTAGTTGTGAGCAAAAAGACATCCATGTCTTGCAGTCTTGCGGCGGCTTTTCCAAATCTTATATCGACATTAAGAGTTTGTTTCCCATTAACAAAAAATGATGCACAACGTACAAATATAATAGAGAATGAATGATATAAGGCAAATGTAAAGTCGCAAGTTCAGTTTTATAAATCTGTAAATCTCAAAAGAAATGTATTCGCTTCCCTACTGAACCCTCCAACCGAAGCTTCATGACTGAGATATTACGACGGCTGTTAATCTACCAATCACGGAACACAAAGACTCACTTGATCCGCAAGACCTAGCGTTTGCGATTTGACGCCATGACCTGAACCGAAGGTCAAGCGGTTGTGCATCTGGCCAAATAAATTCGAATTATTTAAGTCTCCTCGAAAGTGCTGATGATTCTTCGTGCATTTTAAAGAATTACTTTCCTGCAGACCATATATAACACAATATTTCAAGGGCTGTCCGTTGATTAAAGAAAAGAATCATTAATTAAGACGTTAGTGTCGGGCTGTTTCGGCACCATAACTTAGCGACGTCTGCGCGCGGGCTCTCTTCCTGGAGGGTCCTCGATAGCGGAAGCCTTACTTGGCGCTGCCTGAGATGCCCCATGTCCGTCTTGCCACACGAAGGGCTTCTGTGGACGTGACCTGCAGGGCTGCAAGAGACACCTCGGCTTAAAGGGATACTCAGAGACGTGACTTGCATTCAATGAGTGGGTTGCAGTATCCCCTGGCGATTGCACGGTTGAAATAATTCGGGAGGTTGATTTATAGGGGTTACAAGGAGCATGCGTTATTTTTATGGGTTATTCGGTAAACCTGACGTTGCGTCGGTCGTGTCCTGTATACGATATTAATTTAGTGGCAGGATCAAAGATACATTTAATTATCCAATCATCACTTACAAGAAACACTAGACAAGTCCTGTTTAACAAAACATATATCACGAGAACACAATAATTTGACTGCATTGTATTTCATAAAAACACACACACACAAAGAATCCTTCTCTTAGATCTCGCGAGCCAATCCTCCTCGGGAGATTTTGCATCAGGGTGGATCTGCGCGAAACACACATGGAATGGTTTCCAAGGGAGCCTCCAGCCACGGGGGTTCCGAAGAGGACATGACCTACCAAAAGGCAAAGCAATTAAACAAAACACAAAGCCTTCATCATCAGGGACCCTGTGGGAGGCTGCAGTCTTTCACGACTTCCCTAATTATAGATTAACATAATCTTTATTCGTTCATTATTTTCTGTGAATCATTAGTCAAAACTTGGTATTCTGGAGGCGCGTCCTTTTAATAGCCACGTTGTATCTGCTGAGATTCGCGAGGCTGTTAATCCAATTTAGGAACTCTCTCTGTCTCTCCTTCTCTTTCTCTTTCTCTTACTCTTACTCTTTCTCTTTCTCGTTCGCTTTCTCTTTCTCTCTCTCTATTTCTCTTCCTCTTCCTTTTCCTCTCTGTCTGTCTGTCTCTGTCTCTCTCTCTCTTTCTTTCTCTCTCTCTCTCTTTCTCTTACTCTTTATCTTTCTCTTTATCTTCCTCTCTCTCTCTCTCTCTCTCTCTCTCTCTCTCTCTCTCTCTCTCTCTCTCTCTCTCTCTCTCTCTCTCTCTCTCTCTCTCTCTCTCTCTCTCTCTGTCTCTCTTTCCCTTTCTCTCTCCATCTTTCCCTTTTCCTTTCTCTTTTAATTTCTCTTTATTTATTTCTCTCTCTCTCTCTCTCTCTCTCTCTCTCTCTCTCTCTCTCTCTCTCTCTCTCTCTCTCTCTCTCTCTCTCTCTCTCTCTCTCTGTCTCTCTTTCCCTTTCTCTCTCCATCTTTCCCTTTTCCTTTCTCTTTTAATTTCTCTTTACTTATTTCTCTCTCTCTCTCTCTCTCTCTCTCTCTCTCTCTCTCTCTCTCTCTCTCTCTCTCTCTCTCTCTCTCTCTCTCTCTCTCTCTCTCTCTCTCTCTTTCTCTCTTTCTCTCTTACTCTTTCTCTCTCTCTTTCGTGCGTGTGCGCACGCACACGCATTTAATGCGAATTAAAATACATAGTTCTTTTCGCAGAAACATACGTATTATATATAAAGAGAATTCAAGAAGAAATGTTAGAACTGCTGTTCCCACGTGCGAAATGATGATGCGGATGCTCAGCCTGGAGGTGGAAGGTCGGGAGATGAGTAGGAAAGAAGTTTTAAACCTTTACATAAAGGAAGACAAAGAATTGCAATTGGCACAGACCCAGAAAGGAAAAGGGAGACAGTTCATATAAGGATAATGTTGAAAAGAAAATTGATTTATTCATAAATGAGATATAAATTCGATGTGGTGGGACCAGAGTGTTCGAGAGCGGCGGCAGGGAGCATCAGCACGTGCTTCCAATGACGAATATCATCATGGGTATCAAGAATAAAAAAAAAAAAAATCTAGCAAATGAACACATTCGCCGATAGATATAAAATGAAGAGCGGGACGAGAAATTTTCCCGCTCATCCACTTCTCTCTGATGGACTTTCAGCAGACGAAGAAAGATGATGGAGTTGACTCTCCGCTGTTTAAGTATCTCTTTAATCGCCAGATGTGCATGAGAGATAACGAGAAGAAAGTTGTAATCTCTCAAGCTCCTTGCTTTCATTAAGGAGATAAGGTGGACGGCTTAAAGACGGGGCGAGGCTGAAGATGGGTACATGCGGAGGACACAAAAGTGAGGAAGAGGATAAAGATTGAGTGAGTGAAGGAGAGAACAATAAAGATGAGTTGACCTCAGGGCGAGTGGAGCTACGGTAGAGTAACTGTATATGAAGTTGCTTTGTTGTGAGCGGACGTTCCTCTGGCTCAAGAAGGAGATGAATATACAGAGAATAAGGAGGAATATGGAACAATGAGGGAATAGCAGGATTTAAGGTTAAGGATAGAGGACGATACTAGTGTTATAAGATGGATATATAATTACTAAGCTTAAGGAGAGGAGGAGACAGGGATAAAGATAAAATACACGCTTGTATAGAAGGTGGGGGAATGTGCCACGAAACGTGTATATGGCAAAGGATATTGAGACATAAGTACGATACGTTACAGGGACAAATGTAAGCGAAGACACGTTACCAGGAAGTTATGTGCGCTTTGCATATTTTGTATGGGATATCAAATCAAGTAT
>NW_028234413.1:26340868-26345868 GCF_977035675.1 Penaeus japonicus | reverse complement strand
CCCCTTCTCCTCCCCCTCAATCCTCCCTATCTCCTCTCACCTCCTCCTCTTCCCGCATTCCATCCCCTCTCCCCCCTGCTCTCCCGTTCCCCTCCAATCTCACCCCTTTCCACCATAACAATCCTTTCACTCATCTCCCATTCCCCTTCCGTCCCTCCACACCACTCACTCTCCCTCCCCCACCTCTTCTCTACCCTCCCCCATCTGCAACCATCCTCCTCTTCTCTTTCTTTTCCATCTCTCCCTCTCACTCCCTCCCACCACACTCCCCTCTTCACTCTCAATCATCTCTCACCGTCACCACCTCCTCCATCTCCCTCCTCCCACCACGCGCTCCCCCTCTAACAGCCCTCGCATCCTCACCCCAAACGACTCTCCTCTCCATCCGACTCCTTTCCACTCTTCATCACCTCTCCCCTCCCCTCTCCTCCCTCTCCCCCTCTCTCCCCACTCCTCCTCCTCTCTCAATCACTGTCCACTCCTTTCGTCCCCTCTCGGACTCCCTCCCCTCCCGAATCTCCTCTCTCTCCCTTCACTTCCCCCTCTCCTCTCCTCCTCGTCCAAAATCTCGTCCAAGCTTTACCCCTCCCTCCCCTCTCATGGTTCGGGGTGTATGTACAGAGATTGGTGTGGGGTGGAGTTGGTGTGTATTTGATGGATGAGTTCCTCCCTCCCATTTCCTTCCTCTCACCCCCTCTCTCTACTCCTACCGTCATCGACACCGCCCTCCCCTTCTCCTCCTCACCTTCGCCTCTCCGGTCCCCCCCCCCACTCCATACTCGGCTCGCCTCCTCGACTCTCCTCTCTACCATTCCGACTCTCGCCTCTCTCCTCATCTCATTCCTCCCCCCTCACTCAGCTTCTGCTCTCTCTCTTCTTTCTCTCCCTCCCTCCTCTAGCTTCCTACTCACTCCTTCCCAAGCGCGCTCACTCGAAGCTCTCCTTTTAGGGTTCTCTCTCCCTTTCTCTCCGTCCAATCCGCTCCACCACCCCTTCTCTTTCTCTCTCTCTCTCTCTCTCGTTCTATCTTCCTCTCTTCTCCCTCCTCCGAACCTCCCTCCTCCCCCATCTCTCATCCAGCTCCTCACGCCTCTCATCACACTCTCCCTCACCTCCCCCCCTCTCCGCAGCTCCTCCTCTCTCGCAAGACTCAGCCTCCTCGACCTCACGTCCTCCCCCCACCCCGCCGTCCCGGCCCCCTCCGCTCCTGGGACACCCGCTCTCAACCAAGCATTCGCCCCCCCTACATCTCACCACCCTCCCTCCCCTCCTCCCTTCCCCGCCCCCTTCTCCCTTTTCCCTCCCCCTCCTCACCCCAACGCCTCTCCCCTCCCATTCACCCCCAACCCCCACCCCCCTCCTCCCCGCGCCCCCCCCCCGTCCCCGCGATTACCCCAACGCGGGCACTCCCACTCTCTCTCTCCTGGCCCGTCCCTCCACTCACTCTTCTCTTCTCTCTCTCCTTCTCTCTCCCCTCTTTCTCCCTCTTCTCTCTCTCCTTCGGCTCTTTACTCTCTCTTCTCAGCTTTCTTTCCCCTCCTTTCTTTCTCTTCCACTCTTTCCACTCTCTCTTTCCTCTCTCTTTTTTCTCTTTCCCATCTCTCTCTTTTTGTTTCTTCTCTCTCTCTCTCTCTCGTCTCCTCTCTCTCTCTCTCCTCCTGCATGCTCCTCACTCTTCTCTCCCTCTCTCCCTCTCAGCTTCTCTGCACACCATCTCTACTCTCTCTCTCTCGTCATTCTCTCACTCGTCTCTCATCCACTTCTCATCCTCTCAGTCTCTTCCTCTCTCTCCTCTTCTCACTCATCTCCCTCCATTCCTCACCCGTCAACTCTCGCCTTCATTCTCCCTCTCTCTCCTCTCCCCTCTGGCCTCTCTCTCGTCGTCTCCCGACCCTCTCCCCACTCATCTCTCTCTCTCTCTCTCGCTCTCTCTCTCGGTCGGAGGCGGTGCGTGGAGCGTTTCCCCCCTCTCTCTCTCTCTCTCTTCTCTCTCTCTCTCTCTCTCTCTCTCGTCTCTCTCTCTCCTCTCGTCCTCTCTCTCATTCTCTCTCTCTCTCTCTATCTCTGTCCTCTCTCTTCTCTCTCTCTCTCTCTCTCTCTCTCTCTCTCTCACTCGTCTCTCTCCTGCTCTCTCTCGCCTTCTCTCTGTCGCTCTCTCTCCTCCTCTCTCTCTCTTTCTCCTCCTCTCTCTTCTTCCCCTCTCGTCCTTCACACCTCCATCTCTCGTCTCGCTCCGGTCTCCCATCTCTTCACTCCTCTCTCTCTTCTTGTCTTCTCTCTCTCTCTCCGCTACACTCTGCTCTCCTCTCCTCTTCTCTGCACTGGTCTCCCTCACCTCCTCTCTCACACATGGCTCATCTCCTCTCCCCTCTCCCTCTCTTCCACGACTCCTCGTCTCTCTCCTCTCTGTCACTCCTCTCTCTCCTTCTCCGTCTCTTCTCCTCTCTCTCTGTCTCTCTCATCTCTCTCTCTCTCTGCTCTCTCTCTTCTCTGTCTTCGTCTTTCTCTCTCTTCGTCTCAACTTCAGCATCTCTCGGTCATCGTCTACGTCGTCAGTCCCTCATATTCTCTCACCCTTTCTCCTCTCTCTCCCCCCTCTCTCATCCTCTCTCATCTCTCTTTGGTCTTCTCTCTCTCTCCTCTCCTCTCTCGAGCTCTCTCGTTCTCTCCATCCTCATCTCCGTCTCTCCTGCTCATCTCGTCTCTGCTCCTCTCTCTCTCCTCTCTCTCCCTTTCTGCTCTCTCTTCACTCGTCGCTCCTCGTCCCTCCGCCGTTTTCGGCGTCTCTCGTCTCATCCTCTCTCTTTCTATCTCATCCTCTCTCTATTCCTCCACCCCTCTCTCTCTCGTCTCTGCTCTACTCTTGTTTGTTTCTCCTCCGCCATCTCACTCCTCTCTTCTCTCTCTCTCTCGTCCTCTCTTTCTCTCTCTCTCTCTCTCTCTCTCTCTCTCTCTCTCTCTCTCTCTCTCTCTCTCTCTCTCTCTCTCTCTCTTTCTCTCTCTTTCTCTCTCTCGCTCTCGCTCTATTTATCTATCTATATAAAAAAATCACCGTATTTTAAAAGCTATCAATGATTATCCTTTACTCATATTCATTGCTATCTTGCTTAATTGTATCTGATACCAGTCGCTGCTCAGCTACGATCACTGATATTATTATTATGTGCTTACCTGTATTGATAATTAGCGTTATCTGATATCGGCTTAATTTCATTAGTCGATTAATGCGAACTCCGATAGAATAATCCAATAGTTTTATGATGTGATAATACAACACGAGTGACATAGAGGTCAAGGGAGGGTGAGAGGATCTGAGATGTCTCTGAGCGGAAATTCTAAGTTATGAGTCATGGTAACATCCTGGTTTTTATTTTCCCTCTTTCTTGTCTTTTTTTTCTCTCTCTTTTTTTCTGTTCTTTCCTCGCTGATATATTGTATTTTCTTATTCTTCTTATTTTTCTTTTGTTTTCTTTCTGATACATTGTATTCTCTCTTTTTTTATCATATCTGTTCCTATTTTGCTTCACGAGAGCGGCGAAGTTTACGATGATCTGTCGAGTTGATAGGATTTATAACGACTTAATGACTGTTATTGTGAGCTTCATGTTTTTTTTTTTTTTTTTTTTTTTTAAGACGTAAGATTTTAAGTAGACTTGAAATAACTAGTGCTGCAAAAATTAGAAACTGAAAATATGATTTTGATTTCAATTTATTGAGGTTGGCTTGGAAAGATAATCTGTTGATGTGATTTTTGAATGATATCCTAAGAGAATATTATATATAAAGTGATTAAAAGTACGTCATATTTATAGGTAATATAACATTTAATCAATATGTCAGTCTAGTTTGACTCAGAGATGTAAGGAATATAGATAGAGATAAAAAAAGGTTAAAGGAAAGAAGGTAAATCAAATACTTAAGACAATAAGAAAGAAATGACAGCATGAATAAGGGACGAAACAACCAAGACTGAACGATGGTGATAGTGATAATGATTTTGAAGAATTAAGAATGCATTTACGTCTCACTTCCCGTCCCTGTTTTCTCAAGCGTGAATGGACGATTGTTACGTGGGAAAGATTTAATGAAATCGCCTGATCAAACCTCTTCGTTGTTTTGTTGCCCTGGTCTTCCGGTGGAGCCTACATGAGGGAAGAAGAAATGTAAATGAGAATATGTTTTTTTTTTGTTTTGTTTTTTTTAGTTATCACTTGAAGAGATGTTGGTTTGATTCTCTTTCTCTCTCTTTCTCTCTCTCTCTCTCTCTCTCTTTCTATATATATATATATATATATATATATATATATATATATATATGTATATATATCAATATATATACATATGTATATACATATATATGTATATATATATTTATATATATATATATATATATATATATATATATATATATATATTTCTCTCTTTCTCTCTTTCTCACTCTCTCTCTCTCCCTCTCTCTTTATCTTTATCTTTATCTCCCTCCCTCCCTCCCTCCTTTTTTCTCTTTCTCTTTCTCTCCCGTTCTCCTTATACGAGTGATTGCCAACAGATAACAATAATTTTTCCACGGTCCTAGAGGTGAGATGTATATATCATGTTAGATTGAATTAAACATACTGCATATTTTACACCCGCTGTTGAATACTGTATGAAGTCTACATATCCTATTACATGCAACGTTCATGTTTGATGCATTTTACGTACTGTTACTCGTAGGTTATGATGGGAAAATAAAAGGGAAATATTTAAAACTCGAATCGCAAAATGAAAATCTACCAAAGTCTTACATTTCGGAAGCATGTGACATGACCAATTTTAACTCTAAATTCTGGGTGATTTCCTGTTCTTATTCTTTGATCAGCATCGGTCACATTCATGCCTCGATTAATTCTGAGAAGTGATAGAAAAAATCGTCTTCTCTGAAACGGGATTAGAACGATTTGAGCAATCGAGGCATCGCTATATTGCTGTAAAGAAATGCATGGGATGCCATCGGTTAT
>NW_028234413.1:26325868-26328368 GCF_977035675.1 Penaeus japonicus | reverse complement strand
TGAGGGGTGGGATGGGGGTGAGGGGTGGGATAGAGGGAATGATAGAGGTGAAGGGAGGGGTAGAGGGGGTAGAAGAAAGGGGGAAGGAACGAATGAATGGAAGCAGAAGTCAAGGTCTCGAGATTTATGAATTCCTTTTGCTGAATATTTCTGTCTTCCTCTTTTCATAAGGAGGAATATTGCTGATTCATGTCAGACATAATGACTCTAACTCCGTTTCTTCTTCTCTTAGATGTCGGTACCTGAATCCAGATATCAAAAAGAGTCGAACTATTTGGAAACTATGACTGACTTTCTGCAATAGAGCACCTATTTGTATTAGATTCTCCACGGTGTGTACTCTTTATAGCCTATATTAAAGTGATTTAAGCAACATGCAAAAGGGCCTAAGCTCCCTTTCTCTTTATTTCTCTCTCTCTCTCTCTCTCTCTCTCTCTCTCTCTCTCTCTCTCTCTCTCTCTCTCTCTCTCTCTCTCTCTCTCTCTCTCTCTCTCTCTCTCTTTCTTTCTCTTTCTTTCCCTCTCTCTCGTTCTTTCTCTTTCTTTCTCTCTCTCTCGTTCTCTCTCTCTTTCTCTCTCTCTCTCTCTCTCTCTCTCTCTCTCTCTCTCTCTCTCTCTCTCTCTCTCTCTCTCTCTTTCCCTCTCTCTCTCTCTCTCTTTATCTCCCTCTCTCTCTCTCTTTCTCTATCTATCTATCTATATATCTTTTTGTCTCTCTCTATCTCTATCTCTATCTCTCTCTCTCTCTCTCTCTCTCTCTCCTTCTCTCTCTCTCTCTCTCTCTCTCTCTCTCTCTCTCTCTCTCTTCTCTCTCTCTCTCTTCCTCTCTCTCTCTCTCTATCTCTCTCTCTTCACATTCTCTCTCTCTCTCTCTTCTCTCTCTCTCTCCTCTCTCTCTCTCTTCTTCTCTCTCTCTATCTCTCTCCTCTCTCTCTCTCTCTCTCCTCTCTCTCTTTCTCTCTCTCTCTCTCTCTCTCTCTCTCTCTCTCTCTCTCTCTCTCTCTCTCTCTCTCTCTCTCTCTCTCTCTCTCTCTCTCTCTCTCTCTCTCTCTCTCTCTCTCTCTCTCTTTCTCCATTTGCAATATCTTTGTTTATCTCTGCCTTTCATTCTTTCCAAGGGGGGGGGGGGAGGAGCACTAACCCAGACACCATGTAAATCTTTTGGTCAATGTTCCTGAGCAGGTTCCTGAAGTGATAACGTGGCATGTGGAACATTCTGATATAACACTGTAAATGATAGGGTCAGGTCGTGCCAGCGGAGGTCATCATGGCCACACACACCACTATTCAACATCTGATCAATCAAAATTATTAGCGGTATCACGAACTCGATCATTTCGTAACACAAGATAAAGTTCTGTGTTACGAACAGCGCTGCGAGGCTGAAGATAAAATCCCACATAGGCGACATCGAACAGTTGGAAAGAAGGTTAGGCGTGACACAAGGAGGAGAGGAGACAGATATGGCAATATCAATGCTCCGGATTATATATCAGAGGGAAGTGTTTAAACGTGATTCCGCGCCAGAATGGACACTAAATGGAAAGTAAAATAGATGTGGCATTGGTGATTTATTGAGGTAGGTCGGTGAAAATAATACCGAAACTGGGGGACGCATATCTTGGCTGATTTTAAACCTGATGTTAGGAATAACTAGAGAGTAACTATTAAGTTTAAGAAGTAAAGAACATGCAAATATGTAGGTGAAAAAGATCAAGGTCAGTGGACGAAGAGAAAGGGAGGAAACTAGTGAGTGAAACAGCCGGGCAGAGACACGTATCCCCATTAGTAAGCACGAAGGTGTTACATCTGATTCACAAATAAAACGATGAATCAGTCTCGGCCCCTATTTTGCATAAGCTCCTTAGAAGAGGTCAGACCGACCGGGATTTGTTATGCGAGGCTGTACGTAGTGATGCAAGAGCCCCGGCCATGATCGCCGATAATAATCTGCACTATCGTTTTGTTATGCACGAGCGCTCGAACAAAAGGAAGGGAATATTCTCTGTCCTAGATTTCGGGTTCCATAAATTTCGAAGTATGCTGGAAACGTTCGACTGTTTTTTTTTCTGTTTTTTTTTCGTTTTTGTTTTCCATGAGTGATTTCTCTCTCTCTCTCTCTCTCTCTCTCTCTCTCTCTCTCTCTCTCTCTCTCTCTCTCTCTCTCTCTCTCTCTCTCTCTCTCTCTCTGTCTCTCTCTCTCTCTCTCTCTCTCTCTCTCTCTCTTTCTCTTTGCATCAATCTATCTCTATTTTTCCTTCCATATTTTTTTACCTTAATAAACTGTGATAATCCTACTCCGTGAGCCAAATGTCTGTATTTATTTTAGGTTTAAATACCAAAAACTATTTAGGCACGTTGGCTCCGTGACGCGACCTCCTCCCCGGTGGCATGACAGATGGCGGGAATCATGGAGATTTTACACCACGTTTCATGGGTCGTCGATGCCTAGATTACGCTCTTACATCGTAATAATTTTACACGAGCTACGTGTCTACCAT
>NW_028234413.1:26300868-26305868 GCF_977035675.1 Penaeus japonicus | reverse complement strand
TCCTTTGCTCACTTATTCAGCTGGCAGTTTTCCCCAAGTGGAATTCAAAAGGAATTTCCTCTTGATTGAGTTTATCGATACGGATTTTCACTTAAAAGTTTTCCGTGTGTCGTGCTCTGTGCTGTTTCCTTCGCCAGGTCGGAAGAACAAGAACAAGATTAGTGTGGCGTCTTTCAAATGGTAAGGATTCGTTTATTGCTGAATGTGGAGCATTGAGCGATATCTTTTTCTTTTCTTTTTTTTTACGAAGAGAATGAGCTTTGCATTGCTTGGTACATGGAGATATGACCATGAATGTGTTTACAGTCAGAGATCAGATGAGTATTTTCGGTGATAAGGAGAGGATGGTATGATGATAATGTTAAAGAATCATGGCGATGGTTGTAGGTAATACAGAGTAATAATAACATGTGGCGATATTGATGATACCTATAAACAAAACAGTTATATAAAAGATTGCATCAGTGAGCCAACAGGAAACTCAAACAACATTTCAGTTAGAGTAATAGTAAATTGGTAGAACCGGAACCGATCTGAAAATTCAACGAAAATGGAAAAAAGTGATGCGAAAAGTGGGTGGTTTATGAAGAACCGCGTTGCGGGTTAAGGGCTGAGGAGAACTATACCCTGGATGTTTCTGTCAAGCACTCTGTAAGAACTCATTATCAGTGAGAAGTACGGAGCTTTCTAACAACGAAATAACGTTTCAGAAACAAAGCTGGCCCCACTAAGCTCTGCAGGTAACAAGGAAATGCAAGAGATTTTGTTATACGCGATGAGACGCCACACAATTCCTAGAAACATCTGCCCATTTCGGGAAAGACCAATTTTACATGTAAACTTAATAAAGATTTAAGGTTAAAAGAAATGGTTAGTTTCAGATAAAATGTCAATATAGATAGAATATCACTTTTATCAAATATTCTAAAAATGCACCGATACCCATTATATACATCTGTCTGTTGAAATTCAAGATAAGTTTACATTTTGACTTAGGTAACATTTTATTCGCCAGTAAAATGCTCGTCCTCATGGTCAGGGTTTCGTTTCCAAAGATATATAAGTTTAGATATAGTGAAAAACTGGATTCCTTTTTTATGTACGACACGTACGGAATGAATACACACCAGTAGAGAGTGAAATATGCATTCTCCTTCCTCACGATCTTCTCATTTCGAAAGGAATAATTCACCAAGATGATTATATTCTCCATCTGCATTTCTCTCCGCACTGGCGAATGTTTTCCACATTTCTATCTGACCTCCATCAACCTCCATTTCCGTCGTCCCGCTCAAACCTCTGCCTCATTTCCATCTATCCATCTTTCTCCCTCTGCGGATATCCATTTCGCTATCTATCTTCTTCCGCCGGCTTGACCCCTGACCCCGGCAACGCGTCACGTGACCCCCAACCGCAAGAGGGCGTGGTCATGACCTGGCCCCTGGAAGCCTGGTGGTTAGCGCGCCGGAGTGACGTGCGCCTCGAAAAGACCTCGGCCTGTTCTGCTCCAACATTTATGCGACCTCGAGGCCAGATAGTGTTATCGCTTGATTATATGCTTTAGTTTTACGGCGCCATATTGCTTTTTTATGGGGTTTTGCGGTCTATATGACGGGCCAATGTTATGGGATCGATATCCAAAAGGTGCTACAGCAAAAAAGGGGAATAAAACCGCGAAAAGTTCGGGTAATTTACATCTTACTCTCCTAATAACAGATCTTGATTACCGCCTGAAATTTGTTGCCTGTAAATTAAAGGTAATGGCATTAATCCCTGTTTATAAAGCATCACTAAATATCCACGTTCTTCTCGGGAATTCAGAAATGCGCGCTTTGAGCCGAAGCTAATAATTTTCGCTTTTGGGAGAGTATGGCAGGAACAACATCGAGTCAATGGAGTATTCGACACGTGGTTCAGTCGTGATGGCGAGATGTTTCATTTTTCATTCACTCGCTGAGCTTAAAAGCCTGTGTGTACGTCTTTATGAAAGTGCTTTCCTGAAACCATGGATGTTTCGTGTGATTTATGGCTGTGTTTTTTTCTCTCTCTGTTTCTATTTTCATTCTTTTATTATTTTTTATAGATAGTATTTGTCGGAATTTGTTTTATTTACTAAAGTTGTGATTGTAAAAGTTGAATTTAGAAATATTCCGTGGAATTGAGTTTTGCAAAATAAACACAAATTTAACAATACAGCTTTCTGTGATCAAGATTTATAACATGTAATTTGGGGAAGCATAACCTGTAATTTCAAACTACGTTTCGTTTTTTCAGTTTCATCCACTTCCTGTCGGTACCATCACATTCTGCATCTAAATAGGTCATTCAATTTCAAGAAACCTGTCTGTCTGTATATTTATCTATCAATTGTTAATTTGAATGCAAGCATGTATATGTGTGCGCGCGCGCGTGTGTGTGTGTGTGTGTATGTGTGTATGTGTGCATGTGTATGTGTGCGTGCGAGAGTGTGTATGTATATATGTGTAAAACAGATACCGCCTTTAGTGCTTAATCCCATATATAAAAAAATATATTGATAATTCCTAATAATCAATCCATCTCTTTGTATCGTTCAGTTATCTTCCTAATATTGTTGATTTCATTCAAAGCATATAATTCAGCGAAGTTTCAAGTTTTCACTTTCCCTATAGTCATATGGAAAACCAACTCTAGTCTGCAGAAAACGCTGAAGAATAAATTGCATTATTATTGTATCCTGCCGCTCGTGTTCGCTAAGATAGAATCATCTACAGGGAAATGTATGCGGCTTCACGCAGTCGTGCCAGTGTACGCGGACGAAATACGTTCACATTATTACCCAAAAAAGGAATCCTTAAAAAGTGAGCGAGGGACAGCAGGGTGTATCAGAAAGCCATTAGTGGAGCATCCTCGTCAATGAAAGGATGAATTATTATCGTGTACCAAAAGGCCGTCCATTGTCCGAGGCAAGCGCTGGTAAGTTCGCGGCTGACAGGAACCACACGCTGTCTGTGGGGTACAAGGATCCCCTGCCCCATGTACAGCCGTGATAACCACATATGGCATACCCCCCTACCCCCCTCACCCCCTACGGAACCTCCTCGCGTCCTGGCGTCCTGGCGAGCTCGCGTGGGGTTTGCGTTCCCTCATCGCGCGCCTGGGGTTTCGCGGCGCCTCGAGGGGTCACGCCCTTGGATGCCTTCCTTTCCTTCAACTTTGAATGCTGGTGGGTTATTATCTCCATATTTTTCTTTTTTTTTCAACATTGCGTTTCCCTGTTTCTGTATCTCCTCCTGTCTAATTTTATCTATCGCTACTGCTATCGGTCAGAAACTCTGGGATATCTTTTGATTCGTATCGTCTTTAGAAAGGTTCTGTATCAATTCCTGTTACACCTGTTATCGTCCTTTTCAGTGTTCTAGACTCGCCAGTCTTATTCCTAGATATGATGATAGCAGTAATATATTGATGTGAAATCAACTACTGCAATTCATTGATATTTTCACTAATACTTATGCCGTAGTCAACAGCACTGTACTCATTAACAGAATTGTTGTTATTGCTCATGGTTGTGCATTAGGGCTATATACTAAAAAAATATCCTCACTTAAATAATATTATTATCTTTTCGTTGTTGTTATCCTCCCTATCAATATTATAACTATTATTATCGTTACTATTGCTATCTTTATTGGTATCACTATTATTATTATCTTCATTATAGTTATTGCTGTTGCTAATATAATCATCTTTATTATAGTCATAACTAGAGTTGTTCCTGCTGTACTATTGCCACCATTATTATCATCATTATTACTTTATCATCATCATTATTACTTTATTATTATCATTATTGGTGTTGCTATCATTACTATCATCAATATTGTTTTATTATTGTTATTACAATTATCATTATCGTCTTATTATTATGATCATCATCACTACTACTCCCGTTATTGCTACTGCTATTATCATCGCTTGCAAGTGTCATCAATTAATGAGATCATTAGCACCATTGCTCTTAGTGTTGTCATTAGCAATGCTACTATTATCATTGCTATCCTTAGTGCTACTATTGTTGTTGTAGTTGTTATCGTCGTCGTTGGTGTTCTTTTTTATGTTTTCTCTTATTGCAGTAATCCATTATTGCAAAATTATATCAACTAAGTTATTACTAATACGTTACCATTATTCTAGACAGTATTTCATCTGATCCTAAAGATATCATTCTTGCATCAGGATTCTTTTTGTCCTACATGTTCGTTAGAATTATCATAGAATATCACATATCAGATTATCAATACCATTATCATTACCACTTTGCATCACTATTTTGGCTTTCCACTATTATAATCCCAATGATGGGTATATACACACCATACATCATTTAACCCAATTTAAACATCCATTACGGTATTGATCATTATATACATCATATCCTTCATACCCCTATTTAATTACTATCATATCTCAAGCATCGACAAGCGGAATTGATAGGATATCCGCTGCCGCTTCTGACCTGTCCTGTTCCTTCGATGATATTCCTTTATGAGGAATAATCTTTTCAATGGCGGATAGGGGTGAGCAACTGCTTTATGCAATGATGCAGTGATTGCTTGCTACTTATTTTGCGAATTTGGTTTATGATTATGATAGTGGCGATAAAGTAGTAGTGATAAAGGTGAGAACGATGATTGTGATAATCACGCTTTATAATGTTGATGGCAATGGGAATATTGATAACCACGATAAATATTGATTATAATGTTAGATGATTATTATGATAATAATAGTAATGATAATAAGAATGACAATGATGAAAACAGTAAAATGTTAATAATGATGATGGAAAAAGACTATCAATGACTGTAATTATTGTAATTATAGTAATAACAAAATCATGATATTAGTAATGATAAAGATGATTATGATAGTAACTATAAGGATAATAATGATAATAATAGTAATGATCAAAATAATAATGTCAATAAAAATATGAAAATAACAATAGTATTGATAAC
>NW_028234413.1:26260868-26268368 GCF_977035675.1 Penaeus japonicus | reverse complement strand
CATGGTCGCTGATGACTGGCTGCCACGATGCGCCGAGATAAGCTTGCACCTGAGGTTACGATCAACGAGAGCGTTATTTTTTATTACATTTCACAGCCATGATAACAAGGGTGCCATTACCTAGTATTAGCCGTCACATGCGCTGTCCACCCTCGCAAATTAAAGAGGAGTGCTGCAGTGGTTCCGCTCGGACAAAACGGTCGTTAGCAAATTACACAGTGATTCACACAGCCCTCCGCGACCTCCTCTCGACCGCTGGGATTTATTTGAGAAATGCTTCATCTGCGTGAGGAGGGAGAGAGGAAGCACAGATGGGACTCATAACCGGTTCCTGGGTGGCGGCCGGACACGCTCCCGCCCATGGACCATCAGTCGTTGCCTCTACACGCGCGTATAGGAACGGGGAGAAGATATGTTCACAGAATTTAGAATGTAAATATAATTAGATTATTGCCATGGGTGGATCTCGGAGCTTTGTCAAGGCGTGGCTTTATTTCCTGCAAATGCTGTAGTTATCCCGTGATTACCAGTATACGCAAACTAGTATTTACTGAAGAGGATATATAATACAAAAATAAAAGTATAGCAATATATATTCACACACATACAGACACACACACACACACATATGTATATATATATATATATATATATATATATATATATATATATACATATATATATATAATACATAGTATATACATATATGATACTATACATTATATATATATATATATATATGTATATATATATCGCCCGCCTTATATTATATAAATAAATATTTTAATAATATATTTATTATATTAATGCTATACCACGACGGTTCATTATTGCAATTGTGATTCGTTGCGTATATATACATAAAATATATTTAATTATATAATATATATATATTATATATATATTATAATTATATCTATTATATATAAAATATATATATAAATATATTTATAATATATATCTCTGATATATATATATATATATGTAGTTATTATTTATATATATATATAAATGTCATGTAAATATACATATATCTATACTAAATATATATATATATATCTATTTTTATTATATCTCTTATATTTATTTATTTTTATAAATACATCTTATATGTGTGTGTAAGTGTATGTGTATGTGTGTGTGTGTGGTGGGTATGGGGTGTGTGGTGTGATTATAGATTCACATATAAAGGGTTTTTATTGATAGCTTTTTTTATGTTATGATAGTATTAGATAGGTTTTAGTTTGTTTTTTGATTGAGTGATGTGGTTTATTTGACTTTGTGATATGGTTATATATGCATGAACTTAGTTAATTATGACAGTTACTATATATTGTTTGTGTGGTGTGTGTGTGAGAGTGTGTGTGTGTGGAGGATTTTGTTAGAGGCATTTGTGGGTGTGTTGATGTCAGTGAATTGAGACAGAGTATATATATTGTTTGTGTGGTTGAGTGTAGAAGAGTGAGATAGATAGAGATTGAGATATATTTATTGTGTGAGTGTGTGAAGGTGTGGTGGTAGTTGGAGTATTTATATGATGAGTGAGTGTGTTTGAGAGGATAGAGTTAGTTATGATTGGTTATGATGGTAAGGTGGGAGGTGGTTGTGATTTTTTTGAGTGAGTTGTTATTATATATATTTATAGAGAGGTTTATATGGATGGTGGGGGTGTTGTGAGTTTGATAGAGATATCTATATATGTTTGTGAGTTTGTCGAGATTTTATATTAGTAGTGTGTGTGATGTCTGAGATTTGTTGGTATAGATACAAGTTAGAGGCAGTTATATGGGTGTGTTTGTGTATAGAGAGGGTTGTGGAGTGAGTGAGTGTGTTGTGAGATTGTGTGGGTGTTATATGGAGATAGAGAAAGTATAGAGGGGTAGTTATATTTGTTTGAGTGGTCTAGTTTGAGTGAGAGTGTGTGTTGCTGTTTGTATGAGTGCTTCAGGGAATTTGGGTGGGTGTGAGTGTGTGTGTGAGTGTGATTGTGATTGTGTGAGGTTAGAGAGTGTGAGATTGTGTTTGAGTGTGTGTGTGTGTGAGACGTGTGGGTGTGTGTGTGTGTGGTGTGTGTGTGTGTGTTTGTGAGAGTGTGAGAGGTGGGGGGTGTGTGGGGTGGGGGGGGGGAGTCTGTTTGTGTTGATAGAGTGTGTGTGATGTGTGTGTGTGTGTGTGTGTGTGTGTGGAGTGAGAGATTGAGTTTGGGTGGGTGGGTGATAGTGTGAGAGGAGTGTGTGAGTGTGTTTGAGAGTGTAGGAGTGTGTGTTTGTGAGTGTGTGTGTGTGTGTTCGTGTGTGTTTATGTGTGATCTCATGTATCTCATCGAGTTTTTGATTGTTGAGATTTGATTTTGTTATACTTGTTAGAGTATTTGGTTGATTGGCTTATATAGTTATTTAGCATATCCATACATACATTATTGTTGAGATATCTATAGTTATATGATAGAGATGATGAGTGTTATATATATTTTATATATTTTTATTCGTGCTTATTTAGAGTATTGCATTATATTTTGTATTTATTTTTTTATAGATATACTAGTAGATAGTTAGTTATAAAATGTATGTATGTGTATATATATATAATATATATAAATATCTAGATATATATATATATATAGATATCAGAATATATTTATATATAATATATATATATAATAGATTATATATATATATATATGTATGTATAATGTATACTATAGATATATATAATATTATATAATAAATATATTTATATATTATATATATATATATATGTATATATACATTATATGTTATATATCATATATATATAAGCAATATCTTTAGATGTATATAATGTATTATCCATATTTATATAATAAACATATATATATATATTATATAGATATATATATACTATACACATTTATATAAATTATCTATGTTTATATATAATATACAGATATATATATAATATATATAGATAATAAAACATATATATATTTGCTATATATAGTATATTTATATATTTAATATATATATATATATATATATAAATAAATTTATATATATATATATTTACACACACACATACACATACACAACATATTTATAATAATCTATGTATATATAGAGATATATACATAATAATGGAGTTATATATATTTATATTTATATATATAATCTATATATATAGATATGTATATAGTTTTATGTTGTTTGTGTGTGTGTGTGTGTGGTGTGGTGTGTTGGTGTTAATATAGATAATATATAATATATATATTTATATATATATTATATAATAGATATATATTTATATAAGATTTATATGGATGTCTATATATATAGATATATATATATATATTTATAATACCATATAGCCTTAATATATATTATATATATAGAATATATATATATATATAGTAATGTATATTACATAGATATATATAGATATAAAGGATATTAAGCTTGTATGTGTGTGTATTGCGTGTAGGTGGGTGTGTGTGGTGATGCGTTATAGATATATAGATAGATATATATATATATTTAATATAATATATAATATATATATATATATATTTAATATAATAATATATATAGACATAGAGATATACTTATACAATAGTTATATATTTATTTATTTTTATAGATAGAGATTGATTGATAGATATATGCTTATAGATGGTATAAATATACTTTGATATATATATTATATAGATTGTTATATATATATAAGATATTATTGTGATTATATATGAATTGAATTGTTACATTTATTATGTGTATATATATATTTATATTTATATATAATATATAGATATATTAAGTTATAATATAGATGATATTATAGTTTTTTTAGAGATAGATATATATATTATAATATATATATATATAGAGATATATATTATATACATACAGACAGTATATAAACAATATATAGAGATATATTATATAGTATATATATAGATAGATATATATATATATCATATATATAGTATCATATATATATGTATATATATATGGATATATATAATATTCATAATAATACATATATATATATTTATAAATATTATTTATAAATATATTTATATATATATAGATAATATGTAAGTGTGTGTGTGTTGTAGGTGTTTGTTTGTTGTGTGTAAATACGTGGTCATGTGTGTGCGTGTTGAGTGTAATAGTATAAGATATATATGTATATATATATATATAAATATAATATATCATATATAAAAAATATAGTTTATAAAAATGTGTGTGGTGATGTGTGTTGTTGTGTTGTGTTTTGTGGTGTAGAGTGTTTGTGTGTGTGTGTGTATGTGTGTGCGCATGTATGGTGCATTTTTTATATATAAATATATATATAGATATATATATATATATATATATTGATATATATATAGAATTGATGATGGTTTATATATAACATGTATATATATTATACATAATATTATACATATTCAGTTGTTGTGTGTATATATAGTATATATATAGATAGATATATATATATATATATTTAATATATATACAGATAAATATATATATATATATTTGATAGGATATATATATATATATTATATATATATATATAGTATACATATATATACAAATTTATATTATAATATATAGATATATATATATACATATATTTACATAATATATTATATATATATATATATATATATATAGTAGATTTTATACGTATATACACATACCTAATATGTATATATAATATATTTTATATATAATATATATATAATATATATTTACTAATAATACATATATATATAAACATATATATACAGATCATATATATATAAATATATATACTTTTATAAAATACATATATATATATATACATATATATATAATATATAAAATACTATATATATATATAATATATATATATATATATATGCATGTATGTATATATGTATATGATTCTATATACATGGATAAGATAGGAGGCATAAACACATTGTGTGTAGTATCAATGTGATATATATGTAATATATATATATATATATAATAATATATAGATGTATATATTTAAATATATATAGGTATGTATAGCATATGGTATCTATATATATATATGTCTAATGTGTGGTGGAGAGTAGATATGATATGATGTGAGATTTGAATATTTACGAGGTAGGTATAATTTATATATAATAGATATATATAATAATATAGATAGTGTGTGTGTGTGTGTTGTTGGGTTTTGTTGTTGTTGTGTTTGTGGTGTGTGTGGGTTGTGTGTTGTTGTGTGTTTGTGTGTGGTGCGTGATGGGCTTGATTTTTTGCCTGTGGGTGTTTATGTGTGTGTATTGTTTGTTGTTGTTGTTGTTTTGTGTGTTTGTGTGTATGAATATATGTATGTTTCTATGTTTATATAAAGCATGTGTAGATATATGCAGCATGTGTAGATATGACGCATATCTGAATATCTGTGAAATGAATATGAACATATTACCAGTTCCAGAAGAGCAGGTGAAAGCAATAAAACGACGCCTATGTTTCCACAGGCCACAGAGACTTTACAGTCGGATTTTAAATTCAAAATGTAGGTATAAAGAAATATTACGATTAATCTTTTAGCATTTGGCACATTCCTGACACCATATTTTGCAAAATCGTTTTAAACCTGCGAATACATCTGTTCAGATTAACATTCAGAAAGTATATTTTTACTCGAAAAATTCTCCTGAAAAGTTCGCATCGTAAAACTGTTAATCATTTGGTCATTGCGGAAAATCAGCATAGCTCCTAATTTTTCGTGGTAATTATATGTTTCCTATTCTTTCCTTTTCACTCATCATAAAAAAAGATATTTGGAAGTAACATAACAAAGAAGAAAACCTGCAATACTTCAGCTCCCGTTTCTCAGATCGATTTTAAAACGGTCGGATTTATCTCTTCAGAAATCTTCATATTGTTGAAGCGAGGTGTGTCCTCCCTAGCATCCATGTACGGTGTCGAGAGATGTTTATTTTTCCGAGATGCAGTAATTAGATGCTGGCCATCCAGAGATCTCGGATAATTGGTTAGATGCGACTCCACCTCCGACAGACTCATTGTCTATGCATTTTTTCGTTAATTCGAAAAAAATCTGAATAAGAAAATATAATGATATCTACAATAAAAGAATATTTCTTTTTTTCCCGTTTCTGTTTTATTTTCGAATACGGAAGATTTTATATTATCATAAGTCGTTTCTGTTTCTGCATTTACAAACATGCGTACATTTGTATGCGTGTGTAAATATAGATATCTATAAAATTATATGTACATATAAGATAAATTAGATATATAAATATATATATTATATATATATAAATATAGATATAATATAAATGTTGTGTGTGTGTGTTTGTATGTGTGTGTGGGGGGGTGTGGTGGGGTTTGTGTGGTGTGTGACAGGTACATACAGATATAACATATATATAACATATATTACATATAAATATATATATATATATATATATATATATATATAAATATATATATATATATATGCCTCTGTATTTACATATACATATATATAAAATATATATATATAATATATCGATATATGAGTAAGATATATACACACACACACACACACACACACACACACACACACGTGTGTGTGTGTGTGAGTGAGTGTTGTCGAATTCTGAGCAACACAGTTAGATCCGTCACAGATGTGTGCAACAACTCCACAACGATCGCGATTTTACAGCAGTTGACACTGGACGTGAGGGCCGCTGCATAGCCGATGTTCGACGCACTCCACGTCCCGTTTTCATAATTAGCGGAAATTCTGCGCTTGTTAGCCACAAAAGCTTGCACGGTTCAGAGAATGGAATGGGACATCCTATATGACGCAGAGTTCGCGCCCCGCCAGCAATTAGAAGCCTTCCTCGGTTAACGTTGTCATCAGTGGTTGTTAGTTCCAGCAGCTGCTGCAAGAGGGTCACCCAGGTCACTTCGAGGCCCGGACGCCGCCGCGAAAGTTATCATGCGTGCGAGGTACGCTGCGATAACCCGACGGTCGAGTGCAAAGTTATTGTTTCCTAGATGCAAAAAGTGATAAACCGATAAAAAAAAAGGTCATTGAAATTACTGAAGACTATTTGGTCTTCTTTAGAAATGTACCCCCTTGAAAAACAGTCGCATGAGGTTAACATATCCATTTTGTCTGGTTCGACAGATTCAAATGCAAAATATATTATTCAATGGTGCGTGCGTTTTGTCATCTGTTAGAAAGTTTGAGAAAAAAAGACAGAAAATTCACAGAAGAGAAAGAGAAGGAAGATAGCAAAAGTGAATGAATAGAATGAATAGAGATTGAAGAAAAGAATAACGAAAAAACATGTTTACAAAGCATAGAAATATTTAAAGAAAAAAAAAAAGAAAAAGAAAAAAAGGGAAGAGGGGGAGGAAAGGACAGCGTAGTTTCCAAACTGCTATTCCCAGAGACTTTAACTTTTCAGGTCGTGTGAGCACAATAGAAGGCGACAAATTCAATTAAATTTGTCTTTAAAACCGA
>NW_028234413.1:26248368-26250868 GCF_977035675.1 Penaeus japonicus | reverse complement strand
TCATAATGATAACCTGCAATGGACATGTGTCGATGATGGGGATAACAGGAGAGTTACTGACGGTTTGGAGGAGAAAAGGAGTGGTACCTACACCCCCCCTCTCCCCCTCTCAGACCTGAAATAAGGTTTCCGCTCGTTTCAGCACCTAAGGCGTTTGCGTGCTAGTAAACCACGGGGTTTCATAGATAAAAACATTTACCGAGTGAGTACGATCTGAGTTCATGGTTCATATAGGTTATCACTGTCTACGCGAGTACGATTGTGAGTGACCAGTGCTTTCTCAAAAGCAGTGTATTGAAATACTTTTCCCTTTTTGGTTTTCATTATATAAAACTTACTTTAATTTCTAGAAATTCACTCTTGGGTTGCCTGTTTACATCAAAGCTGATGAAATAGTGATTTCAATCTCTAACTTGATGCCAAAACATTTTATTTATCTATCTGTTTATTAAGCTACAACTCTACATTTATAATATTTCTTTCTGCTCGTTTTTCTCTGAACAAAATAACTTTTCTTTTAGAGTTTTATGCATAAGCGTGGGTAAGCTGTAATACATATGATACATGGCCATAGAAATTTATTACTTACATTTACATTGCAAATTCAGGATATCACACAGTTAAATAGAGGTACAAGAATTTGTTTTCATCATTCATTACAAAGTTTTTGTTACGTTGCTTGTTTCACCGACCCGCCAGTACAGCCTGTGTGTATTTAAGTTTCGGGATCACTGTACCACATTTCATCTATTTGTGTCTTGTGTAGAAGAATATTTCCTGGGAAAACTGGTCCTATTGTTTTAAGTTAGCCTTTAGGACTTTGAAAACATAGATACGTCGTTCTCCTTGCAAGAGGTTTGAGACACTAGCAAAAGGTATTCCAGAGTCTATGTTTACTTTGCATGTTACATACTGATCTTGTTAGCCGATAAGCATGGTCAATCTTAGGGTTACCAACGTGCTATGGTATCCACACGAAATATGTAACGTAGCATGTTGTGAAAACTGGCACTGTGGTACCATAGATTTATGCTAGAGTTTACACACCTGAAATTCTGCGAGATAAATGTGAAAGTTGAGGATATAATAACTTGAAAACACATTATGAGAGTGTGGAATAGATTTTACCGAATTCACGTCATAAAAAGACCACATTAAATTCAAAAAACAATTACGACCATCTTCCGACTACATATATATGGCAGATGGCAACCTTAAGAGATAATTACACGATGGATAATGACGTGTTGGAGTGACGGCATGGCGGAGGGCGGAGGAGCAGGTTGAGCGCGGGGCAGCCAGCGTCGGGCAGTGGAGTGGCGGCGGCGGTCAAGAAGAATGACGAGTGGATGAAATTTGAGTGCGGAGGCGTGGCGGGATGATGACCGGAGCTCTCTCTCCCCCAAGCACTGCTGCTCAACGAGGTGACGCAACACCGAGAGAGCATCGTGTGGGTTCTTGCAGCAGTAACCCTCGATTCGTTTCCCAGAACGCTGTATCTTTCCACTAGCAAATGTACCTTGCCTTTTCTTTCTTTCATTTCTCTTCTTGATTTCCAGTGAATTCATTCACCAGGCATGATTGAGGAATTACTAAAGCATTGATCCTGACTTTGCTCTGATTGCTTTTCCTTGCGATGTAAACTGATTAGATAGCACGTTGTTTGGATGATTCTCTTAACTTTGCTATTTAGTTATTAAGATAAAAATTATGAGAATTGGGTAGTAATGATATTAATGGCAAAAATACTTCCCGTAGTGGTGATTAGAATTGGTAAATTCATAAAGTACAGCAAGAGACGTGCAGAGGTATAATAAGAGGGAAGGACATATCAAAAGAATGGACAAAGCATTAGATAAAAAGAGAATAACAGACAAACGGAAAAAAATGAGTGAAGGCAAATACCCAGAGAAAGAGAGATAACGGGGAAAGAAAGGTAAATGGAGAGAGAAGCAGGGTACAAGACAAAGGGGGAAACGACAAACGCGAGAGAGGGGAAAATGTATATGGAGAGAAAGACAATGGGTGCTAGTGAGTCCGGCCACGATAAGCCTATGAACCAGTGTGTATATTCGGTATGCAAATAAAGTCATATTAAATTTGTGCTGACGTTAATGTACCCTCTTACAAATATGCATCCATGCATGCATATTCATATGTATTCAAATATGCATTGTTAGCAACAATTGGAGATGATGAGTGTCTACATCTGCTTGCAAGATATATAAGAACTGCTACAAAGGAGAGAATAAGCAAAATGAATACAGAAAGGATATGAGAAAGGAACTTTGCAACAGAAAAATTACTTTCAGCTTTCATATCGTTTCAGGGGAGGCTGTCATATTCTCTGTCACTGTCCTGAATATTCACCTTTACTTTTACCGTCGTTAGCAATTACACTTACATTTCATCTTCATAATGAAACATTCGCCGAAATTATTCCACATTTTTATCAGTAAACGTAATTATATACATTTATCATATTCCCTTTTCATATTCC
>NW_028234413.1:26220177-26227677 GCF_977035675.1 Penaeus japonicus | reverse complement strand
GTTTAGTCTATTAACTCGTGAATGACATTTGCCCTCTTGTCCGTGCGGAGCAGGAATTGAAGAAAAATAATTTCAAGAAGAGAATCGGCATTAGAAGTTTTTTTCTAACCTTTTTTTGTTAAGTCTTTGGAAGCAGTAATCTGCGGCCCTTGCCAGAATCGAGTGAGGTCTTGATTGGTGTGAAGCTATTATAAAAAGTTCCGTAAGATCATGGTCATCATTACTAACATTCTTGAGAATTGAATTGTACAAAACGGTTGACTATTTTTTGCACTGGAAACGAAATTAACGATCAGCTCGCAAGACAGGGAGAACAAGCTTATGTTCGGATTTTGCAAACTCATTCTCCTAACCTCGAGAGGCCAAGCCTATAAATTTAGATTCGTTAGTATTTTCTTTATCTCTAACACATTTTATTTTACCCTATGATAAGTTTAGTCTAATTGATGGTAACAGTTCATTCCGCAAGATATAATCAATGTATATTATGATATTGTCAAATTATTATTTTTTTCTTTACTTTTCAAGGGGGAGGAAGTAGTTTATTAACTAATCGGTCGGACGATTGGTTGATCGACAGAGCTAAGGAAGTGGAATGGGCTGTGTATAGACTGCATTTATGATTTTTAAAAGTTATTACCGTCTTCCTTGGTAAAATATATGAAACGGAAGCCCAGGAAGACGAAGCGAATCTTGCCTTACGTAAACTACGATATCTGCTTCAATAAAGTCATGGACACCAGATCCTTTACATATGCTGCAACTTCTCCATATGACCTTAAAACGTATTCTTTGTCTGCATGATTTGTGTATTTTCAGGAAGAAAATGGGCACTTTGTCTTTCGTAACGGGAAAGGAGGACATCCTAGGTTTCGTAATTCAGGTGTGCGAGTTGCCAGCGACGTTGAAATTGGCGACTTTTCTGACACGAGCAGAGTGCGAAAGGCGTACTTGGATATGAGTATTATATCTATCCAAATAATGATTTTCAAAATAAAAAATTGACGAAGAACTATTTTAATATTGGGGCTTTTCCGCATGGTCTTAAACTTGGTGTTCTGCATGGGTATCACTTGCCGCTACGGGTAATGAGCATGTTTTCCATTCTCAACGGCTTTAAATATATGAATTTTGAGAAAAGAAACCAATCAACTCGTTTATAACTGTTGGAAAATGGTTGGTTTTAGGAGAAAAAATGAGAAGAATTATTAAGAACCCCCAGCTATGTAGGTTAGGGAACTATGAACAATACTGTTTAATTTACATAATTAAAGGTCTGTTCGACTCTCCTGTTTATGCATCAACGTGCCTTTATCCTTGTATTTCTAACGTGTATGTTTATTTTGGAAGATATTTCATTAGCAATTTTATAATATTAATATTATGAACGGATTTTCTTCAAGTCTTTTACAATGTTCTTTATAGTTCTGGAAGGTTCGAAACCGCCCAAGAGGAAAGCCGAGGAACGTAGTCTGGACTTCAGATGGAAAACTTTGAAAGAAATTTCCAACCTTCAGTTGAATATGGAAAGGAGGCTTCCTTTGGCTTGATTATTAACATTTTTACATGCATGTTCAATTTTCTAAGAGTTCCTCTTTTTGTGAGAATAACATCATGATAAAGAATCGATGATAAGAACACGATCAGTTTTACTAGCATCTCCTGTATTAACGTGCAACTATATCAAAAGCTAAATATCAATAATTCCAGGAATGGGGTGAAATAAGACCGCGTGATACATAACGATGTATACGTAAGTTCTTCCAGCGAAATGGCTCGCGTCGCGTTTACGTAAACCTCTTCTGGTGGTGGGGGGGGGGTTACATGTAGTACTTGGAGTGACAGAACATTGCTCCGCTATCTGATTGCTTTTATGGATTTTCGTTATTTTATAATGAACGTTGCAAGTTGCGTCGTTTACATATTCCGCTGAAGTGCCAAGTGTTGTTTGATCATTTCTAGCTGTTTTATTTATTATATTGTTTGTGCTTGGCAAGTCTTGGAGAGAAAGTTCCATTTCTCTTATGATAACCGTATAGAAGCAAAACTTTAGTAAAGGGAAACTTTTTTTTTTTACCTTTGGCCATATGAAGTGGAACTTTGGTCATTTATTAGGAGGGAAAAAATAGCCGAAAAATAAGGACATTTTTCGGTTTCGTAAGGCGGATGAAGGAGGTGCCAGCGAGTGTTAATGCGGCAGCGCGACATTCTCAGGTTACGAAACCTATTCCTTTTGAATGTGTGTCTAATGCACTTAATGTCAACTTGAAGTTTACTTATGCTGTTTTACGGTGACCACATAAGAATCGGTTTAGGAATATGGAATTACTGTTTTTAGTTCTGCTTATGTGCAAGAGATTGTAGATACTGCGGTAGTTGTTTTTTAGCCAAAATTAAACACAATATTAAAAGTTTCTAGAGGTAGTACACAAAGTAAAATGTAAGCATATGTACGAGTAGTGAAGCAAAAGAGCTCTTCTGGCATTTATTAAACGTTGCGTCTCATGCGTACTATTATATAAAGAAAGTTTCTCTCCACATTGAAGTCCCCATCAAGGTTCCAGCAAAAGATATCGGGTTGGCTCTCGTTCACCAATCGCACTTGCAAGTCCTGCTTACGTAAGTCTTCGGCGGCGGGGTGTATCGCATGCTGATGGCTCCCTTCACTCCCGAAAGTCATGATGCTAATCCTGTGCTGGTTGTAGAATTTGGAGGGACTGAATAACACCGTCGCCTCTCTTCAATTGCTGTGTATGTTGTTGGTGACTGCTATAATATTTGGAAAATTACAGCATATAAATTCGGAATTACAGTAAAACATATTTAAAAATGAAATCCACACATCAGATCAACATCTACAGGAGCTTAAGAAAAGAGGCTTAAGACTTGATGGGTGATAGTGAAAGTTAGCCTTGGTGCTTGTCTAAGAGATATGTAAGAGATGGAAGCTATGAATCTGTATAAAAGCTCATTTGGGTCATTATATAAAGATGACACTAAAGGTCTAAACTTTATGCAGGAGTGATCGAGATGCTCATCTATCCTTCTAAGAGTACCTACACTCGTGTCTCACACTGATTCAAATATGTCATCTGACCATGGCCGAAGGATAGGCGTGGGTTATCGAACGCCCACTTTTTGACAAGTGAACGCAGAATGTCGTCAACAATACGGAGAGGTTGGCATCATTGAGGAAAGTGAAACAAACAACTGCATGTAATTTACTGCTGATGACGCGGATTATTTTTGCTTCGCAGCTCAAAACTGCCAGATGTTAGTACCAGCGACTCCGGAGTTCTCCATTTACGACCACAATTTTCCATGCGTTTTCCTTTTTAATGCTGCGCGAGTCTATAAAAAACTGCCGACTTTGTATTCACATTATCAGCATTTCACCTTAGATTTTTTTATAATAGCCACGACGGCCATTCGTACTTGTTTGATAATTGCATTATGCAAACTTAATTTGCAATGCTCATGTACGACGTCTGCATTTTGCGGTCTGTGTTATTTATTAAAAGTACTACTGCTATGCATAAATGCCAGCAGTTACTTTGCAATATAATATTATGTAGAAATGAATAAAATAGACGTTACCTGGATGGTGCTTAACTTACTTAACATTACCAATTTAGTCAAATAAATCCAATATTTTTTATATGATAATAAAAGAGCATTTGAAGTACTTTTCTTCATTGTAATTCCAAATCTGCCGTGCATGTGGCAAGACTCGTTATTGCGTCAGAACTAGATTTGTGAACCTCGGTAAGTGTCCCAAAAGCGTTAAGGACAAGAGAGATGGTTCCCCAGTGTGACACGAAGCCTGTTGTTATGCATGCAATTGTCTCATGCAAGATATCTGATACGGCGCTAGAAAGGCTTTCTTTATTGTTCTCATTATTTATGTGCGTTTGAGAATGCAGTGCAATCGCAACGCCTTCTCCTCCTCCATCCTGGCGTGGTCGTTTTGCATTCACTCAAGACTCTTTAGATCGCTTCCCTTTGGAATAGTAAAGCGGAACGCGACGTCAACCATTACTTAAGTAGGTGTCCACGTTGTCATGGCGACGAGACCACGTTAGCATCTCACTTCTCCTCCCACCCTTGCCTCCTCCTTTCCATTCTCTTTTTTTATTTATCTCCTCTCCTGTACCTATCTCTCTGTCTCTTTCTTTCTTTCTCTCTTTCTTACCTTTTTTCTCCGCTTTTCTCACTCTCTCCCTATCTTTCTCCCCCTTTTCATTTCACACTCCTCTTCCTTCTCTTCTTCTTCCTCCTTCTCTTCTTCTTCCTCCTCCTCCTTCTTCTCCTCCTCCTCCTTCTTCTCCTCCTCCTCCTCCTCCTCCTCCTCCTCCTCCTCCTCCTCCTCCTCCTCCTCCTCCTCCTCCTCCTCCTTCTTTTCCTCCTCCTCCTCCTTCTTTTCCTCCTCCTCCTCCTTCTTTTCCTCCTCCTCCTCCTTCTTTTCCTCCTCCTCCTCCTTCTTTTCCTCCTCCTCCTCCTTCTTTTCCTCCTCCTCCTCCTCCTCCTCCTCCTCCTCCTCCCCCCCCTCCTTCTCTTCGATCTCATTCTTCTCCTCCTCCTCCTCCTCCTCCTCCTATGCCTTCTCCTCTTCATCCTCTTTATCCTCTTCCTTCTCCTCCTCCTCCTTCTCCTTCTCCTCCTCCTCCTTCTCCTTCTCCTCCTCCTTCTTCCTCCTTCTCCTTCTCCTTCTTCCTCCTTCTCCTCCTCCTTCTTCCTCCTCCTTCTTCCTCCTCCTTCCTCCTCCTTCCTCCTCCTTCCTCCTCCTCCTCCTCCTCCTCCTCCTCCTCCTCCTCCTTCTCCTCCTCCTCCTCCTCCCTCTTTCTCTCCTTCCCCCTCTCCCTCCTCCTTCTCTTCATTCTTTTCCTTCTCTTCCTTCTCTTCTCTTTCTTCTTATCCTCCTCCTCCCACTCCCATTCCCCTTCCTCCTCCTCCTCCTCCTCCTCCTCCTCCTCCTCCTCCCTCTCCTCCTCCTCCTCCCTCTCCTCCTCCTCCTCCCTCTCCTCCTCCTCCTCCCTCTCCTCCTCCTCCTCCCTCTCCTCCTCCTCCTCCCTCTCCTCCTCCTCCTCCCTCTCCTCCTCCTCCTCCCTCTCCTCCTCCTCCCTCTCCTCCTCCTCCTCCTCTTCCTTCACCTCGTTCTCCTCCTCGTTCTCTTCCTCCTCCACTTCCTCCTCCTCCACTTCCTCTTCCTTCTCTTCCTTCTTGTAAAGTACCTGCATACGTCCATGCACATACTCACAAATACAGGCGCAAGCACAAACTCGCGCGCACACGTTTTCCTGCAGACACACTCGCATCCACAAGGTCGTGTTGGCAACGCCGTGAATGGACGATAACATGGAAAGGCGGCCATTTGCGATAGGTTTCTTATTCCTCGAAAGGCCACTACGCTTCATGTACGCCCCGGGTCCGCGTGTAGGCGAGCTCCTAATGGCTGTTTCGCTGGCTTCGAAGGAGCTGTGTAATATCTGATGAAGCTTTGCCGATCCTTAACGTGCGGGGTCAATAGCCTCTGACCTGGAGAAAGTTTGTGGCCGGTGGCGAGTCTGCGGTCATTAGCGGTGACTCCTCCTATTCCCCCTCTCCACCCTCTCCCCTCTCTCTCCCTCTCCCCACTCTCCCCACATCTCATCTCGGCCACTCCACCCACTTCATTCCCTAGTCTCTATTCCTTTTCTCCATTCCGTTCCTCCATTGGCTTCTTGCTCTGTCCACCCTATATGTCTATATTCCATTAACACCTTTCCCTCGATAATACTTCTCGTCTCCCTTGTTTTGTACCATGTTCCCTACCTCTTTTTTGTTGTTTCTTTGGCCTTCTCCACTTATTCCTTCGTTTTACCGCACTATGTGATTTTGAGGCGCTTGATAGTTATTTTTTTTCATTTCTAACGATGTACCCAGGTCCTCTCTCATTTCTAGGTACACGTGTCCTCTCGCGCGACCTTGCTCTCACGCCAAGATGCTGTGTCTGTTTCCTTCCTTTGTTTCCCAAGCAGAAAGGGAAGAATAAGAAACAAAAAGACGACTTTTAGCAATTACTTAGTCTGCGTGGGCTGTTTGAGATTGAAATTCTATGTTGAAGAAGTCAGGCGTGAGTTTATGCATGTTTGATTTTTATGGTGGACTTGTTCATTGTTATTTTTTCATCATCATCATCATCATTAGTTGTCGTTCGCTACACGACAAAAGGCTCTCCGAATATTCTCCACACACACATCTGCTAGTTGTCTTTCTACTGCGAAAGTTTTGTTTCTTCCAGCTGTTGCAGTGCTGTTTCCCCTCCGTCGGCTGCCATGCTGTTTGCCTTTCCGTCCATTTATAATCGATATGTGTGTGTTGATGTGGTGTGTGCTGCTGGTGACTACTTTTACCCTTTTTACCATGATTACGTTTTTTCCTTTTCTCTGTTCAAGAAGTATTTGTTAAGATGTTTCATTTTTCTCCGTACACAGTCTGGTTTTGTGGAAACAATGATAGATGTTTTACCATGTAATTATATTGAATAGGCCTAGTTGTTCACCTGATATGTATATATATATATATATATATATATATATATATATATATATATATATATACATACATATATCTGTATCTATCTATCTATCTATCTCTATATTTATATATATATATATCTATATATATATATATATATATATATATATATATATATATATATATATATATATATATATATATATATATTTAGAATTTTTCTGGTATTTCCTGGAAAGTTGAACGTCATTCCATCTTTTGTTTGGGATCACGTGAGCTCAGAATCTGGCGATAGGAGGCAAGGAAGGAGGGGTATGTAGAGAACATGGGGAGAGGGGGGGACTGGCTGAGTGTTTCACGTGGCTCATCCTGTTTACTCTGCCCGGGAAGGACTGTGTCCCGGGGATAATCTGGTGTTTGGTCGGGTCTTTCTGCAGTCGAAACATGGCACGCCAACCGATGGTGTGTACCTATACTTCCGCGTGGCCTTTATCCGGTTTTAATATGCTTAGACATTTTCTTGCCCATTATTGCTTGCCGGGTTATTATAACAGGTTAGCAAAGAAGCACTCTGTATTAGATGGAGACGTGTTTCATATTTTCGCATCATTAAGAAAGAAGGAATCCGTGGCCGAAAGTTATTCAACGTTGTAGCACTTAGGAATTATACCTTGTTTTTAAGCAAAGGAAGCAAGTTGTTCGTGAAGCTTAGGTGGCGCAGTTTTTACCGCTTTCGTATATCGTAGCGATAATCCCCTCCCGAGGCGTAATGAAACGGGTTATAGTGGCGTTGGCGATGGTGGCGGCAGTTGTGGTCGATGGTGATTGTTATGATGTCTGCCTGTGGGAGCGAGTGTTAAGACGCTGAGGTTTTGGTACATATCCGGCAGTGGGGACACGGCTGGCCTGCTCTCCCAAGGGACGCGGGGATTGCGTTGGCCACATCCTATTTTTAAGCTTTTGCTTGAATTTGTTTGCACTCCT
>NW_028234413.1:26205177-26215177 GCF_977035675.1 Penaeus japonicus | reverse complement strand
CCAGTTAACTGTTATCTAGCTATCGTTTTTTATCATTTCATACACGGCGTGTTGGTACGTTTTAACATCGATATATATAGCCATGCAGTAAAAATACGATGTATACAAATTTTATTATTTTCTTGTCTCATTTGAAATGCTTTTTGTATATACATAATGAAGAATATGATTTTGTAACATTAATTCTCTATATACGGTCATCGCATGCCCTTCGCACCAACTCGAGCATACTATATGTAAGCCTGTTCCAAGCACGCCATGACTGTGGGTCCCCTTCGCGTCCGTCCGAAAGGCATTCTGGCTATACGTCCCGGGTCGCAATCTCACATTTTGAATCAGCAGTAGTATCTGCGAGTATATACACGTCTTTTGTAACATACCGTAGGCTCCCTAACATTTTATTTTTATTTATATATATATTTTTTTTTAAATTATTATTATTATTATTATTTTTTTTTTTTACAGGAACTCTTTATATTACGCATAGTCTTTGCATAAGGACATCCGTAGAATACGTGCGTTATGTATTGTCTCGTCGGTACTTGTGTAAGCACCTCCAGGATGTCCTAAAAAACTTAACCGGTACCTACAACTTACATAAAGCCGCAGCACACATTAGACAAGTCTCCGTCCTATACCACTAGAATAAAACGTCAAACCACCGTTCCAGTTCATTAGGCCAGACAATTTACTCTACTCATGCTACAGAGGCATATTTCACGTTACACCAACATCCACATCTACGTTATATTTTTTTTCACGATTTTTATTAAATGGACAATATACACGTGGACCAGCCGAGTCATCACTCAGAGGCAGAGTTGTTTCCGTCGCCTACGCAAGCCATCTAAAACTGTACTAATAAAGGAATACTTTTCGCCAACGTGCTTTGTCATGACCACTCAAAAGCAAATGCAACGTTGCCAAAACGCCAGCCTTCCATTTCCAAGTTACCCCCAGCGTTTCCTCTTAATGTCTTCGCGTGAAAGAAGCAGTGAGAAAGTGAGTGAATGGCTGTGTTGATAGTTTTAAAAAGTCAGCGGACCATCTGGGGTTGCCGACACCTGTGCCTGACGTCTTGGAGATTGTCTGGGGATTGTAAAGCGTCACTAAACTCTTGTTTACATTCCGAGCGAGGCTTTCGCATTAGGTTTCCATGGAGGCTAAACGAAAAATGAACGAATTTTGCCGCGAATCGTGTATACTATAAAAGATGCGGATCGCGATTTTTTTCCGTTTAAAGGGAAATCTTTTTTTTTTCTTCGCGTCTTTCGGGAACATGACTCCCGCAGTGAAAGGAGCAACGCGCTACTGCATGATCACGAAGCCTCGTTATTATTCTGCAGCTTTCACCTTTGGGGTTTTGGCAGTGATGTGCACCGGCCGTTGGTTGCGGTTGCTTGTCACATAGGGCTTATTCATCTGGAACGCCTTTAGCCGCCCATCCCGCCCACACGCACACTGCCTATCGTTGTAGCCACGTCACCTCGTTCACCTAACCGCATGCTACTGCCTCCGCTTCACATACTACACACCACGCCTCCACTCACTCCACATTCCACACCATTTGCCTGTTTCCGGTCCATACATTCATCCATATCCACATACTTCTCGTCTCTCCACCGACAATCCTGTCCCCAGCCCCGCCCACGCAGTGGAGTGTGTAATTAAGCCGCCGCCCATGTCGCCATCTTCTCCACCCATAAAGCTGCCCGCACAAGTTACTAATGGTAATAAGGGCGCAACATTTCTCATTGCTGCTGCTTTGCAACGCAGCCCATAAACCGCGGAGACTGTGCATGGAAGTCGATCACCAGATGAGCGAAGAGCCTCTCCTGAGGGACTTTTACCAGACCGCTAATTTGTTGGCGATTACCGCGTTGCTCGAGTCCTCCATCCCCTTAACTTTCCTTTGGCGTTGGGAGCGAAAGTGTTAACTATCGTATGAAATGGTTATTATTTGTGTTGATAAGGCTGGAGGGGTTGCTTTCGCTTTTTTTCTAGGGATCATAATGAGTTTAGCTTTTTATTACCATGAGGGGAGAGTGGAGGAAATTGTATTCGTGGTGAGAGCTGTTGTCGAGACTCCATGGTACACAAAGTACAAGTGCCATCTGTTTAACTTTCCTTAGTGTCTCATAATCACGGAGGAGTGGGCTAGGGAGCGGGTGGAGCGTGATCACGGAAGTAGGATGAGTTTACTGGCCACTGAGTGATGTACTGCGCTCTTTCTTTGCCCATATCCTCTCTTCTTTCAACGCTGTATGTATATGTTTGTTTCCTTTTGTACGTAAATATGGGTACACGAATGTGCATATACCAGCGAAAGGTCAGGCGGGAGTGTTTCAGCATTGTGACTCGGTAGAGTCCGTGCGGACCTCCCATGGGAGTCAGAATATTGAATTTGACATTTATGGACCTCGGTGTTTACTCAGGCCGTGTAGAAGTGTCAGCGAAACGCTTGTTTTGATGCTTTCATTTTGATGCTGATGGATCGGCCAGGAACATCTTTTTTACGTTGTTTATTTGCACAATAGAGACTTAGAGATCCGCTTTCGGGACGCTGCTGACGACCGTCGTTGTGTTGTTGCGACAGGTTTTTTGAAACTCAAAATGAGGCACAGCGCTTGATGCGAATGTCGTTGACTGCATGTGTCATTCTGTGAAGGGAGGATGAAAGGACATAATGCCGAGGAAGGGAAATGGAGCATAATGATGTGTCGTCAATCTAGACCTAACAGTTCGGATTTAATGGAGGATGCTTAGGGAACGGCAATGATCTGGGCCTTTGGAAGGCTGATATCTTGAGGCTTTCGAAAGGGGGAGAAGACAGTAAAAGTACAAATATGAAGAATACGAAAAATGAAGTCAGTAAGGAATAAAAATGAAAGAAAGGAATGCAATGCTTTCAGAATTATTGACACTTTAATCTATCTGGGGAATGGTTGTGGAGATAGATGGAGGGACAAAAGATTGTTTTCCAGATGATTCGTTATAGCGGGATTGTTTTATAGGACACGAGAGGCGGACATATCACAGGGGAGCTCGCAACCCTGAAAGATGTATTACGACAAGAGAAACAAAAGTCCGTCAATGTTCCCAGTGGAAAACCGAGCCTGGTTTTACTCTTGCTGTTGATAACCACTGTTGTTATAAGCGTAATGACATTGATGATTATTTTCCCGGTACCCTTATGCCAGAATTCAGCCACTGCAAAGTCTATTGAAAAAAAGTGGACGAATGTGGATGGACTAGGGTGGATGGGCCGTGTAGGCAGCACGATGTAATGTTATGGGCTGTTGGTGTGGACATATCACCGCTACATAAACTCTCCAGGTAACGGTTGTGCTTGTTGTTCATGGCGGAGGGTGTCTCATGGCTGAGATGTTGTTTACCTTCGCTCATCACCTCCAGCTGTACTGTACAGCAGGGAGCAACGGTAAACCTTGTAACTGTTCATCTGAATGCATTGTCGGTATGTGACACTATTAAGTAAAATGCGTGTAAATGCAAATGTGATCACGCCCCCGCCCCCCTCACACACAATAAGGCAAGAGAGAGAGAGAGAGAGAGAGAGAGAGAGAGAGAGAGAGAGAGAGAGAGAGAGAGAGAGAGAGAGAGAGAGAGAGAGAGAGAGAGAGAGAGGGAGAGAGGGAGAGAGGGAGAGAGGGAGAGAGGGGTGGGGGTGGAGGGGGGAGAAATGGTGGATGAAGGGATAGGGGGGACGGAGAGGATGTCGAGTGTTTACTTGTGCTCGCTGAGTGGCCTCTCTCGGCCTCGTAACTTCCCCGCAACAGCACCAGAGACTTTCAGTAACAGGGCAAAGTCGGTCGTGATGCATTTTCCCATGGAAGGAAGGAAGGAAGGAAGGAAGGGAGGGATCGTGCGTCAACAAACAGCCACAATTTATACCATCTGCGGGTGTCGTTTATGACAAGGGGAAATATGGTCCCTTTGTTGTCCCAGAGGGAAACGCTGTTAAGGGGGTTGCAAGAGGGGAAGGAAAATGTTATGAGAAAGGGAGAGAGGGAGATAAGGAGAATAAGGAAAGGTGGGAAGAGAGAGCGAAGACGGGAGAACGCGGAACAATTAGGAAGTTCCCGAGAGGGGATTTTAGAGGGGAGAGGGGGTTGGGGGCAGGTGGAGGGGCCAGGGCGGAGGTGAGAAGGAACTATTACCAGAAGGAAACTAGAAGGGAAGTGGGGTGTGAGGCATGAGTTGAGGGGCGATGTCGGATAGGGATCAGTGGTAAAGTGAGGGGATTCAAAGAGGTCTGGGAAATAAGAGCGGAAAGGCAACAGGACAAGGAGTGGGACTTACGGGCATAACAAGCTCCGGCCTGTTGTGGTAGGGATGCAGAGCGAGTTTCAGACTCCCGTGCAGTGGGTGTTGTTGTGGGCCCGGCGGATGCAAATTCTGGATCTAATGATTTTTATTTGATTTTATCGCCTTGATTTGAATGGCAATGAGATGCAGCTATTGCAGATTAAACGAAGCGGAAATCATGTCATGTTTCGCTTTTTCTAACACATTTTCTCTTTCCCCCTTCTCTTTCTTTCTTTTTTTCCTGCTACTGTTTTTCTTTCTTGTTATTCCCTCTTTTGTATTTTATCATTATTTCCACTCGTTAGGTGTCTCTCTTTCTCTCATCCTCTTTGATTATAACATTGAAAACATCAAATTACAAATAATTATTACGGTCAGAGAAGGGTGTATGCGTGTGGTCGTATATGGTCGTCCAGATGTTTCTAACGTACACAGTGACGTTGGCGTGTGTCGGTCGCCGACGAGAAGAGTTGGTGACGTGTGTCAGCTGGTGTCAAGAGGGATAATGGTGGGTACATAGAGAGGCCCACGCAGCTGGGGGGGGGGGGGTGCTACTGGGTGCCAGGACCTCCACCATCTTTCTCGGAGTAAATACAATGCGGGCATTAAATTGCCTTGGCATGTATATACAGTAGCAGCAGGTGCGGGTTACTGGCCGAGGCGCACATGCAAGGGTGCGTGGGTGGGTACAGTGGGTACAGTGGGTAGCCCAAGGGAGGAGGGTGCAAAGGAACCGGGGATTGCGATGTGGCTCGTACGTCATGTTTAACACCGTACCTAAAACGGACGTCTAAAGGGAGCTGACGTTGAGAGAGAGAGGTATTTTTGTGACGACATTTTGAGGGTGGCTGTTATGAAGCTGCTTGTTCTAAGGGCGAGAGCAGCGTCAGGGGATGGGTGGAGGGGCGGCGTGAGACTAATATTTCAAGGTGAGTTGGCGGCGAAATCAACTACCACAAGAAACACATGATTGACGACGTTAGCAGGCAAGTGCATGCTAATGTGAAAAGTTTTCTTTTTGTTGACGAAAAGTACGAAACAGGTGCTCTCCCTTTTCGTAGAAATTGCACATTTCCTTCAAGATATTACGGGAAGCGGCTACACGATTCAGAAGTCTTCACTGAAGATTCTACCGTGATGATAGCAGCTGATAATGCCTGCGAGGCTGAGCGCCATAACCGCGTTGTCTTTCTCCATGTATATTTTTTTCCCGAGAGGAATTTCATTATGAAATCGCTGAGCGTTGTCTGAAGAGTCTCAAGGGTTTGCTGGAGTATGCAAAGAAGGCCGAAAGTGAGTGAAGATTTTTTTTTTTTTATTCCTTCGGCTCCGTTCACCGTCAGCAAACTTACTTTACATACTTTATCTTTGTTTCATCTACACCCATCTTTTTTCTTCGTTTTTTCCCCCAGCATCCATTGTTGATTTCTCCCCCTTTCGCCCGCTTGCCTGTATCCTCGCCTTCTCTTACTCTTCTGCATCCTATACCCTCATACCAATAACTGCCACTTTTTAGATGCTGTTTTTCTCTCCTGTCCTTCTCCCCCCGCCTCTCTCTCTCCTGCTTCCCCTTACCTTTTTCCTCTGCATCATTGCATGGCCAAACACTGGAGCTCCTCCTCCACCTCCAGAGGGTGGAGGGGGAGAAATACCTCTGCCGGTCTCGACCTCGACTTCTACATTTACCTCTACCTCTACCTCTACCTCTACCTCTTCCTTCACCACCATTTTTTCATCTACCTCTGCTTCCACCTCCACCTCCACCTCTTATTCCTCCTCCACCTACACCTCCTCCTCCTTTTCCTTCTCCATCCTTCTCCTTTTCAGCTTTTCCCAGAGCTCCGTTTCCTTCCCTGCTGTCGTGCAAGCTACTGTTAAAATGTCCAAATGTTATCTAACGTCATTACCTCTTGGGAGATGAGATAGGGAGTTCAACAAGGGGATCCGTGCGATGCAGGCGAATCCGTTAGTTATGGTAATGCGACACAAGGGGAACTGTTATAAATGTTAATGCAATACAAGAGGGAGATGTTAGTCAGCTTAATGGTTTGTATAAAGGCACGTGGAATGTTGCTAATGCCGGCCAATTATATAAACTCAATACGGAAGGAAAAGCGATCTACCCCAAAAGGAAAAAGGAGGAATTGATTTGAGGCCGCTGTGATTTGGGTTATCTCGCGCAAAGGAGAATGCGAGTGTGAGGTGCTGGCCATATAAGCGGCGGATGAAATATACCTCGAGTGTGAAGTGGAATATATCACACTGGCGGTGACACAGGGTGCCATAACGGTGGAGACGCAGAGAGTGCCTAAAGAGATGGGGAGAGGGATGAGCGAGACTTTCGTCACGTGGAGAGTCGGGGAGTGAGGGAAGGGAGGAGATTTTGAATAACACCCAGCATCAATTTGTTCAGGATGAATGGGGAAACAGAGCCGTGAAGCGTGTTTGTGTGTGTGTATGTATGTGGGGGGTGGGGTGCTAAGTATAGTTCTCCGTTGTTCTGATATAACAAATGTATCCTAAAGCGGACCAAGAAAATATACATCTATGTTGTTTGATCACCATTGCCGGGAAGGGTGTCACCCTCTCTTATCTTGCTCCATATTCAATCCGCCTCCACCCCCAACCCCCCCCAAAAAAAAAAGGGAAAATCTGGTAGGTTTATTCGATTTTATGAATGTTGCCATCTTAAAAGTACTATCCAACGGCGTGGGAGAGAAAAGAAGAAAAGACTTGCCACATTTGATCATGAGGAAGAAATTGATGTAAGTGATTCCCGTCAGAGAGCGTTGAGCGTTGTAGGTTGAATTGAACGCTTGCTGTAGGGTAATAAGCAGGATGCAGATGTATTCATTAATGTAGCGGGATTTCGATTTGCGAGATATTTTATATGTAGCCTAATTGCCGCCCAGTCGAAAGGGGAGGCCCGGTTGTGGCTCAGTTTCAATCTCTGGAAGGAGAAATTGCTATATTTAAGGCTTATGTAAAGCGGAGGACGAAAACTGTATGAGAAACGGCCTCACTGAAGTAACGGGTACTTGCTATTTCCAAAAGAGTAGAATTAGTGCTTGTATCATCATCATCATCATCATCATCATCATCATCATCATCATCATCATCATCATCATCATCATCATCATCATCATCATCATCATCATCATCATCATCATCACTCTGAACTTGAAACCCATGGGTAAATTTTACTCTGGAAACCTGATACTTTTAAGAGAGAAAATGGAAGATATCGGAAGGAGCCCTCGCTGCTTTGTCTGTTTTGTCGTTTTGTTTTGACCCCCTTCCCTCCCTTCCTCCCGACCTATCTTTCCTCCTCCCACTCTCTCTCCTTTCCTTCCTTCTACCCTCCATTTTCCCCTTCCCATCTCCCCCTCCCTCTTACTTCCACCCTTTCATCCTTTTACCCTTCCACTCCTCTCTGTCGTCCACTTCACTCCCCCATCTCCTCCTTCCTCTCCTCTGCCCCCTCCTCCTCCCCTCCTCTCTCCCCTCCTTCCTCTCCTCTTCGTTTCCCTCCTCTCTCCCCTCCTCCCTCTCCCCCTCTCCCTCCCTCTCCTCCTCTCTCTCTCTCTCTCCCTCCTCTCTCCCCCTCTCTCCTCTTCTCCCCTCCCTCTCCTCCCTCTCTCCCTCTCTCTCTCTTCTCCTCCCTCTTCTCTCTCCTCCTCCCTCCCTCCTCTCCTCTCTCCCTCTCCTTCTCTCTCTCTCTTCCCCGCCTCCCTCTCTCCGTCTTCTCCCCTCTTTTCCCTCTCCCCTACCCCTCTCCCTTCTCTCATCTCCCTCTTCCATTCCTCTTCGCCCCCTCTCCCTCTCTCGTCTTCTCCCCTCTCTCTCCTCTCCCTTCCCCATCCCGCTCCATCTCCCTCTTCCTTTCCCCTATATATAGTCCCTCATTCCTCTCCTCCGTCCCTCTCCCCTCTCCCACTCCCTCTCCCCTCCTGACTCCTCTCTCATCTCTCTCTCTACTCCCTCTCGTACATCTTTCTCTTCTCTCCTCTTCTCATCTCTTCTCTCCCTCTCTCTCTCTCTCTCCTCTCTCTCTCTCTCTCTCTCTCTCTCTCTCTCTCTCTCTCTCACCTCTCTCTCTCTCTCTCTCTCTCTCTCTCTCTCTCTCTCTCTCTTCCTATCTCACCTCTCTCTCTATCTCCCTATCTCCTTCTCGCTCTCGTTCTTTACCTCCCTCCCTCCCTCCCTTCGTCCCTCACTCCCATTTCTTTCTTTCGTTCATTCTCTCGCCTGCTTTGTTAGCGTGATAACAAGGATAACAAGCCAGACCCACACGTAGAGCCCCGACAACAGGGATAATGATGGGGTGAAGCTTCTCTCTCTCTTGCCCGCTCGCACAAACACCATTACCACGTGTTTTCAAAGGATTGTGTGTTGTGAGGGGAAGCATCGCGGGGTGGGGTGGGGGGGGGGTCTTTGAAGGGGGAGGGGAAGGGAAAGGGGAGAAGGGTGGTCTCGGGTGAGATAATTGTTCCGAGTTTTTTTTTGCACCGAGCGAAAGTATTTCTGATAGGTTCATTTAGTGTCGGACATCTATCTTACTCCATCTCTTTTACGTGTAAATATTGCCCTCGGCCGTTCCAACTTCCATGAACTAATTGACAGAATTTGCAGCGGGATAGCTCTGCTATTTTTACTCGGGCATTGGACCTGATAAAGAGCATAACCAAATACTCCTATGCCAATAGAAAGATGGCTATACTGGGTGCTGTATAAACCCTGCACACGCACGCATACGCAAGCGCTATTTTTACGCATGGGCATTGGACCCTGATAAACACGCACACGCGCGCGCGCACACCTCCTATTCTCTGTCACAATTAGAAAATGACATGGCTATACTACTCTGGTGCTGTATAAACCCTGCACACGCACGCATACGCAAGCGCACATCGCCACCGGAACACCCATCAGCGGGCCCCCCGCCGCGCGCGCACACATTCACACACACACACACACACACACACACACACACACACACACACACACACACACACACACACACACACACACACACACACACACACACACACACACACACACACACACACACACACACACACAAAAGACGGAAAAAAGACGAAAAGAAAGAAAGATAGACAGAGACTATACAGCATGTCTTGCTGTATATTCTGTTTAGTCAAGTTTGCTCAAATATAATCTATTACATTATGGAAGCCGAGTCGGATGCCCTCAGCCTTCCTATTGCATCAACCAGAGTCATGTATAATTAGTTTTCCTAACCTGATTATCGTGGATTTTGGCCATCTCCGGGATGGGTTGTTTGACAGTTGTGGGGGAAAGGTGTCGGGCCATTCCTTGCTTCTTCTCCCTCCCTTTGTTTTGTTATTTTCTTGATCTTCCTCTGTATCTCTCTTTTTTGTTCTTACTATTGCATTTGTTTCTATAACTGCTTTATTTTCATCTATATATCACTCCATACAGGCAGACACTCACTCACTCACTCACTCACTCACTCACTCACTCACTCACTCACTCACTCACTCACTCATACACACACACACACACACACACACACACACACACACACACACACACACACACACACACACACACACACACACACACACACACACACACACACACACAAACCATCACTCTTACCCAGCACCCTCACCCTTTCATATCCATCCTT
>NW_028234413.1:26190177-26197677 GCF_977035675.1 Penaeus japonicus | reverse complement strand
GTTAAAGGACATTTGAGAAGAACCGAGTTTATAAGAATGAAAATGGAGTGTGAGCGTGAAAGGGAGGGCGAGGGAAAAAGTATGGAGAGCGAGCCGCAAAGCAAAGGGCGGCGGCAAAACTGCGTCGGCGAGAGCGAGATGAATGGTGGAGGGAGGAGCGGTTTCGTGCCATATATCTTGGACAAGGCAGATCACAACACATATATTGTCAGGGGGGAAAACTGGCACGTTTCCCATCCAGATGCAGTACGGTAATTGCAGAGTCAATCACCATTACGCTTCGTTAACCATGCTGGAACACATACGTTATAGTAATGACTCCCGAGAATGCACCCCAGTGAGGAGGCACGAGTGTATTGCGACCAGATGGGGATGTATTTGCGCTCAGACAAAAACTGTTGTCTTACCGTTAGAAAGTTTATTTCGATTGCCTTGTTCATGTATAAGTTCATCTATCAGCTTATCTTTCCATTCATCCATCTATCTATCTTGTTATGTATGTATAGATGTGATTATGTATTTTTGATGAAAACGGTCTATTAATGTAATTTTATTCATATCCTTAGCACGTCCTTGGATACAGTTGGTACATGATATGTTGGTGTGAATTGAGGACTGATGGATGAAGGCGGAAAAAGGGTGAAGGAAGTGTGAAAAAGGGAAATGCAATGAATATATATGCCTCATATTAGGAATGTCTTGTGTTGAAGCGAAAATGTTTGGTCCTGGATTTACGCATTCGATGTACGGCCCGCTTTTGTGATGTGTCTCAATACAAATAATGTATTGTAGGTGATGGGATTCTACAACAGGCTTGAGGAGAAGCCCAAGGAAAGCGGTGATGGAGGGTTGGGGTTCAGGCTTTAGGGGGGGGGGGGCGGAGGACGGGGGATGGGGAAGCAGGTGAAGCCTGGAGGTACGTAACGTCAAGTTATCAAAATGAAATTCCGGCGAGTTTTGCTGTCGATACGAGTGCAGATCCAAATTTCGTGGTGAAGGGAGGGAGGGGGAGCGAAACAAGATAGTGCCACCGATATTGGTTGTGGCCTTGCGTGTGTATGCGTGTGCGTGTGTGCCTGTATTTGTCTGTGCATTTGTGTATGTAATAGAGAGAGTGTGTGTGTGTGTGTGTGTGTGTGTGTGTGTGTGTGTGTGTGTGTGTGTGTGTGTGTGTGTGTGTGTGTGTGTGTGTGTGTGTGTGTGTGTGTGTGTGTGTACACTTGTGCTTGCATGCGTGTTTGTTAGTTTATGTATGTATGCCACTGTGTCCAAGAGTGCCTGTGGGTATTATTATTGCCTGTGAGTTTTCTACAAGATATTTCCGGTTATCCCTAATATCCATTTTCGGCGCAGATGTTCCTGCTCTCACGCGCTGTCTTGCCGGACGGCGGTCGCTAATCTGTTATTTACATTTTGTTTTCGGGCGAGGAAAGGCTGGGATTTCGGGCCGAAAACTGTCGGCTTTAACGCTCGCCAGCGAAAGGAATTTGTACTCCATGTTGGCTATCGCTAGTTTGTTGCAGATAAACATGGATTTGCATCGTGCGAGTGTGAAATTCCAATATCTAAATTTAGTGTGCAATTTAATTTTATGGATGTATTTTTTGTTTTACATGCTTGTATTTATTTGCAGAGGTGTAATTTTTCATACATCGTATCTTTTATTTTAACGAGAGAAGTTTTATAGGAAAACTTTACATCACTTGTTCGTTGACGTGCCATTCCTTTTGGTTTAGTTATTAGCTTTAATAATTTTTCCCTTTGATGAAACGTGTTAACGGATGTTCTCTGTATTTCAGGTAAGGACAAGTTGTTCTTGTTCCGGGAATAGGGAGGTAAATGCTTAAGGTAAGTGAACAAGTTTATATCAGTCTTACATTGAAGGACATAGCTTAGGATTTACGTAATCGGGTATTGTGCTAATTAGATAAAACTTGTGATTATGACCCAATGACTCGTGTTAATACCTTAATTCGGTTTCATAAAGTGTTTGTCACGACCAGTGTTCTGATTTTGACGGTCGCCATTTCAGTAATTCGGCTAAATGAATTCGAAATGGTCCAGATGACCTTACGACTTGGGTCAGAGACATTAGGCGGAGGTGTGGTATTCGTCTTGGTCAGCAGCGTTTGTGCGACTGTAACCTCACACCGCCGTAACCTACCGGGGAGTGTACGGTTACAGAAGTTACATGCCCGACGCTGACTCGACAGGCGTGTGTGTATGTAACGAGGGTTTGGTAATATCCAGTCATTCTTGTAGTCTTTCGTCGTGGTTTCCGAAGAAGGTAAGACGTCACAGATGGCGGCCGAGGCTTCTGCAATAGAAGGGGAAGTCTGATCACGGGCTAAAAGTTCTCGTCAGTTGACACACACACACGCGCGGCACTAGCGGGATAACTCTGTGAAGGAGATCAAGGAGAAGTGAAACCTGCCACGGGTCCGGGATCTCCCTCCAAAGACATGGGTCTGAAGCCCGAAATGTCAGTTGCTCCTTTGAAGACACTATATAAAATGCCTCGGAGTCCTTTTGATGACATCGAGAAAGAAATGTGGAGGGTGAGGAAGACGCCATTCCCTCTCTTTTCTCTCTCTCTCTCTCTCTCGTATTTTCACTCTCCCCGCCCTCCGCGCAAGAACACTCCGATCTCTGCTTGCACAACCTTTCGGCAACTTTCACTTTCATTCATTGCCACCTCGCAACAAAAGATGAAATATCCCCTCCCTTCACACTTCCCTTGCCTTGCCTTCCCCCTTCCTCCCCACCTTCTATTCTCTCCTCCTTCCCTCTCCTCTCCTCTCCCTTCCCTCCCCCTCCCCCTCCCCCTCCCCCTCTCATCCCCCTCTCCTCCCCTCTCCCCCTCTCCACCACCCTCCCTCACCCTACTATCCCTCCTCCTCGCCCTCCTCCATCTCCGCCTCCGTGCGTTTGGTGACGGTTCAGCCAGGTGTGCAGGCCCACAATTTCCTTCATGGCCGTCGTCTTCGTCATTACCATCACACTTTTCTTGGTTAAAGCGGCGGTTTTCGACGCCGAGAGCCGTTCCTTTACGAACCTGCTTGTCGTCGTGCGTTTCTCAGGATCCTGATATTAGATTTTTGCCCCCCCCCCTCCACTCTCCTTCACCCTCTTCAAAATCCCATTATGATATCCGCTTTATTGCTATCGATTATCGTTTGGAGCCGATATGGTCCCATTTTATCACCCTTCCTTCATTGGCCTAGCTGGCTGATATTAGCTATGACGTTTCCAATTAAGTACAGATCATATTGATGTTATTATTGTTTTTTTTCTTCTAAAGAGAAAAAAATCGTCTTGCACGATAAAAGGGATGCTGTTTTTAGAGGAAAATGGTGACACATCATAGCGCGATGAATAAGTGGAGAATGTGTCAGCATCTGACTGGGTCACAGCTACGTCAATGTCTTGCATTATACTGGGGGTAGGAACTTTAATGCAAGCACACGTGTCGTTGCAAGCGCTCGGAAAATGAATTCGTTAATTTTCTCTGCAAATTATTTTGGTTACGAGCTCTGTAAGTGCTGTAGCATGTATTGAATTAATAAAATATAACACTGATAGCTGAAAAATTCTTAAGAACGGCGTGCTTTTCGTAACTTCCAACTTTTATTTTTGCTTCTTTCCATCTCTTGATAACGAGTGTTGGCGAGGTTAGCAGTCTGTTCCCATCGTCCAAGTGGCAAGAGCGCGATCACGGCGATTTCCTAGACTAATTAGTTTCATGAGGGCTAGAGAAAAAGAGGTAGCTGGCGAGCAGAGAGGGTAAAAGGTTAATTAGATTGAGGATAGGAAATGAGATGGAACAGAGGAACAGCCGGAATGGAAATACCTCGCAGTGAGAGATATTCGCGGGAGAGAGGGCAGGCTGGCAGGTAGGCAAATACAGACAAACACAGACACAGACAGACAGACAGACAGAGAAGTAGAGACAACTATTCCAGTGTATAGAAGGAGAGTCAAATCACTATATGTCAGTCAGAAGGGCAGATTGAAAAGCAGAGGCAGGCGAACGTATTCGAGCACTGAAAAAAAAACGATAAAAGTGAAAGCTGCTGTTGTTAGAGAAAGGAACGAGGGGGAGATAGAGATTAGAAGTAAACAATTGCATTAAAGCTCGGGACAAATATTTTAACAAGGTAGAGTGAGGGTCAGTAGAACCCTCATCGCTCCATCCAGTATTTGCAAGTCCTGAAGAGCGCCAGAGTTTGGTCCGCTTAATTAACAAGCTCTGGCAACTCATTTCCCATTTTCTCTTACCGTCTGCCAAAAATACCAAGATAAATAATATAAGCTGTTTGTAAAGCCATATGCAATAAAGCTTAGCAAGTAGGTAATGCTTCCTTTGTCTAGGAGGTGGATTGCTGCAAGCTCTACATTACAGGCGGAATTGTGTGTTCAGAGAAAGTTGATTGTTGAGAGTTATCTTTTGCAGAGAGGGTTAGACGTTGCATGAAGGGTGGAACAGAGGACTTGTGTATGTTTCAAAAGATTTAGTTATAAGCGTATGTTTTTATTCTTTCTTGACATAAGATTTATATGTAAAAGTTTTCCTCTCTCTTTGAGGGAAATTTTGACTTTTCCGACGGAGGATTGCGTGATGCGTGAAGTTGATGTATGTTGGAGAGTATGACTTGTTTAGGGAGCGATGTTGAAGGGAAGCGCTTCTGTGCCGCTCCCGTACCTGATGCACAGGGGGATGTGCGGCGCAGGAAGGAATGCGCATTGTGACAAGCGTTGTGATTTTCAAGTATGATTATCGTATTTTCCGATCGTTATTATCGCGACCAGGGCCATTTTTTTTTGCAAGTCGTTCGTTCGTTTTTGTCCGTATTTCACTAGAGTAACGGGTTTCATTTTGCTTGTCAACTAATAACTATCGCATAGTTAGTAAAAGAAAGAAAGCTAAAATGTTGCATTTAATAGCTAGGAACTGCAAATGCCTTTAGCAAACAGTAACTCATTTGATACTGCAAATAACCCCCCCCCTTCTCTTTTCCACGTCTCTTTGACTCTTTATGTCTCTGTGTTGAAGGCAGTCCCTCGCCGCTTGGCTTGCCAGGGTTCATCCCGGTCCCTGTTTGGCTTGTTGACGACCTGCAAACAACTCGCCGGTTCAAGTTGATTACGTCTCACGGAACGCGACAGGAGCCCCGCGCAGCTGAAATATCTTGTTATTTTACAAGGGTTCGCTGAGTTTTCTCGCCCAGGTTAACGGCTTGAAGGCTTGAAAGAACATTTTCCTGAATGAGAATGAGGAAATTCGCGCAGTTGTGTGTTTACTCCCCGAGGGAACCAAAAACTTCCAGTGAAAAACGTCTTCAGAACTTGGTAGTATTCAGTACAATGGTGATAAAGTACGGCAGGGATGGCTCTTCGAAAACCGTGGAAGATGGAGGAGGGTGAGGTGAGGAGGGAGGGGGTAGGGATGAGGGCGAAGGAGAGTCAAAAGACTTGTCAGCAGACGGACAGCTGGACGAGTGTGGAGGCAGAAGAGAAGGAAGGGGTCACGGTGTACCATCCTTTCCAGAGCGAGGGTTAGTATCGGCTTGACAGCGCGTGACAGGTCGGGGAAAAAGTGAGCTGGGTGCTCGGGGTCGAGATGTTAAGCTTCACTCGATTTTAAAATGTACCGGTAAATATGTCGACGAAGAAGAGTTCCAATATTAAGTAAAGACCTTAAACACTGTGCAATATTCGCTCTGACTAAATCGTTGTGCAACGTTAGCATTTTGAGATCGCGATAAGCAGGATGTAATCCTGAATCAGCTACATAACCAGGATGTGTTGCGCCGCAACGTCGCACACAAAGGAACTGAAAAAGTGATGCCAGGTTGCCTGTTCTCTACGGCGAAGAGATATCACCCACCAGAATGGCTTCTGTTGAATCCCCTCCCTTTTCATCGTCGCCCTTCAACACGTCCCCATCTGCCAGAAGAAGTCTCTCCTACGGCATCTACATGTAAGAAGGGGAAGACTTATAACCAGGCGCTGTTGAGGTCTCGCGTATGCTGGACAAGACACCTTGGCAGGGGCTCATACGGATACCGAATGCTGTAATATTAGCGCTTTATCCTGTTAGCTAACGGTTATCCCTCTCTTTCTCCTTCTCTCTCTTCCTAATTTTCTTCGTTTTCCTCCTCTTTATTTGCAGCGTCGCTTGCCAAGCACGGTGAATTAGGAAAAGATTCGTCTCCTTTGGTGATCTTGTCGGCACTTCGCTAATAACGGAGTCTCTATGGTTCCAGTTTATCACTAATCCCTACACGACTTACCACTATAATGACCATGTCATGTTGAATCACCAGGAGCAAGGCCAATCACCAGTGTATTCGCCGTTCCAGTTGGGCTTTTGATTTTGAAAACTTTTTCAATATTGCTCAGTCAGCAATGACGGAAATGATATCAAGTGGAGCGTATCTGCTGGGTAATGCGACCGATTTGGACAGAACGAGGAAATAGAAACATGTTTATTGCTACGAGTTCGCATCTTGTTTCCATAAGGGTCTTAGGTAAACAGATTAGTAGATAAAGTGTATATACCGCGGGCCTTTCCCTAAGCTTAATTCCGGGAATGGATTAGGCAAGAAGAAACTCGAGAGAACCTCCACCCTGCGACCCAAGCCGACCCCAAGTCAAGGTGAACTGGTTCCTGCCCGTCCACGTGACCACCGGGCTCCCTGCGCTTCGCTCCTGTTTCTCCTTGTTGCGTTCCATCTACTCTTCCTCTTCACCTCATCGTTTACCGACTCTGATACTCTTTTCACTCCGTTTGTTTTTACGTTTGATATTACTTAGTTCCCCACTTCCCGTCTCAGCATTCCTTACCACTTCGCTCGCTTTGTAGCCGCCCACCTTTTCGCCACCTCACCCCCGTCCACTGGCAGCCGCCCACTTCAGAGTCGGACTCGGGTCTTCTGATCTATCCACTTAACGACTAGCTCCTCCCAGTCGCCAGCGCCCGCCCGATCGCATTACACTTTGAATGCTCGCCATTTAGCCATCGGACACCAGTTCGCGCATGCCGCATTGCCAACTTCCATTTCATCTTGTATGTTGAGCCTTCAGTCGTTGTTGTTGCCTTACCACCTTCCTTTATACCGCCCTTTTCATTTTCCTCCCTTTACAAGCGCTACAACAGTTTTTCTCATCATTTTAACCCAGTCGCAGTCCTTACATTATTCCCGCTGGTATTTCTTCACCTTATTTTACTCTCCTCGACATTATATTCAGACTATCATGCTTCGTTGTCATGACAGTGTAAATTTCTTCCCCTGTCAGTGATTTTTGTGCATAATTTTACGCGTCGCAATGTGTTTTTGTTCTTGCATTTAGTTTCATCCATTTTTTTCCTCTTGTTTTTTCTTCGAGGTACAAGGATCAAGTGCAGCAAACACTGAGATTCTAAAGGCAAGAATAACAACGTTGTATAAAGCTTTTCCCCTTCCTTCCTGTCCAGTGTCTCCCATCCCCTATCTCCCT
>NW_028234413.1:26172677-26177677 GCF_977035675.1 Penaeus japonicus | reverse complement strand
GTTAATTCTGCAACATTTTAGCTTGATTGTAGTTTATTTTAAGTGCATCCTGTCAGCCTTAGTGATTAGGTAATTGTGTTTTAAATTCCGACTTGGCAATTAGCCATTTGTAATTACATATCAGAATAATGATAAGTATATGAATTGATAGGTACTCGCCCATGGGTAATTATCTGATTTGTATTTCTCAATAGAGCTGCATCTACAAGAGAGATTTCTTTTCCAGGTACAAATATTAATTATAAAGATGCCCAAGATCTCTATTTTTGTATTTATTTTTGATTGATAACCAATATCAGGAATGGAATCGCTTATCGTTCTTATACAAGCGTTTATATCAAGCGTTAGTGCGAGGCTAAAGAAATGCTCTCCGAGGGCGGTCGTCGCCGAGGGAAAGGACACAGGAGAAAAATTACCATATAATTACATGTCGAGTGCGTGTCCTAGGACGCTCCTTCCAGGCCCTCAGGATGTTTTTGTGGCGACGCTGATGCTCGTTAGTCGGGGAGGGAGCTGGGAGGATCTCGGCTTCTCGCTAATGCCAAGGGCGGCGAGGACGCTCTTTTCAAGCTGGATTTGGGATTCGTTTTTTGGTGTGAAGAAATTTGGAGACAGGTTTCATGGGAAGTGGGCCTTTATATATTTTTATGATGTGTATTTATATACACTGGACGGCCACGCACACACATACACACACACAAACAAACAAACAAACAAACAAACAAACAAACAAACACACACACACACACACACACACACACACACACACACACACACACACACACACACACACACACACACACACACACACACACACACACACACACGCACACTCCTCCCTCTCTTTCTCTCCCCTCTCCCTCCCTCTCTTTCTCTCTCTCTCTCTCTCTCTCTTTCTCTCTTCCTCTCTTTCTCTCTCCCTCTCTTTCTCTTTCTCTCTCCCTCTCTTTCTCTCTCCCTCTCTTTCTCTCTCCCTCTCTTTCTCTCTCCCTCTCTTTCTCTCTCCCTCTCTTTCTCTCTCCCTCTCTTTCTCTCTCCCTCTCTTTCTCTCTCCCTCTCTTTTTCTCTACCTCTCTATCTCCTCCCCCAGTGCCCTTCCTCACGGATTCTGGTGATTACTGGATGAGGAAGAAATATTAGAAATGAAATTGACATATACGAATGCTCTTAAAAGCCACCAACGCCCTGATATTGGTTTGGACCATTGTTAAGAAAATCTTTTGCAAGTGAAATCAAAATCATATATGTGCATTCGCTGCTTAAAATGTTCGCGTGTTTGGAGAGGCTTTGCAAAGGGCTTTCCTTTTCCTGATCCGGTTAGGATTCGTTCCATTTCATCTTGCTTGATCTTAGGATTCGTTATTTCCTAATAATAACCGTTTTTGCTGGACTTACTTCGTCTTCGGTTGTGTGTTGCTTTGCGGTTCGTTATTTCCCGCGTTGCTTTAATGACATGCTTTCACTTACACAGTTGTTACTGCCTTTTTTTTTCTTTTTTTTTTTGACTGGCAAGTACGGGAGAGTTGAGATATTTGAATGTTGCTGAAAACTGGCTATGCCTGACTGAATTTTTGTTTTGGGTTTCTAAGATTCCATTTAGGCGTAATTAGATTTCCGGCGCTGGGGTGATTAAGAAATAGCGAAACTTTCCTAATTAATTATGCTGTGAACGTATGTTGACATCGGTTGGCTGAAGTCGGGTTACACAAATAAGAATTGGATATCGAGTGATACAGTATATGATCGTTATTGGTAAAATTCCCACAGGAAACTGTTTAACCGTGAACTAATCGTTCTGACATTTTGACGGAGTTAAAGCATGAAATATAGTTCCTGATGGCAAGCAGTATCCAGAAGTCGTTCGTCACATGACCGTGACTGACAGCTCTCAGTGTGTGAGTCAGCGAGCGAGCGTGTCTGACCCAAGAGGTATGAGCAAACTAACACCGCCGAGGAAAATATCTACTAAAGTTCGGTTTATATAAATAAGTAATCTAGTCTATCCATCAAGTTCTGTTTATTTACGAAGGAGGGGGAGAAGTTTGCTGCTGCCTGAAATATCCAGCGTCGCTCTTTGGAGATAGCGCGCTGGGCAGGCTTTAGGAGCTCTGGAAATACAGGTCTCGAAGTTACGTATTCATTCAAAGATTTTTCCTTTTAGTGCGTGTGTGATGGCGGTGCAAGGGATGCCAGCTGTATGAATGTTGCCTGAATGGAAGGAGGGGGGGAAGGGAGAGGGCGGCGAGGGGGAAATTGGTTCCACATCATTAGTCGTCAGATTCATTATTTATAGTTTTCCTCTGGAATGCCTTCACCAATTTTTTCTGGGACTTATTGGGTTGATTCAATTAGCGCAGATTATCTGAATGTATTTTTAAGGTTTCATCTTGTGAAGTGATACACGATAAAATAGTCTGTCCCGTAATTGCTAACACACATACTGTAAGTCATGCTCTCGATTGTGTCAAGCAAAGACGAGGGGTGTAACTTGACATTTGATTTCATTATCTTGATATTTAGCCAATTAGCGGCCATGGAACGGAAGTGGTGGTTTACTTCGAAGTGTTTTTCTCCCGTTAAGCGCTGAGGAATGAGAATTTCCGCTAGGACACAACTCCCTGTTTCCAGGTCCAGGGATACCTGCAGGTGGCACAGTTACAGTTGTGCAATTGTATGAAGAGGGTGTAGCCGACAGGGTGGGCAGTGGCGCGTGACGGGGTGGGGGAGGGGGAAGGAGTATGTGACTAACATGGGAGGAAGGAATGCATTTGGGAGGAGTGGGTGGGGAAGTGTTCTCGAAAAAACTTAAAGGGTTGATTCAGGACTGAAGCTCAGGGTTTGTGTAATTAACAAATGGGGACAAGTTCATGGGAAGGATGGTGAGAAGTCGCACAAGCATTTCAGCAGCTTGTGTATTCACCAGGGCTTCAATTGCTGTATCGTATTTATGCTTCCCTCAAAATGTAGGGCGAAGGAAACACTGGAGAGGAGATAACGGCAACGTCCCCAAGCGGAAGCGCGAAGCCATCAGCAGATCATTCCGGCAGAGGAAGCGCACCCCTAGACGGGTACTAAGGGCAGGGGGACCAATTGGCTTGTTGGCGCGGCTAATTGAGAGCCAATGGTCTGCTTCCCTTCCTGCAGAGGGGAGAGGAAAGGAGAGACAGGAGGCTGGCGGGCCGGGATGAGTGTGCATGCAGGTTTATGGGGGCGGTGATGGGTGTGTGTTAGCCACGTCGACAGCTGACAACACGCGCTTGTTGGATCAAAATGGGTCGGCCTTCCTGTCGAATGATTTTTGTGCTATTGTTCTTTGAGTCAGTCAGAGAAGGGGGTACAGTCGCTGATTAATTACTTACAAACAGCTCACCACTCGGGCAAAGAAAACCAAGACGGGGAGCTGAAGTATAACCATCTTCAGGAGTCCTAGAAAACGTGTTACGTTGCATCCCTGTGACGGAGCAGGAGAACCGCTCCCTGCACAAGGTCAGTGTTCTCCGGAGTGGAGGTAATCTCACTAAGGCATGATAAATAAAGTTTCTGCTTGAATGCGGACGGTGGACGGTTTCTCATGGTTAATGCGGTGTGACTCCTCCCCACGGCAACGTCTTGGGGGAGAGGCGGCCCAGCCTCACCATTACATATTTTATGCTCTCGTATCCCACGATTTATTGTATTTTCCCTCTACTGGGCGAGGCGAACCCGTAAGGCATCGGGGAGGTGAAAGTTCGGAGAATTTTCTGGCTGTGATATTTACCCTTGTATTTTTCTGCTAATCGAGTGACGTGTTTGTGTTATTCCGATTACCCTTTACTCTCGCCTTCCTCTTGCACCCTTTGAGACAAATGTCATTTTCGTTTCATTGTTATTGGTTGCTCTCTATCATTATTTCTTTCTTGATAGATGTAAGATTTTTCCGGTTACAATATGTAGCCATTTTATGATTCTTATGGATCATTTTATCATAGCTATACATAATTTTATCATAGCTATACATAATTTTATCATTGTTATGTATACTTTCATCATTGTTATGCATACTTTTATCATTGAGGTGCATAATATCACCATTGTTATTAGGCTTATTTATAAAGTCTTAGTGGTGGTACTATTCCTCACAGCTACATCTGAGCAAGAGTCTCTCATAGTGTTATTTATATTCTGGCATCAGTTTAAGTGCCTTGCGTACCACCCATTCATTGAGGCTTATTATAAATAAACAGACATGCAAGCGTGCGCGGATCCCTGTCTATTCATGTACGGTGCGAAGTGAGAGTGTCTCAGTGGCGTCCCTCAGGGGCCGCCTGCACAGTATCCACACGTGAGCGGCGTGGCTATGCCTGAAACATGGTTAACGGAACAGTGACTGCTTTGTAATTAAGATATATCTCATTATTTGTCTTCCTTCTCTCTCTCTCTTTCCCTCCCTCCCTCCCTCCCTCCTTCTCTCCCCCCTCCCTTTCTCTATCTCTCTCTCTCTCTTTATCTCTGTCTTTTTCTTCATCTCTCCTCCTCCTCATATCTCCATCCCTCCATCCCTTCCCTCCCTCCTCCATATCCCTTCCTCCCTCCCCTTCCTCCCTTACCAATATCCCTCCTCTTCCACCCTCCCACCGAACACACTTTCCTCCCCCCTCTACCCCGTTCCTCTCTTCCTCCCTTTTTTCATTACATTCCTCGTTCGCGCTATCAATCTCTCCGCGTTTCTCTTCTCAATCCACCCTCAACTCTCTCTCTCTCTCTCTCCCTCTCTCTCTCTCTCTCTCTCTCTCTCTCTCTCTCTCTCTCTCTCTCTCCCTCTCTCTCTCTCTCCCTCTCTCCCTCTCTCTCTCTCTCTCTCCTCTTCTCTCTCTCTCTCCCTCTCTCTCCCTCTCTCTCTCTCTCCTCTCTCCCCTCTCTCCCCTCTCTTCTCTCTCTCTCCTCTCCCCTTCTCTCTCTCTCTCTCTCTCTCTCTCTCTCTCTCTCTCTCTCTCTCTCTCTCTCTCTCTCTCTCTCTCTCT
>NW_028234413.1:26132677-26167677 GCF_977035675.1 Penaeus japonicus | reverse complement strand
TTAGGCCATTGAATTGGCTACCAATTGTCGGAGACGGACACCAAAAGATGAACATTTCCGGTGAAACAGTGATATAGTTCATTTTTGTCCAGGCGAAATGTGACGTCAACCGGGTTGCTGTAAATGACTTATTATATTGTTTTTTTTTCGCGGTAACTGTTCATTTCGCAGATACTATAATTCATTTTATTTCCACTTGATATCAGACCACCCGTAGTTTACATTAATTTTTAGATATATTTACTTATTTCTTGTACTGCTCAGCCAAACAAGTGTCCCTAAGAGCCCAGTTGAATTGCATGCATCCTTTCTGTTGCATTATTTAGAAGGGGTTTCCCGGTATGCAACTGCCCTAGTCTTGCTTATTTTGTAAATCAAATTAGGTATCCCTCCGTTTATCTTGCTCTCCTGCTTTTATATATTTTTCTCCATCAAAGATAGTATTCCCATCAGATTTAGCATTAAGACAACTGAAGAATTACCATGTATGAAAATTGACAGCACATACCCCCCACTCCCCCCTTCCCCTTGCGCTGATTATCATCGTGCTTGAAGTATGGCTCGCCGGCTTCCCCTCGGAGGCAGGAGGTCAGGGAAGGGAATCCTTGGTGGGAATACTACCTGACGCACCTCGTTCCTGCTGTTGTCTGCCTTTGTTTTTGTTTTAGATTTAAAGGTTTGTGTCTGTGTCGGGAGACGGGGAGGGGGGGGGGATTTGCCCATTCAGTTTTAATACTTCCGTTTCTTGGTAATTGTCTCATCCTTTCTGAGGTAATCTTCCCTTTCCCCGCCCGCCCCCCTGTTGCTAAGGTATTAGTTTGATGCTTTTTGCACTCTACCGCACCTTTTCCTTTGTCCTTAGTCTGTTTACTTGCTTTGCAGTCGGACGGTCCTCCTGGCTATTGGTGTGTCGCCTGCCGTACCTTTCATTCGTGCTTTCCCTTTTATGTGTAATTCTCCACCTCTCTGTGTCCTTCTCCCTTTCATTTCCCCTTTCTACCCTTCAGTTCCCAATCCTCCTTCCTCTTGTTTCTTCTCTCCGTCTCAAAGTCCTTGATCCTCTTATCGCTCGTGTTATCGTCTTGTCTCCCCCTTCCCGAAACGCGATGTGAGTTAAGATCGCAGTTCCCATATATCCTCTTCTTTCCTTTAATACTTCCTTTTTTCACTTCTCTTCCTCTCTGTCTCGTAAATCGTCCCGGTTCGTTTTTTTTCTCGCGCTCTTTGTAACCCCACATTTCGTTTCTCCAAATTTCCGCTCGCTCTTGCAATAGTTTGTCTCTCATATCTCGGTCTCTCCCTTAGCCGATCTATTGGATCCTCGTTTCATCTTCCTTCCTCTATCTCCTCACATCATCTTCATCATTCCTTCACCCCTATATTCCCGTTTCCCCCAACTCTCTCTCGATCTCCTGTCTCCATCTTCCCTCCTCTTGGTCTTCCATCTCCACATTCTCTCCACTTCTTCATCTCATTTCCGTTCTCTATCTTCTACGTCTCTTTTACCCCCCCCCCCCCCGTCTGCCTGAGCGGATAGAGAGCCCCTCTCGGGCTTACTGTGTTACTCCAATGCCTACTTCATTCCGTATTGTTAACGACACTTTCAAGACGCCAGTGAAGCAGTTTAGGAACAAAAAGTATTCTAAAAGTGATAGCTCTAGGGTATGTCCTCGAGGGGAGGAGCAGGCAGGGGCGAGGAGGGGGGCAGAGGGAGGAGCGTCGCCCCCGGGAGGAGGAAGGTCCTTGGGACTTTAGATCTTAACGACTCGCTGCTGGGAGGAAATGCGTCTCGGGTGACTGGGGGAGTGAGGGGGATGGAGGTGACAGCTTACACCTTGACGACTTGCAGAAATCTTCTTTTTTAGAATACTGTAAAACTTACTTTGAAGAATCTTGACAATGGCTCGGTCGAGGACTTAGATGGAACAGAACTTTGTCACAAGCGCGGGGCGTTGGGAAGGGGGGCGATGCGAGTCCGTCACCCCCCTTCCCTCCTACCCCCAACGCTAAGTTTTGCATGGTAATAAGATGACGGAGCGTGTGTGTGCGGGGGAAGAAGCAAGGGAATGATTTTTGCGTTCTTTTATTTGCATAGCCTCAAAACTGAAGTAATAACGATAGCAACAGGGATAGTAAGTTTGAAGAAAACGTCCTGCTCTGGCTTGTCAAGCGGGCACCATTTTCTCTCTTTTTTTGTACTTCGTTGTCCACGCTTTCCTTCTTGAGAAAATGTTTTTGACCTGGTTCACGCTGCGGTGAGCTTATCGTCGACAGTTTCGCAAAGACGGTGGAAGAAACTCTAGACCTCCTCCGTCCTCGCGTCCATTTCCATCTTTGTTATTATTTTGGCTTATCCCTTCGAATCGCTTCTTCCCCGTCCTTCGCTCTATTTGCCTTTCCTCTCACTCTTCTCGTGAATCATCCCTCGCTTCTTCTCTCCCTCTACCTTGGTTTTCTTTTTCACGTTTTTATCTTTTTTTACGTTCTATTGCTTTTCACCTTTATGCTTCCTTCGTTCGATGCGATATTTATCTGTCACTTTTCTGACTTATTTCCCGTATGATTTATGGTCTCTTATGCCATATGCTCCTTCAGAGACTGTGATCTGTACGTGTTTATGCTATATATCAAACTCTCCCTTCCCCGAGGGAGGCGTGGCCGCTCTATAGTCAAAGGAAGTGGAAAGGGAGGCGAAGGGGCGGGGCCGCGACCGGCTGGGCGAGAGGCAGGCGTTGGCCGTCACCAGGTCTATGCCCTTTCAACCTTGGCAGTGAACTTGGCATTGGGGACCCCCAAAACCAGCAGCCAGAACACCCCCGGGCGCCCATGGTTAACCCCTCCTCCCTCTTCTCCCTTTCTCTTCTGTCTTCCTTCGTCTTCTCAAGTGACACTCCCGGGCCTTCTTCAGTGCCCCGCAACCCTTTCCCTCCTCTTTTCGCCCTGACTCGCAGAAGTTGTGATATGCACAGAGTTATGAACTGCGTAATGACGTCACAGGCGGCAAACTTCGACAACGAGGGTTAATTACATTTTTTCTCCCTTACCAGGGTAGGGCCTAGTCTCGTGTCGGAAATGCCGGCGGAATGAAGCCTTATTCTTGCAATATCGTTAACATGGCTTCTGCTACAATATTTCGTGCTTACGAGTGACAGTGTGTGACTATAATGTGCAGTAGGGATTGTAGGAAGGGAGCCAGAGGAAGGATGATTACAGATTTGTCGCAAGAGGAACTGTTCCATTTCTTTCGCTGTCTAGACGCCAGATCGTAAGATTAAGAAAGTAGGATCTCGGAGAAGCTGGCCCTGCGGGGGATATTTCTAGCAGGGACTTGGGAAGGATGACAGGAGATTAGATTACACTATGGAAACTAAATTTCCACAGCGTGCGGTACGCTGTGGTGGGAGAGGGGAGAAAAGGGGTTGTGTGAAAGAGTGAAATGTGCAAGGAAATGGAACGAAGATATGGCAAAATGTGACTTCCTGATTTTTTTATCCTTTGAAGTTCTTAAAAAAGCAAAAAAATCAAGTTCAGTCAGCGGCGGTGAAACTCTGGTCAATCAGGAAAGTTGAAAACCTATTCGAGGACTGCTAAGGGTTCCTAGAACTTAGGTTTGGAGAGTTAAGACAGTCTAGGGGCTGGAGAATGAACCCGAGGAATATCTCGCTTCTTTTACGTTGAATTCTATCAGAAAGTCCCCCCCTCCTCCTCCTCCTCCCCCCCTCACCATCATCATCCTCCCCCCTCACCATCCTCCTCCTCCCCCCTCACCATCATCCTCCTCCCCCACCATCCTCTTCCTCCTCTTCTTCTTCGTCATTCCCATCGTGTTGCCAGTACTGTTGAGTTTACCATCCGGGTATTACAAAGACGACCCCCCCACCTTCCTCCCTCTCCCCTTTCTTCGACTTACAAGGTACTCTGCGACAGCTTGTCACTCGGGAGGCGTTAGATGAATACAAATGACCTGACTTCGTGATGAATAGCGGGAATAGCGAAGTCACGAATTGGGGGAGAGGGCGGAGGGGGAAGAAGATAGGGGGGGGGGGTGAGAAGGGGGCAGGTGATGATAATGGTGGTGATGGTGGGGGTGGTGGTGGTGGTGATGTTGATGGTGTTGATGGTAATGGTGATGACGATGAAGAGGAGCGAGGACGACGACGAATAAGTGAGAGTGAGAGAATGAGGAGGGCGACGAAATGACGAAGGGGAAGAGGAAATGAAATAGATCAGAAGGACGAAGGCGAGAAGGGGCGTCCTTCTTCCTTGAGGGTTGGTGGCTACGGCGTTCGGGAAGCTGCCTGGAACGCCACGACGTGTCTTGAATAGTCATGCTCCGGCTGAGCCTCGAGCTACAATGCGCCGCTCTTCCTAGTGGCCGTCCGTTCGACTCTGGTGTTTGGGGTTTTTATCTCTCTCGCTTTTTGTTCGAGCCTTTGGTCGTTTTTTCCCTTGTTTTGTTCAGCTCTCTTCTTCCTGGTTTCGCTGTTCTTCTGTCTGCTTTGACTATGTCTCTTCTTGTTTTTTTTTACGTTTTCTCTTCCTCTGCTCTCTTTGTTTCGCCTTTATCTTTTCGTCTCTCCTTTTTGCATTTTCTCTTCTCCATCTCTCCTTTCTTCTCTCTTCCTGTTTACCTCAACCTCCTCTACCTCGTTGTTTCATCATTTCCTTCTCTCTTTCGTCTTTTTTTCCACCGTCATCTCCGTCTTCTTTCCTCCTTCGTTCTTCTTTCAGTTATCCAAGAACCCGGACGCGAACAAAGGAATACAACAACAAATAAACCAAAATCGACGAAAAAGAAAAAAAACCTGCTTGGTAAAAATAGAAAAAATAAACTGACGAGAAAGAGAAAAATAAGAAGAAATAAAACTAGCGAAAGAGGAGAGAGAGAAAAAACACCCACAAGTCACTACGAGCGCGTGTATTTCCTCGCCGGGTTCCTCTGTCAGCCCGTGAATGGGAAGCGGCGGTGAGGATGGGCTCCGTGGTGAGGCTTCGTGTGGCGGGTGGGCGGGTGGGCAGGCGCTCGATGTTCTGTCGAGGAAGGGGACTTTTCTATGATGTTTTGGAGGAGATTATTGGTTTTCTACTCTTTGATATGGGATTGATAAAACAAAAAAATATATATAGCCTTACCCAACCACGTGTGAAAATGAAATTGGCAGTAAGGGGTCGTCGGAAACCTATTTATCTAGCCTGAGACAGTTTATGGTGGTTTTATACTAACGGCATGTTGAATGGAATAAAACGGGTTTCAAGCCTGGGTGTTTTATGGAGCTGTTTGTTTAGGCTGCTAGAGAGGGCGAGGGCGAGGAAGGTGGAGGTGATTGTGGTTGTTAAAGAATCTTCAACGCAGGGCCCACAGTATCATGCGGACTCTTAATTTAGTTGTATTTTTTTCTACAGTTACCGAGGGGAAAACTCTTAGATAAAGAGGGTATTAAAATGTTTGTATAAATTTGAGTTACTGTTTCCATGTTTAAGTATCTGTTCATACAAATGACTCGTCTTATGTGTCGCTACAAAATGCAAAAGAAAGAAAGAAAAGTTCATCGACGGTCTGGCTGTAGCAGGCGTGTGTCGATCCCTCTGTGCCCTGTCCTTTGTTCAGCCGCCCACCAGCTTCGCCAACATGGCAGAGGTGGCAGGTTCTGCCGCTGCCTGTTGTGTCAGTCCGTTAGCAGGAATGTGGGTCCTTCCCAGCCTGTGCCTGTGGGTCGCACAGGTCACCACGGTGATTCATCATGCGCAGTGTTGCTTGGTTGATGTCACATAAGTTTGTGCTGCGTTGTGCAGGTACGAATTCAAATTCAAATGTGTGCAGTTTCAAAACATATGATTCCCTTTGGTATCAATTAGCATGGCAGAATAGTTATTTCATAGGTCATTTTGGTGTCAATGTTTAATCCATATAATTGCATTGTCTTCAGACTGAAAGATCTAATGGAAGAGTTGCTTTTGATGTCGTAAATTAATGGCATGGATCTCGCATTATAGAACATGGGCAGCAACAACGTAATTGTAAAATTTACAATATGAATAAAAAAAATCATGGCGTTGTAAACACACTGGACGTAAACAACACCGGGTTAACACACTATTTTAGATCACAAATTGCATTGTTCACATCCCTGGTGTGTGTCCGCTATAGACAGGGATCAGTTTCGTATGGATATGAAGACAGCCTGTTTTGACGGAATATTGAGTGCTTTTAGCGAAAGGTTACCGCGTAAACTAAGGAGCGAAGGTAAGTGATATGAGCCTGGACAGAATATGCGAGGGCGGAGCGTTACATAAAACATCAGAGTGTTAAGGTGGATGGCAAACGCCGATGACACATTCCCTTCGTTGTAATGTATTGTCACCTCCAGTAGTTCCTACTTGATGCACATATTCCGAACATCCAGCTCATTTCATCGTGGGAAAGAAATGCTGATTAGAAATTGCCTATTCATGTGCGTAACATGTAAATTCACTTCCGTCACCATCAGCACTATATAGGTCATAGTATGGGGAAATAACAATACATACTTCACCCTCAATACGGAGGTGTTGATATTTAACCCCTGGCAACAATGCATCCCATCTTTAATAACAACGGTGCAGGTAACACATCACAACCCAAGCCTTGTAACTCTCACCTGTAACACCGGCGAAGTAACACTTTGGCTGAAGACAATGTCTAACATCACGCAACACAATGCGTTTCGCATCCTGTACCTAAGCTCGTTACAATTGTAAATGTTAGGTAACGAGAGATGGAAGCATAACTGCCGATCTCTTTTGCACACGCGAAACTTGTTGCTAGTACATTTATCACGTATGTTCGAAAACTATGCATTTGACGATGAACTCTAACTAACATAGTTTCCTTTTTCTTATTTTAGGTAAGCCTGGATGGAGAGATGGGCAGTGGAAGTGCAGCGGCAACGTGTAGACAGTAAGCGATATCTCCTGGCTTACGGCTAACAACAGGGATCTGCGCACGTATGCCTTAACAGTCCGTGTTGGTGCGGGTTGTTACACCTGGGCCCCTGTATATGGCCAATAACTGGTGCTAGAGTCACAGAGCCTCGGGCCGACTGCAGGACCCTTGTCAATTGTAGGGCCTTTGTGGCTTAGTGTCGTCTTGGGTTCCAGTAGTTGTGTAGATTAAGAAAACTTTACTCGTTAAAACTTGGATTTTTATTTCTTTTATTATTTTTATATAAAGTTGTCTTTATGGCGTGGTTTAAAGCTCAGATCAAGGAGTCTTGTTTTGTAGTCTCGTAAAGTGAAACTTTTTCTTGTCGATGTAAGAAAGCGGTTTTACTATTATCAGACTCAAGGACAGTATGTCAAGGATAGAGAATATTAATGTTCTAATTAACTCTATATATTCATTTACGTATCTGTTTATCTGTATATAAATTGGTTTATGTATTTATTCATATTGTATTTTAGACACTTATCTCAGAAATGTGTTTTATTGAGTTTCCCCCAGAAAATATTTCTACTGAAAACAAGAGCTTATTTTCTAGCCAACTTTTATGACATTTTTAGGAGCGGGTATTATGGTGTTTTCGTCATGTATGTGAGCTCAGTCTTATTACATTAGTTGGCACCATTTCTGCTGATGCAAGTGGGGGCGCGGGTCGCTGGGGCGGAGAGGGCAAGGTAAAAAAGGTGAGCTGGAAGCCAGGGTGCAAAGAAGAAAGAAAAAGAGGAGAAGGAAAGAAGAGAGAAAGGAGGAAGAGGAGAGATGGTTTTCAAGAAGACTAGGATTTATGGGAGACGAAACCGAGGGGAGGACAGCTGGAGGAAACTGGACAGAGAAGGGAAACAAAAATGATTCAAGCCGGAACAGATGATAGACGAGAAAAAGGTAATGGGAAGAAGATGGATGGTTAAGAAGATGAAAGATGGTTAGCGAAAAGGGAAATAGAAGACGGCGATAGGTGGTCATGAGAGTAAATGAAAGGGAAGAACATTGCCGGCAAAAAAAGTGGAAGGCGATCATTTGGGAGGGAGGGAGAAGGGTCTTTGATTAAATGCGGATAACGATTAAAAAGAAACTTCCATCGAGGCAGGGGGAGGAGGAGGAGAAGGAGGAGAAGGAGGAGGAGGAGGAGGAGGAGGAGGAGGAGGAGGAGGAGGAGGAGGAGGAGAAGGAGGAGGAGAAGAGGGAGAAGGAGAAGGAGGAGGAGAAGAGGGAGAAGGAGAAGGAGGAGGAGAAGAGAAGAGGCGAGGAATAAAAGATGCGAAGAACGGGAAAGACAAATCTCTCTGAACGAAGGATTGGATGTTGGGATTAGTGGATAGAAAGCCATGGAAGAAGACAAGGGGGCATTAATTACAAGCCGAAGTAAGTGGCAAGTGATGGCGGTGGTAGTGTTAATGTTAGACAGGAAGGTCACAGGGATCACGACGAGCGCATAAGTAATATCTTTGTGACCCTGTAGTGGAAGGAATACCTGAGTGACTTTCAAAAAGGCTTTTGAGAATGCTAGCAGTAATTATGCGTTTGTCGAACTGAGAGAGGAGAGAGAGGGAGAGAGACTAGCATCCAAGAGTTGACCCGCGTGCGCCTCAGCCTGATATACCACAAGTCTGGTCGACACGGTTGGCTGAATCAGTCCTAAGGGATGTGTTGACCCAGCCACATAATCCCATCCGTTGCTCGCGATGTTGCCACGCAGCTTACCTGCCAGCTGCCTTTCTCTCTACTGGACTTGACATGAAATGAGCTTCATTGCAAGGTGGCCATGCTATTCACTTGTTCTCTATCTTGTGAGAGAGTTCATCAGCTGCCTTTCCACTGTATAGTTGTATAGAACTGCTCTGTAATTCCTTGTTTCCTCGGAAAGTTACCTTGGGATCTAGCCACTGCCTCCAAACTTCTTGGAATCCTCCTTATTGCACTCGCAAGATGCCACAAGACCATCTGTCGCTCTATGCACAGTAACATAGTGCTGCAGGGACGTTTACTAAGAGAAAGTGCACGTGATACTGTACATGTTCTGATAGTTGATTTAGAAAACGTAATGCTTCAATAGAAAGATCATCATTGAGCATCTCTTCGTTATCTTGAAGGCATTCGTTACCCTGTCATCGATTTAGAAACATTTCCAGATTTTCTGTGTAAAAAAGCGACACGTGACAGAACAGTTAGAGCGAGGATGGTATGAAATCGCAACGGCACCCCAGAACCATGACATGAGTCAGTCGGAGCAGCGACAGCGTGACTGGCATAAAGCGTCAACTGCGATAATCCCCAAGCAGAAATTGTGCTGATGGTGGAGATTAAAAACTTTCATGCCGGAAATGTGATTCTCTATCGAGGCGGCGAGAGCGTCCGTTACATTAGCCTCCCGCGTCGATAAAGGTGATGGCGGTCCTACCGGCGGAGGTGAGGAGGGAGATGCGTCGTGACGGCACTGTGCGATAGCGCGTCCTCTGGCGTGACGTCATGCGAGATGGGCGGGGGAGGGGGGAGCAATCAGTCACGGCGTCGGCGGGGAGTAGGTTACGGGGGTCGACAGAGAGGGGAGGGTAGGGGGGGGAGGTCACGTCGATAGACAGGAAGCTGTTGCTGAAATTCCTGACTTGAGAGGTGACTCGGGTCACGAGAAGGAGAGGGGTGAGGAGAGAATGAGGCGAGAGGATGCCAGCAAAGATTTTTCGTTTTACAGATAGGTTAGAATATTTCCAAGACAAGGAATAACTGTCTCGATGCCAGTGTGGCCGTACCAAGCTTATGATCCGGGCCAGTAGACGTGCCTGGGAGTCATCGGCATGGCATACTAGGTCTTGTGCGCTCGCCCAGTCATGCGGGAGGGAATATTTTTCTTCTCACGCGTCAGGAATATCTGTCGAAAGTGGAACGCCATTGTTGTCCGGGCGGAGTGAGCATGGGAGGCAGAGTGGAACAGATGCACAGAAAGAGGTAAGAGGCAGGGAAGGCTTGGCAAGAGGGAAGGAAGGCTTGGCAAGAGGGAAGGAAGGCTTGGCAAGAGGGAGGGAAGGCTTGGCAAGAGGGAAGGAAGGCTTGGCAAGAGGGAAGGAAGGCTTGGCAAGAGGGAAGGAAGGCTTGGCAAGAGGGAAGGAAGGCTTGGCAAGAGGGAGGGAAGGCTTGGCAAGAGGGAAGGAAGGCTTGGCAAGAGGGAGGGAAGGCTTGGCAAGAGGGGGGGAAGGCTTGGCAAGAGGGAAGGAAAGCTTGGCAAGAGGGAGGGAAGGCTTGGCAAGAGGGAAGGAAGGCTTGGCAAGAGGGAGGGAAGGCTTGGCAAGAGGGGGGGAAGGCTTGGCAAGAGGGAAGGAAGGCTTGGCAAGAGGGAAGGAAAGCTTGGCAAGAGGGAGGGAAGGCTTGGCAAGAGGGAGGGAAGGCTTGGCAAGAGGGAGGGAAGGCTTGGCAAGAGGGAGGGAAGGCTTGGCAAGAGGGAGGGAAGGCTTGGCAAGAGGGAGGGAAGGCTTGGCAAGAGGGAGGGAAGGCTTGGCAAGAGGGAGGGAAGGCTTGGCAAGAGGGAGGGAAGGCTTGGCAAGAGGGAGGGAAGGCTTGGCAAGAGGGAAGGAAGGCTTGGCAAGAGGGAGGGAAGGCTTGGCAAGAGGGAGGGAAGCCTTGGCAAGAGGGAGGGAAGGCTTGGCAAGAGGGAAGGAAGGCTTGGCAAGAGGGAGGGAAGGCTTGGCAAGAGGGAGGGAAGGCTTGGCAAGAGGGAGGGAAGGCTTGGCAAGAGGGAGGGAAGGCTTGGCAAGAGCGAGTGAAGGAGGGAGGTCAAAGGTCGTTTTTAATGAAAACTTTGGATTTAGCTCTGGTCATGTGGTATTTGTAAACATTAAGATATCTTTTAAGATAGACAGTATTACCGATAAAGGGCCTCAGTATAATTACAGAGATGTTATTTCAGGACGGACAATACTCGGAGAAAGCAAAAATTGTATACGCTCCAAAAGTTTACATTGTACTTTACATATAATATATATGCAGATGCAGTCAATCAGGGGAATGAACTTTAGTAATGAAGGTGATAGTCAAGTGTAATGACACATAGAAACCTGCGTGATGTCAGGTAGGCGAAGTGATGACAGTCGCACGGTCGATGATAGCGGCGATCACGCATGTCAAGAACCAGGCGTTGTGGTGACACACACGTACAAGTGGTGACAGGTAGAGAGACATGCAGGTGCGCTCGGACGACACGCCAGGCGTGGATGGGGTGATATGGGCGTGGTGGTGGTGGGGGGGGGGGTTACAAGCAGACGGACGTTGATAGGTAAGGGGCGCCGGTAAATTGGATGCTGTTCAGATTTCAGGGAATGGTAATGAGGCTCCAGATTACACTCTGATTTCGAGTTAATTAATACCATGAACTGTCGGGCTAATTATCATAATGCGAGGGCGTTATTGGGTAACTAGTGAAATGGGTTACGGGTAAAAGGGGCTTGTGATGGGAAAGTTCAATTGAGCGAGGAGGAAAAAAAATAAGTACGAGGAACTTGGTAAATTGGCCGAAACGATAAGTTGGCCGCCAAGGCAGCGAATCGAAGACGAGTTGGCGTCGGAATTTTGTGTCTGGATGCCTCGGGTGCTGCAACTCTCGGTCTTCATGTTGATATCTCTGGTAGCAGATGAATTTCGAGTTTGAAAAAAACAAAAAAACAAATGGCAGTACGCAAAGGGATGATTTAAGAGTCGGTTCGCCATATAACAACAAATAGCTGGTAGCTGACTTAGATCTCTATATATTTTTCTTTACTTCCACACTTTATAGGTCTATTTATATATTTATTCACGTGGCAGTCACGATGAAGAGAACAACAACACACTTGTATATCCTCCAGATTTTTTGTCTCTTTATCTGACACTTTACACCAGCAATCCCATCTCACTTACGCGCTGATGACGTGTTGAAATGATGAAAGTTGTCTCGATGGAGCAAACTCAGCGACTTTTTAGTAGGAGATTGAAGAGGACCAGAGATGCCAGTCTGCGAGAGAAAGTACCGAAATGGATTCTGTTGAATGAAGTTACCGGAGTAGTTAACAAAAGATTTTTTTCAGGATTACGAAAATAGAAGAAAAGCTGGGTTGGTGTGCGTATTTTGAAGGAGAAGGCAACTACGATAGTATGTGTTTTACTTTCTGAGAGACAAAGAGGATATTCCCATCACCCTCTTTATTCTGCAATGTGCGTGATAAGTCGGTTGGCAATGGGGAGTTAAATTACACGGAGATGTGTCGATCGATAGCACGCGCTCTAAGGTCGAACATCTGAAGTCTACGCGTTTGCCACAGACGAGTTCAATCGAAACAACAAATAATATAAAAGGCAAAGTATTGTCATACACGGGTCGCCCATATACCACTTTAAACTCAAGTAACTATTCTGAAGATAGAAAGGAAATAAAGGAAAGGAAAAGGAGCATGTTTTCATGTTGAGGTAGCGAGCGGCACTCTGTCGCCCCAGCCGGCACCTGGTTGTCACCGCTGCCGTCACCTGATTGGCACATTTGTCCCTCGGGCTGCTCGGGAAGAAGACTGGGAATGATAAGGACCACTGGCACCTTCGGAGGGGAAGGGGGGTCTGGCTCGGAGGGGCGGTACTGGGAAACTGGGAATATTGTAGAAAGGGGGTCGTTTGTTAGTGGCACAGGAAGGATGACTGAGTAAACGTGAGAAAGCCATATTCCCAAACCAGAAGTGATTTGGCGAAACTGAATAACGAGTGGGAACTCCGCATTACTCGAATCGTCAGTCTAGATAGCCTGGGAATAGAACAAGAGTCGCCTCAAATAGAAAAAGTGGCGTGTAGTACAATTGATCAGTGGGGAGACGTCTTAGGGTTACCGAGTGTGTCAGTGATGGAGACGAAGAGATGAAGGGGAGGAGGGAGGAAGGAAAGAGAGTGTGTCACGGTTCGTAGGGCACATTGATGTCAGGGCTGCCTCTCCTACTGCCGCCGCCGCCGCTGCTCAGCCCAGGGGACACATTATGGCCGTCTCTTAACTTTACATCCCAGCGAGGATCCTCTGCACGCTAGACTTTTAACGAGGGACTGATAACTTGAGGAATACCATTTTCCTCTTCTGGTTCCTGTGATTGTGAGGGATGATTCTGAGAAGGGAGGGTGGCCGAGGAGCTGGTGGCGGAAGTGGGGGAGAAGGGATGTAGAAGAAAGGTATAAAGTTAGAGGAAAGTGCGAGTTTAAAGAAATGGGAATGATGGGTTATTTTTGACGCCTTGTAGCTGGTAAGTAGGACAGGTAGTGGCCTGGATAAGCGAGAAGAGCAGCCTGACTGACGAGGATTAGGGAGGATGGCGCTGTCGCGGGTGAGAGTGAGGGCAGAGGACACTGCGAGAAAAGCTAGCTTGGGATTGACTATAATGATTATATAAATTGTTGTTGTCAGCACTATTGTTCTTTAGATGATTTTAGGTAATGCTCTCATGAATAGTTGCCATTGTTCCTGACATTACAGACATTATCATTATTACTCATTGTTCGTATTATTTTTGGTATTGTTATTTCTTGCCATTTGCCATTATCGTGAGATATGAAGAAAATATGTGGATGAGAATATGAATAGGGGAAAGGGTGGGTGAAGGAACTAATTCTGTTCGGAGCATTACAAACTTCAAAGTAGTTAAAAGAATGCTAGAAGTAGAGAAGGAGAGAAGGGTAGATTCCTTAAGCTTTCTTTTTTATGGCGTGGGGAATGTAGGGTGAAGTGACAATGCTAAAGTTTCTTTCTCTCGAAATAGGCAAAATTCACGAGCGACAGACACCGAATGTTATAGAAAATGATCGCGGCCATTTTTATCACCACTCCCTCTTTTTCCTCTGACTTTCCTTCCCTTCCTCGAGGCGAATGTTGTCAGGGATGAGATTCGAAGAAGGCTGGAATTTACTAGTAGTTTATTTAGGCGCGAAACGAAAGTGGAGCGTCGTTTTAGAAAGAGGGAAGTGTATGGTCTGAGTGGATAAAAATCTCATAATGCAATCCGTCCAAGTTGAAAAAGAAACAAACCTACTATTAAGAAGTTCGCTTTGAATTATGAGGGGAAACAATTCGTAGAAATGCCCTCCTGCTTAGGAATGGCTTGTACGACCCAAGCTCAGGGCCCCATAAAGACCCGGAATATTGTTGATATACGACTGAAAGGTCCGGTAAATAAATTCTCAGCGAACTCGTCTTTTGTCATAAAGCTTCTGTGGTATTTTCAGGCTAGTGTTCCCTCGTAGCACATTAGAGGTGCTTTGGAACAGAAAAGAGGGACCACGTCTCTTTATTTGTGGGTTTTTGTTTGTGTTCGTGCGATATTGGTGGATGACCGGGTTTCTAAGAAGAAAAATGTTGTGATCGAGGCAGGTATTGAGAGACGACGAGAAAAGAAAAAGGGAAATGCAAAAGGCTGTTGGGGGAAAAGATAGGGAGAGGAGCAAGAAAAGGAATAGGAGGAGCAGGACGACAAGAAAAGGAATAAGAGGAGCAGATGGAGAAAAGGAATAGGAGGAGGAGGAGGAGGAGGAGGAGAATAAGAAAAGAAAAAGGAGGAGAATCGGGAAAATAAGAAAAGGAATAGGAGTAGGTGCAGAAAGAGAAAAGGAATAGAAAGAACAGGAGAAGAAGTAAAGGAGTAGGATAAGCAAGCGAAAAAGAAAGAGAATAGGAGGAAGAGCGGGAAAAGAAAATTAATAGAAGCAGCAGGAGAAAACAAGGAGTAAAATCAGGAGCAGAAGAAAGGGAATAGGAACAGGAGGAAGAGAGCGAAGAAGAGAAGGAAGACCTCTCGATGCAAATTTGAACGCAGAGATACAAAGTGGGGAGGGCTGTTTAATGCCAAACCATATCCAGGTTTTTCGGGTGTCTTGAGTGCGCTGCCGTGCGTCCGTGGCAGGCAGGCGGGCACTCAGACCGAATTTACGAGAGACCGTTGTTGGAGAAAACACTTGTGTAGCGAGCGTAGTAAAGATTAAAGAGGATAACCGAATGTTGATTATAGTCTGAAACACGGCGTGGAGAACCAATACCAGAGTGGAGTCAAGAGCTAACGAGTGTTTCCTCGCCGGCCACTCCCATGACTCTCATTCGAAAGTTGAAAGGGGGAAGAGACGGCGAGGGATACGCGAAAGAGGAGACTGTATGCTGGTTAATGGAACAGGTATTTCGGAAAAGGAGAAGGCGTGATAACAGAAGACAATAGACAATAACCGTTGGGAGGTGGATGTGGACGGGATTTGAGACAACACGAGCCTTGTGAAGGGAATAGGAAAAAAACGTACAAAGGTTTTAGCAGATTGTCTCCCTAAACAATCTGCATGAAAATGGTGGCATTAAACTCCCCAGACAAGCATGTAGACACGGAGGGGAGAGCCTTTCGCCTTTTTGCCTTTTATTCGCCGTGAAGGGGAGAAGGAGAGTAAACTTTACCTCCATCCAATAAACAGAGAGCCCACCATCCCGGAATTATTATCTCGGGAGCGCCCCAGTGCTCGTACTAGCATATACGCAGCGCTCACATCTCTTTGATATTTTAACTGAAAAAAAAAGAAATGGCTGAACAAGTTTCAGATGTATAACTCTGCACAAACAAGCCCGAAGTTATCACAAGTTTTAATTGCTATCTCCCCTCAGCCACTGCCATATCTCGCCAGTAAGTCCCCTCTCTCATCGACCCTCCCCTCATTCCCACACCTCTACACCCCGCCGCTTTTTCTTCTACCTTACTCGGCAAACATGTTTTGTATATTAGATTCCCTGGTCGTTTTTGGATCTTCAAAGTAAAGGCTTTGATTAAACTGGGTATGCAAACGGAGGATCCGGCGAATTGTATAAACCTACGATATTTAATGAGAGAGAGAGAGAGAGAGAGAGAGAGAGAGAGAGAGAGAGAGAGAGAGAGAGAGAGAGAGAGAGAGAGAGAGAGAGAGAGAGAGAGAGAGATACTACAGATATACTACAGATATACTACAGATATACTACATATATACTACAGATATACTACAGATATACTACAGATATACTACAGATATACTACAGACATGCACACAGACATGCACACAGACATGCACACAGACATGCACACAGACATGCACACAGACATGCACACAGACATGCACACAGACATGCACACAGACATGCACACAAACATGCACACAGACATACTACAGACGTGCACACACACAAGCACACACAGAGATGAACAAAGAGAACGAAAGAAAAGGATGAGAAAGGCAGAGTAGAGGAGATCGGGGAAACACAATGAAGGAAACGAGAAGTACGAGCAGCATCAGGGCGACTAAAATGTTGCTTCTCCGTCACGTCGTCCGACCTCAAAGGCAAAGTCTCTCAATTATTCTTTATTCATCGTCAGTAGAGCTTGATAATGGCGGCCACGTAATTGTTGAGAGGAAGGAACGTGCAGTTGGGGCGGGTTTCTAGCATGACGGCGCCATTATTATTTTTTTTTATAACAGTCTATTTTCTGTGAATGGTAGATCTGTTTTCGTTTACATCTGTTGACTGTTTCTCTCGCGTCTTCTTCTCGTCTCTCTGATTTTTCCTCCTTTCCTTCTTTCAGGTATTATATTTATTTATAATTTTCTTTTTTTACGATCTCGAACAATTCCCCACGAGAGCTGTGTCCACTCCCCTCATGTACCGGTCGCCGCGGTACATGGAGTATTTTCTACGTTATTTGATATTTTTACAGCCTGTCAGTTTTGTTTTATTGTATTATAATTAAAGTTAGTTGAGGTGGGTGGTAGAGTCCATTGTCGCCGGGGTTCTGTGTCGCTGAGCTCGGTGGCTTAACGTGACATGGAGAAATACTCGCTTCCTTGGTTCACAGATTTTATTGGACTTTTTATTTGGGTTCTTGTTGCTCTGGATTTCACTTTCGATGTGCTGATGTAGTTATATATATTAAGGGAGTTTGATAATGTTGCTGATCAGATCCGTTTGCATATATCGTGATTGAATACGCACACGAATAAACGCACACAAACACGCGAACACAATCTTTCATTGCAATTGGTAAATGCAACTTAAACTTTGATTTTGTGAACGACCGTCACTGACATTTGCAAAGCAATAGGTCACGCATTTGCAAAGGTGAATGATAGAGATATCACTTTTTTATTCGAACCCGTGTTTCTGATCACTTAGAGGATCTGAATCTTATCAATTAGCATTCAGTGTCAAGTTTAACATAGTGCGACTTCGCGTCTTCACAAGCACGCTATCGACCGTGGACGATGAAGTAGTCTCCATAAGATTGTCTTACGATTCCATTAGTGTTGGGAACCAGCGCGAGCAAGCAGTTGCAGTCCCGGCAACCCGATCCTCCGTGTCGAAACCCGTGACACTTGGCCAACAACATTCTCGGGTCAAAGTCAACTCAACAACTACAGGTACAACTTTCCCCAGACCGCAGTCACTCACTCAGTCACAGTCCGCCCTTCAAACACTGTCCGTAAATGACAGTTTGATAGCTAGGGCGTGTTTAGGAGCTATCAGGAGTCTTATGCAGTTATGTCAAGTCCCCGGTCCCAGCTCGACACGCATTTGGGTGGCTTCGTCGTTTGATTACATACTGATCTCGCCGGTTAGAAGTCGAACGGCGTCTTATGGCGGAGGCTGCCTTTCTTAGGGAGTCCTGGCTGTGTCTAGCGTCTCGCCGCCGCCTCCTCAGTGGCAGCGACGAGGACGAGGCGGAATCTCTTAGAGGATCTTGATGTGGTCGTGCAGCTTGAGGCCGTGGGAACTCTTCCACTGGTGACTTGTCACACTCGTGCGTTTACCTACATAGCCTCCCGCCCATTTGCATCTCCACCCCTCCCCTTCCCCTGCTCGCTTTCTGTTAACCTCAATACTCTAGCAGTGTCCCTAAACTTTTTTCTTTTAATTTACATTTCTTCACTTCGCGCATTTATAGTCCTATATTCAAGATGGTTTAAGGTGACTCACGTCACCCCATATACCGTATGTGCTATCTCGCTTGCGCAAGTGATGAAGATTTACTTAGGATTTTTCGAGGTAAAAGTTGCCGAACGATTTTACTTTATCTATTTTTCTCAGCATTTCTCTCGTTTCCTTAGTTTTACAAGGAATAGGTGTTTGCTAAAAGGGTGAACAGAGGCGAGAGGCGACGTCCGCATAGGGTTGCTTAATTGAGACGACGGGTTGGAGGGCGCATTGACGATGGGGGTTGAAATTGAATTACTCGCCTTAATGCAGGAGATGTGGCAGGGTCTTGGTTGATCTTGCACGACGATTGGACGGTGGCAGGAGCGGTTGGGGGGAGGGGGAGGGAGGAAGGGGGGAAGACGTGACTCGACGCAGAGAACTGTAAAGGGGAAGGGGGAGGGGGAGGGGAGGAGCAGGCAAAGAGCGAAAAATATTCAAATAGGCTTCAGTCCCCGGACTTGGAAAGGACGAGAATGTTGAATTGGAGGCGAGTAAAGTCAGGATTTTTTGGGCGACAAGGGGGGAGGGGGGAGGGCGTTAGGAGGAGAAGGCAAAAATGGTGGCAAAATGCCGTATTGGAAAAAGGGCCGCGGGATTTTATTGAAAATTGTAACTAAGAATTTGAATGGTCGTGGGGAGAATTTTTTCTTAGACTTCTGAAAGGAAAAATTGCTCGTATGGGTGTTAAAGGTTAGATGGTTAGGTGAGCGTCTTGGATATGGGGATACTTGACCCATGGCAAATAATACCGCCCACCAAAACCGCCCACCACACTCTCTGGATCTCACCAAACCCCCAGCATCACCACACCTTTCCTTGCCTCAGCATCATCATCACCATCACCCCCCTCCCATCGGCCTCCTACAATCCTTTGATCCTATTCCACGAACGTCTCCATCGCCTCCTCCTGTCTATGGGCTTTGTTCCTCCTCGTTAGAGCCTTCCTTCGCGTCGAGTCGGTTGCCTTCAGTTGCTTGCTTCCAATCGGCTGCGTGTTTTTTTTCTATTTTCTTCGTTTCTTCTTGGGGTAGTCTTTTCCTTTCCTCTCTGGCTTTGTTATCGTTATCTTTACGTTTTGTGTTATGTGATGTTTTTGTTCGCTGTTCTGGTAGTGGTAGTGATGATGCTGTTAGTTTTTATTGTTTTTGCTGTCACTGTGGCTAATGCTATTGTTTTTTTTAGTTATCGTTATTATTATTGTTTTTTGATATGTTGACACTTTATTATTATTATTATTATTATTATTATTGTGATTGTTATCATTATTGTTATTAATATTATGATTAATCATTATCATTGATATTAGCAATATCGTTATTACTCGAGTTGTCATTAGTCTTACTATTACTAATTCCACAACTGGCAATAGTATTATGGTGACAATTGAAACAATTGTGTCTCCAGTTACTGTCATTCCTCCGGTCGTGGTTTTAGCCTTTTCCTTTAGATTTCTGGTAAATCCTTATCATGGACACTTTATTTTTGTCAAGTTTTTCTCTCTCCGTAAAGTTTCAGTCGTCATGGCCTCCGGTTGGTGGAAGGGGAATAAAAACGGGTTCAAAGGCAACATATTGTGATTTTGTGGGGCCAGAGCGAGTGACTGAATGACTGACTGAGTGAATGGGTGAAACAGTCATAAACACACACACACACACACACACACGCACACACACGCACACACACACACACACACACACACACACACACACACACACACACACACACACACACACACACACACACACACACACACACACACACACACACACACACACACACACACACACACACACACACACACACACACACACACACACACACACACACACACACACACGCACACACACATACACACATACACACGGCCACACAGACAGTCAAAGCGGCAGACAAAGAGAGAAGAGAGTGAAGAGGATGATTGATTGGCTCAAAGAACATTTAAACATATCGCAAATCGCCCCAAGGGTTTGAATTGCGCGGTGGATCCACCTCTACTTTTTCGTAGCTCTGTGGTGTTCGGGAAAAAAGTGCGGTGAGGGAGAAAGGGTTAGAAAGTTGGGGGGGGGTTGAAGGGGAGGTGGGGTCGAGGGGCGGGGTGAGGGTCGACTGACGGGAAGGTTCATGTCAGCAAAGGCGACAGTTGTATGGATGGACGAAGGTGCAGTACAGAAGGGTTTCCTTTCCTTTCGACACAGTGGCCACGGGACTGTGAAGACCTGACTTTGAGCCGGACTCGTTCCATGGGGAATGGATTTCTCCTTCGCTCTCCCTTTTTCTCTTCCTCTCTCTCTCTATCTATATATATATATATTTATCTTTATATCTCCCTCTCTCTATCCCTCTCTCTCCCTTCCCCCATTCAGTGTGTTTATATCGCCCTCCCTTATCCCGGTGTGTTTCTGTCAGTTATCACAGGATTTTTGCTGGGCGCGCATCGATCTCTTTAGTGCGTGTTGCCCCGTCGTTGTCGCATATGTATTCAGCAACATCATTTGCCTCGATCTCTCCGTTCATCTCCAAGCCAGCCAGCCTGTTAGTCATCTCCGCACGAAATCCTCCAGAGCCCCCCCCCCCCTCCTCTACCTCCCACCTCCGACCACGGGAGCGTCCTGGGTTGGGGAAGTAGGCGGGGGGAGGGGGGTGGAAGGCCGGGGAGGGAAGGTGTTTGAGTGGTTTGGTCAGGTAACGGGTCCGCCACGGGTCTCACAGGTCACGGTTATTTGCGCAGCGTACCTGTGTACCTCAGTTACAGGTCGATATGAGGGTATACGGAGGTGATGGGAATGAAGTGAGGTTGATGGGGTGGGTGGGGGAGCGAAAAGGGTGGGAATGGGGGGGTGAGGTGACTAGCCTGGGGGCTACTTGTCTTGCTATTTGCCCAGAGGTAAAGACTAGCGTAGAGGCAGATACCAAAAGCAGTCATTTGATTTTGAATATAGCTTGGTGTGTAGTTGCCTTGTTAAATGCCGTGGTCATGCCGTCGTTAACATCTACATGAAGATGGATTTCAAAACCTGCTCCTGCGCCCCCTCCTGTACGCGCCTCATTCAGTTCCACCCTTTTCAACTCTATTATCCGACCAACACGCCGATAACCCCCGATTGTGTTCCTTGTTTGCGTCGGCTTCTGCCCCGCTCCTTTTAGATCCTCGCTACGAGAGCTGCGTGTGGAGTGAGCGGAGCAAATAACCTCTCGTTCGTACCATCCACCTGGTTGCTCCTCGGCAATGATGACACTCTCTTAACGATGCCCGCGGGAGCCATCTGGCGAGGGGGCGGGGGATGGCATGTCGTTCCCTCGTTCTTGGAGGCTGTGTTTGCGTATAAAGGCTTTTTATAAGGACTTTTTCTCACGCTTGACAGGTCGATGTCGAGTAGCTGGTCGTCTGTTTTTATTTTAGGGGAATCTTCAGCGGAGGCGTTCGTGTCATATCTGTTGCGTCTCCATCCGCGCCTACTAGTCTGTCTCTGCCTTTTGTTTGATGGCGAATATTCGTCCCCCTCCCCCCTCCGGTCTCGCCCGTACCTTCGCATCTCTATCGCGTAATCGTGAACGTGATGGAAATATTGTTAACCTCGGAGGCTAAAGACGACTTTGAAGTTGTTTGTATTGGATTACAAAACGACGAGAAAGTTTGTTTCCGAGCAATTCCCAGAAATATTTTCGCTCTCTTTTTCTGCAATATGAACCGCACTGGAAGGCCCGGATCACCTCTGATCCGTTATTTGACAGCACTGAGGAAGGTGCAGTGAGAAGGCAGAACGCCATGATAAACCGGTTGTGTAGGCAGCGGGGATGTGAGGTCCTCCTAGCTGTTGGTCAGGTTGCCATATATATAAGTGACCGATGTTTGAAGTCCACGCCCACGCCCCTTGCAACGTTGCAACAGTGGGCGAGAGCGTATCAGAAAAGTTGGCAACTGTTTGGATTTTTTTTCTAGGCGTACAGCGAACGTTATCTTCATTTCATCTCACTCACAGCCACTCCGCTTCTCCCTTCGCTCTGCCACAGCCACTCTGCTTCTCCCTTCGCCCTGCCACAGCCACTCCGCCTCTCTCCCCGTCCTCCTTTCGCCCTGCCTCCTGTCACAGCCACTCCGCCTCTCCCTTCTCCCTGCCACAGCCACTCCGCCTCTCTCTCCGTCCTCCTTTCGCCCTCCCTTCGCCCTGCCTCCTGCCACAGCCACTCCGCCTCTCCCTTCGCCCTGCCACAGCCACTCCGCCTCTCCCTTCGCCCTGCCACAGCCACTCCGCCTCTCTCTCCGTCCTCCTTTCGCCCTGCCTCCTGCCACAGCCCCTCCGCCTCTCCCTTCGCCCTGCCACAGCCACTCCGCCTCTCTCTCCGTCCTCCTTTCGCCCTCCCTTCGCCCTGCCTCCTGCCACAGCCACTCCGCCTCTCCCTTCGCCCTGCCACAGCCACTCCGCCTCTCTCTCCGTCCTCCTTTCGCCCTCCCTTCGCCCTGCCTCCTGCCACAGCCACTCCGCCTCTCCCTTCTCCCTGCCACAGCCACTCCGCCTCTCTCTCCGTCCTCCTTTCGCCCTCCCTTCGCCCTGCCTCCTGCCACAGCCACTCCGCCTCTCCCTTCGCCCTGCCACAGCCACTCCGCCTCTCCCTTCGCCCTGCCACAGCCACTCTGCTTCTCCCTTAGCCCTGCCACAGCCACTCCGCCTCTCCCTTCGCCCTGCCACAGCCACTCCGCCTCTCCCTTCGCCCTGCCACAGCCACTCCGCCTCTCCCTTCGCCCTGCCACAGCCACTCCGCCTCTCCATTCGCCCTGCCACAGCCACTCCGCCTCTCTCTCCGTCCTCCTTTCGCCCTCCCTTCGCCCTGCCTCCTGCCACAGCCACTCCGCCTCTCCCTTCGCCCTGCCACAGCCACTCCGCCTCTCCCTTCGCCCTGCCACGGCCACTCCGCCCCTCCCTTCGCCCTGCCACAGCCACTCCGCCTCTCCCTTCGCCCTGCCACAGCCACTCCGCCTCTCCCTTCGCCCTGCCACAGCCACTCCGCCTCTCCCTACGCCCTGCCACAGCCACTCCGCCCCTCCCTACGCCCTGCCACAGCCACTCCGCCTCTCCCTACGCCCTGCCATAGTCACTCCACCCCCTCTCCCCCACAACCCCACGCTCACCGTAAGCTCTGTCTGGGTTCCTTGGTGAGGTTATATTTCCTGAGTCCGGAAGTCATATCTCTTGGCCTCTGTTATTTGGTGGTCATTTTTCCTCTTTAGTTTTACTCGACGTTACTTTTTCCAGTCGCTGCTAGTGTCACTTTCTTCTTTTCCTTCGTTATGTTTTATTTGTCTTTGCCTTCTTGTTCTATCTGTAATAGTGGAGTCAAACGTGTGGAGGAAATGGTTTGCAGAAGTGTTCGAATGTGCTATGTTTATTTCGAAGTGGTGAGTTAATTTTTGTGGTGAGGCATTTTTTTTCATTTTTTTCCTCTTTCTACGTCATATTTCTTCTCATTTGTCTTCTTCTTTTTATCATACCCTTTCCCATTTTCTCTGGTTGCACTTTGTCTCCCTTTTCCACACGCTTTCCTTCTCCTTCCTAGACCCATTTTACCAAACTTAGAGGTGTCCGTTGGGTCGCATCTCAGCGGCCGGCCCTCCTTGCGCTGTCTGTTCCTTTAGCTTCTCGAATAATCGTTCGTAGTTTGCGTCTGCATAGCCAGTGGGTGTACGCAGATGTGGTTTAAGGAAGGAATTTTGCTACGTGTAGTTATTGTGGATACGTCGTTACCGTGCAAGACATCGCCGCTGCGCCGAGATTTTATCAAGTATATTTACAACCGTGACCCATATCGCGACTTTTGTGTGCTGGTCGTATGTCTTCACTCAGCCGGCTTAACGGAGTGTCATTTCCCCTCCACGGCGAAACGAGTTTTCGCCGTGGGAACGTTTTATTAAATTGTCATCTACACCTACTCTGTTTTTCTAGCTTTTCCTCGCGAGGCGTTCCCAGAGGCGGGGAAGGGCAGGGGCGGAGGGGGAGGGGGAGAGATGCAGGGGAGGGGCTAGTCGAGGTCATTACTGGGGTCGTTTAAGGCTTAGGGAGGTCGTCCTGATTAATGTTCCGCCGGACAAAGAGAGGAACGAAAACACAGGGACGAGCAGCTTGTGACGCGCGCGCGCGCCTCATCACAGGCTGCGCTAACGGGGTCGAGTCTGAGCGAAACCATTCCTTTTTTAGCGTTGTTGCAGTAGCATCTAATCTAGTCAGGGAGGTTGGTGCTTGATGGCGGCTGGGGAAGAGATGTTAAGGAAGGAGGAGGCCATTTGTCGGGACAGGGCGGTGCGGGATGTGATGAGCGCCATAGACAGCGAGAGCCAGAGTGAAGAAGACCATTACTTTGGCTGTGATGGCTTTACTCCTTTCCTAGAAGGAAAATATCACTGAGATTTTACGCATGGATGGCACACAGTGGTCTGTAATGGTCAAATAGAATAGGAAAAACGTTTTTAAGTGATATACTGGTAATATTAAAATCGGTTACATAACCGACCTAAATAATTTATTTTAAAAAAAGATGGGTCATCATTATTATATATATCTCCTGAGCATGTAATAAATTTATTATTCTATTTGAAATATCAAACTTTTGATTTTGTATATTCATGAATGTTTATATATATGCTTATGTTCTATGGTGGCATGTGCATAAAAATACTTAACGTTGTTTTCTTGGTCCTTTGCCAGAGAAATGAAAAGCGCACATAAAGGAAAGTGGAAATGTAGGATGATAATAGAGGTATACTGAGTGATATTTAGCAGATTTTCGAAGCATATCTAGAATCTAAGCTGCTTTGAACTCGTCAGGGATTGCTATTGTAGCTTTAAAACGCAATCGGATTCGCCCATGGCTTAGTTTTATTGACATTTTTATTGTTTTACTCTTTCTCTGTCTCTCCCTCTCCGTTTTCCCTTCCTCTTTCTCCTTTTCTCCCTCTTTCTCTAATCATCATCATCTCTTTTTCTGTTGTCTTTCCCTCGCCTCGCTTTCCCTCATTTATATTTACCTCCTCCTCCTCCTCCTCCTCCTCCTCCTCCTCCTCCTCCTCCTCCTCCTCCTCCTCCTCCTCCTCCTCCCACCGCACCCCCTCCTCTTTCTTCTCTTCATCCTCTTCCCCTTCCTCTTCATCTTTGTCCTTCTCCTCCTTCTTCTTCTCCTTATCTTCCCTTCTTCCTCCTCCTGCTTTTACTTCTCCTTCTCTTACCTCCACTTCCTCCTTCCCCTCCTCCTCCTCCTCCTCCTCCTCCTCCTACTTCTACTTTTCCGATTACTACTATTTTCCTTTCTTTCCCATTTCCCTCTTTCTTCTTCTTCTCTTTGTCGTTCTCTTCGTCGTCCTCTCTCCTTTCTCCTTTCTCCTTCCTCTCCTCCCCTCCCCTCCCCTCGTTTTTCGCGGCCCTCCCGTAATCCTATCAGAGAACAAGCTTCCGAAAGTCCTGAAACGTAAAAAAGAATTTGAGTGTTCCATTCCGTCCCTGATGTTTAGTGTATTCTTGTCCGCATTAGAAAGCATTGTGCGAAGAGACAGGTCCTGAGAGAGAAAGGAGAAAGAGAGACATAGAGAAAGAGAGAAAGAGAGAGAGAGCAAGAAAGAGAGGAAGGAAGGGGGAAAGGAAAGGGAGAGGAGGAGAGCAGTTTAGAGAAAGAGGGGAAAGGAAGAGTGAACAGATGAGAGGGACAGCTAGAAAAGGGTAGGAGGAAGAGGGACTTTGAGACAAAAGAAAGTAAGAAAAAGAGGATGCATTGCAAGCCAAAGGCAGTGGCAGAGGGAGAAAAGAAAGCATGCTTAGAGGAGAACAAGAAAAAAAGTGATGACGAAGTAGAAATAGAAGGAGGAGAAGGAGATCTGTGACAATGGGCGGAGTGGAAGCAATAACGAGGTTGGGCGGACGTCTTCAATAGCCCCCTTTGGCCTTATGGTGCTACAATCACGGGGTCTTCGCTCTTCGGACCTAGAAAAACAAAGACAAGTGATTCCCGCTTTTTCCCCTGATTTTCCTGTCTTCCTCAGCGTCTCTTTTGCTGGCTGCGGTTTTCTTGTTGCCATTTGTATTCTTTGAAAAAGTTTTTTGGCTTTCAACTGAAGCCCCACTGCGCACGCACACGCACACGAACGCACACACACGAACGCACACGCACGCATACGCACACACGCGCACACACACACACACACACACACACTCACTCACTCACTCACTCACTCACTCACTCACTCACTCACTCACTCACTCACTCACTCACTCACTCACTCACTCACTCACTCACACTCTCTCACTCTCTCACTCTCTCTCTTTCTCTTTCTCTCTCCCTCTCTCTCTTTTTCCCTTTTTCTCTCATCCTCTCTCTCTCTCTCTCTCTCTCTCTCTCTCTCTCTCTCTCTCTCTCTCTCTCTCTCTCTCTCTCTCTCTCTCTCTCTCTCTCTCTCTCTCTCTCTCTCTCTCTCTCTCTCTCTCTCTCGCCTTTTTTTTTCTCTTTCTCTCACTCTCTCGCTCTGTCACTCAAACACACACACACACCCGCAGTCTCCCTCTGCCCCACTTTCCGCTTTCAGTTCTTCATTTCTTCCTTTTCTCTCTTACTTTATCTATTTCTGTTTCAAAATTGCCGCCATAAAGAACTTGTTTCATGTATTTTGATAAGGCTCATTTTGCTAAGCTGCGACTTGGGTAATTAACCCTTAGCGAAATTCATGGAGCCGATGTTCCCAGGCAGGCTGTAAAAGCGCCGAAAAAAGCGTATTTTCTCCTTGCATGATGGGCCAAATCGTAGCGTTGGGCGCTCGTGGTGGTGATGCTGACGGGGTGCGTGGCGCTGTGTGGATTTGTATTTGTTTGGAACTGCATGCATTTGCGTTGTGTGTGTATGTCTAATTTCGTAGTGTGCATATATGTGTATATTTATATATACGTACAGTATTCACACTTATACTGTTCAAATCGACATTTGTTGCAATGGCCTATTTGGCGATACATGTTTATGCATTTTTTTGATACTGTCGACCTTTTATGTTTACCAAAAGTATTCCCTGGCGAGACGTAAATTTAGTAGCAAAAACGGTTTCTGTGCAATTTTGCTGGTCTTTTTTACGGATTTTTAAAACGGGACATTTGCTAGTTGTTGACTCTTTATTTTTTATTTTTATGTGAGTTTAATATTTATTTTATCATATTGTAAACTGGCCTTGTGTGCTTTATGCGGCAGATATGTCGACTTGTATGTCTGTAGCCTCCACGTCGAAATTTTTAACGATAGATATTCGGTGGTGCATTTACAATAGCCTTGTCTTTCACCATCTCCTCTTCACTTCAGCATCGTTTCTCACCGCCTTACATTCCCGTGCCATTTGCGGGCACTATCTCACTCATTGCTAACTTTCTGCAATCAGCAAGGATTGACATTTTTCTTACTGTGGGCTTATTCTCCTTTATTACGACATCTGCCTCCCACTCTTTTGTCAGGGGAGGGGAAATTGAATAGAAACAATTATCAAATGCACAAGTGAATGAGGAAAAACTCATTGGCGGGGGGGGGGGGCTTTCTCTGTTGTAGCAACTGCCTTGAGTTGTTAATTAAATCATCACGGGACTTTTGCATCATTAAGGCGGTTGTTTTTTATCTAAAGCAGATCAATTTCCATTTCTGTATAAAAAAATTTATATATTTTGTGTATATTTTTTGTTGTTAAACTAAGCTTCCAAGGTTTTGTTTCTTTTGCTTCTTCCTGTGACGGCGACGTGTAATCCGTCGATATGATTTACCACCATTTATCTACGCATTGCTTCATCCCCCACGGCCCTCCATCCTCACCCAGCCCACCCTGCTCCGCCCACATCCAGCAAACCCTACACCGCTCCAACCCGCCCTACGCCACCTCCTCCCGCCCTACGCCACCCCCACCCTGCCCACCTTACAGCACCCCCACTCAGCTAACCCTACAGCACCCCCACCCATACAGCCGGCCACGTAGAGCCAAGGCGACAGGATGCGGCTAATCTCGGTACTTAACAAAGGAGATTAAAGGGACAGTGGCATTTTCAGCCTCATTGTAGCTCACCCTTTCGTTTATATATATATTTTTTATACATATATTTTTTTCGATGAGAATGTTTTCGTTGTTATTTGAGTATTTGATGTAAGTAAAGAATGCTTCGTCTCTTTCCTGGTTTTGTTCGAAGGTCGATTTTTTTCTTACACAATTTTTCCTAGGTTCTGTCGCGCCCACTTGAGATACGATTGCGTAAGAATGTTGCGACACGATTGTTCGCTTTGCAGGACCCAGTCCTTCTCTATATGATTTTTCATTATCTCTTTCCCTCTTTTTCTGTGTCTGATTTCTCCTCTCCATCTCTCCGCCTTGTTATACATATCTTTCCTTTTCCCCTTCCACTTTCCCTTCCTCCTCCTTTTTTCCATTTCTTCGTCCTCCACTTCCTCATATTTCACCTCCTCCCCCTCCTCCTCTTCTCCCCCTCCTCTTCCTCTCTTCCCTACCACCTCCTCCTCCTCCTCCTCCTCCTCCTCCTCCTCCTCCTCCCGCTCTTCTTCTTCCTCCTCTCTCTCATCCTCCTCCCACTCCTCCTTTCTCCTCATTTTATTCCTCTTCCTCCTCTTTCTCCAGTACCTCCTCCTCCTCTTCTTCCAATACCTTCTACTCCTTCTCATTCTCATTCTCAATCACCTTCGTATTCACCTTCCTTTACCTGCAACCCCTCTATCATCATCTTTCACCACCTTCTCCACCACCACCCCTTCATTCTCCACTCCCTTTTCTTGTCTTTCACTTCCTCCTCCATTTCTTCTCCTCCCACTTCTCCTCCCACTTCTCCTTCTCCTCCTTCCTCTAACACCATTCCTATCATTGCAAATACTCACGATTTCTAGTTCTGCACCTTGCGCCTCCAGCTTACCTTTGTCTATTTTCTCCGCCACCGCCACGTTCTCTTGTCTTTCCCCCCTCCCCTCTTCCTCCTCTCCGTCTTTCCTTCCCTCCCTGCCCTTCCTCTCCCCCCCCCCCTTTCCTCCACAGCTGGTGTTGCTGATGTTGACGTGGGAGCTTCACGCCTGGCATCACCCTTTCTTCACGGGGCTTCTCCTCGCTCTATCCTTCCCATTGTCTTATTATATAGCTTTTCCGCCTACCATTGTTGCCGGTACAGTTGTCGCCGTTATATCGGTGGGCCGAAGCTGTTCATTAGGAGATGATGCTCTTTTTTCAATCTCCATCGGGGTCGTTTGAAAGGATATTGAATGTGGATTTTCTCTCCCCTGAAGAGTGGGGCCTTTGGTGGTTTTGTGTTTTATGCGGGTACAATGGAGGGGGAAGGGGCTGATGGTCCCTCTCTTCTTTCCCTCCTCCCTCTCCCCTCACCCCACTCTCACTCTCCCACTCGCCCCAAATAGGTGTAGTATTATGTCTTTGTTGTTTGAATTAAACCCAACGTTGCAGTCGTTTTGGTACGCTATCTTTTAGTTATGACTCTGTTCATTTGTTTTGGGGAAATATCAGTTTCTATAGATTTCTCTGTTTTATGTCAGCCATTTTTCCAAGGAGGGAGGGGGTAGGTGGGGAGGGGGGCGTAAAAGGAGCACAGCGCCTACAGTCTTTATTTCCCAATACTTCATCACGTGGATAATGGGCGTGCGTTCTATTCAAATGTAAAAAGGCTCACGGTTCCAGCGAGGTATTCGTTTACGGGATTAGCATCATTGTTGTTAGTGCAGGTTCTTTGTCTTTTATTTTTAAGCTTTGTGATAACTTTTAATGCTGTTGTATAGTGTGTAACTACGTATTATTCTCGCCCGTTTTGTTTTGCCTGTGGGCGAGTTTTTTGTGTTTATGCTTGTAAGTTGTTATTGTTAGTTTTATGTTTATTGTACTTTTGGGCAAAATGTGTGTAATGAGGTGATTTACGAGTGTTGAATGTGCATGCAGCCGTGTTTAATACTTTTAAAAGCTTGTGTTAAAAGTACTCAATTTTGCCAGTGTCTCACGCACACTCACACAAACGCACACATGTACACTCACACACACAGACGCACACATGTACACTCACACACACACAAACGCACACATGTACACTCACACACACACAAACGCACACATGCACACACACACAAACGCACACATGCACACACACACAAACGCACACATGCACACACACACACACACACATACACACACACACACACACACACACACACACACACACACACACACACACACACACACACACACACACACACACACACACACACACACACACACACACACACACACACACACACACACACACACAACACACACACACACACACACACACAACACACACACACACACACACAACACACACACACACACACACACACACACACACACACACACACACACACACACACACACACACACACACACAGCCTGAGAGGAAGAGACAGATACACACCCATTTTAAATCCTTTTCTCTCATGTGCAAACGATCTCGTAAGCTTTATTTTTATCGGCGCTCTTGTTTTCATTCAATTTTTTTTTCTCTTTTGCTTTTATACCACTCATTATTTTTTCCCGGATCTGGGATTGTTTTTTTTTTTTTATCCTAGGGAAATTATTTTTCGTTTTCTTTGCGTATTTGAGCTCCATTTTAACGCGTTTTCGTTTATGAACTCGGTGCCTATGATTCGGCGCTGGCATTCATCTTTTGGGGATAGGCTGATCAGTTAAACATTAGCGATACGTGCTCGTCAAAAGAACTGTCCCACAAAATGTATGCAGCGAGAGCCGTTTTGTCTGGTGAATTCTTCATAGCATTTACAGGCGTTTAAAGGAGATGTTGTGCGAGCTGACTAAGCATGGGACACTCTCGCTCGCTGCTGCAAGTACTGTCAGTGCCACCTAGGTCAGTGCCTTCTTGGTCAATGCCTTCTTGGCCGATGCCTTCTTTCGCTTAGGGTACTGCTATGATGCCTTTCCCTATTTTTTTATGAATGCCGCCAGCCGTTGTGGGCTGACGAGCTACTACACTGCCTTCTATTGTTTGCCCGTCGCCAGGACTATGCCAAATGTTTTTCTATTTTCCTTTTTTTTTCTTGAATTTTGTTGTTTTTTCTTGCCCTTGACGAGGTCCCTTTTGTGTGTTGGTGTGTTGTGACACGCAAACGCACACGCAAACACACACACACACACACACACACACACACACACACACACACACACACACACACACACACACACACACACACACACACACACACACACACACACACACACACACACACACACACACACACACACACACACACACACACACACACACACACACACACACACACACACACACACACACACACACACACACACACACTCTTGACTGCGAGTGTTATTTTTTTCTCCGGCGTCTGCTGAGTTGGAAGTTCGCATTGTTTCTGCGAGGCATGTGATATCAAATGCCTTTGCTTTGTCCGCTCGTCTTTCTATCCGTGTTGTCTTTTTCCTTCTTTCGTTATATTCATGTCGATCCCTTCTTTACCCCTGCCATTGTCTGGACGCCCAGATACAAATGAGAGCAGAGAGCTTAGGCGCTGCACCTCATTCATTCATTATCCGCTCATCGCCGCGTTATGAGTTCGCCCTTGTTTCCGTCTTGACTTTTGTTTGCCAGATGTGTCCCGGCGCTCCAGGTCGGTCTCCCGCGTGTGCTTTTGTTCCGTTGTTCTCTTGTTTAGCCGCGCGCCGCCAGATTGCGTTGGCCTGGATTCAACGGGGTTTTGCGGAGGATCCCGGGGATTCTAAGTGTGTGTGTGCGTGTGTGGGCGTGTGTGTGTGTGCGTGCGTGCGTGTGTGTGTGTGTGTGTGTGTGTGTGTGTGTGTGTGTGTGTGTGTGTGTGTGTGTGTGTGTGTGTGTGTGTGTGTGTGTGTGTGTGTGTGTGTGTGTGTGTGTGTGTGTGTGTAGTTTTGTGTGTGGGGGCAGTTTTGAGCAAATGCGTGTGTGTGAATTTGTTTGCATGAATCTGTTCATCAGAAATTGAACAATTCTTACGAGAGAGAGGAGCTAGTGAGTGGGGAGAGAAAAGAAGAGAAGAGGAAGGGAGACAGTGAGACGGTGAGAGGGGGATGGAGGCTATTCATCGGTGATCATTTCGCTTCATTAGGTATCTGTATCCTGCCACCTCTGCTTAGCGTCTGTCCTTCGCCAGCCTCAGAAACGATTTCTCTCTCTCTCATTTCCGATCTTCTTTGCTTGTTGTTTGTCCTTTTTCTTTGTTTGGAGGGAAAAGTAAAGAGAGGAGAAAGAAATCTTTGATTAAGAATGAGATGAGAAGAGATTAGCGTTATGGCGAAGGACGAAGGAATAAAGGACACAATGATAACCATATAGGGGGAAAAGGTAACGATGGAGTAGGTTAAGAAAGAGGAGGTGGTGGAGGAAGAAGAGAGACACACGATAGTGGGAGATGCCGGCGACCGCGAGCACATTCCGCGACCCTTATGGAGCGCGGACGATAAGAGAAACTTTGAATTTCTTATGGTATTGATACTTAATGGGAAAAGTGACGTGATAAGAAGTTTGAGGAGACGAGAGAAAGGCCCCTTAGCCACGTTCCTTCGGGTGATAACATCCGAGGAGGAAGGGAAGGGGGGGAGGGGGGAGGAGGGGAAGTAGTGGGTGTGGGAAGAAGAAGAACTGAAAAACAATAGAAGGTAAAGTAAGAAAGAGGAGGGGGAGACGGAGATGAATGGGGAATACTGATATAATAAGGAAAGAGGAGGAGGAGGAAGAAGAATAGGAAGAGGAAGAAGAAGAAGGAGGGTGTTGTGACACAAGTCAAAATGACTCTAACATTATTGTAAATAGTTATTCTTGTTGAATTAAGTTTGTCATTCCTGACATTTATTGCATTTCCTGGATTTATATATAGAAGTAAGAAAGCACGGTTCACCTATGATTTAGTCTAATAGTTTTTTTTTTACCTACATTTATATATAATCTACGTGTACATGATATATATACATATTACTTTATTTCTGCAGACTGAAATTTTACGAGAGTTCAAACACTAATAATCTGAATTCTATTTCAGGTATGGCATTGTCTGGTGATGACGTAATTCCCTGTCTGGATACAACCAGTTCTTCGTCTTGCACACACACAGACGCGCACAAGCAAACGCACACACAGACACACATGGGCACGCATTTCCATACACATGATTCAACCGAAACCGTTATATACTGCATCGTTGCTAACTACCTAAATGGATGACTTCCAGGAGTTTTTAAGGTAAGTGGGAAATGCTTGCAACGGCATTTCCGTCTGTTTACAAGTTGCAAACATCTTTACCTTCATCGTTTCGTCAACACACTTCCCTCTGCTGGCCGTTCGAGTGAAATGACTTTTGCGAATGGCATTGGTGTCGATGCAGGGGAAGGGCAAGGGCAAGGGATGATCACTACTGTATGGAAACTTTTATTCGAAGCCTACATCGGTCCGCCCACACTGCAGCCGTCAGCTAATCCTCTGGGTTTGTATGTTTGTCTATTTCATATTATCTCTATTTTTTTCTCATTCTCTCTCTCTCTCTCTCTCTCTCTCTCTCTCTCTCTCTCTCTCTCTCTCTCTCTCTCTCTCTCTCTCTCTCTCTCTCTCTCTCTCTCTCTCTCTCTCTCTCTCTCTCTCTCTCTCTCTCTCTCTCTCTCTCTCTCTCTCTCTCTCTCTCTCACACACACACACACACACACACACACACACACACACACACACACACACACACACACACACACACACACACGCAGAGAGAGAGACGCACGCACACAGTCGCTCATATTCCAAAAGCCGATAATCTCCCATTCTGGTCTTAGGAATTCCGATATAGGACATCATCCAAACCACTACACCGCTACACCTTCCCCCTCCTCCTCCTTCTCTCCCTACTCCCTGTATTAAGGAGCAACACCCCTCACAGGTCCTCATCTATCCTATTCTCTCGCTTCCTCCATTCTGCGTCTCCATCTCGCAAAGACGAAGAAGCCCTGCGGCACGACTGCTTCGGCACCAGCAGGCAGTCGCCGCCCTTCCTTCCCACCGCTTGACAAGGAAATGCCATCAGAGTGGCCCCCCGCCCTTACTCCTTCGGCTGACGAACGTGCGACGTTCTGTAGAGAGGGGAGGGGCGGTAGGGTGAGGGGTTAGGGGTGGTAGAGGGGATAAGGGCACATGGCACGATGCACTGCGTAACTCCGTCACGACACCCTACACCATTGTCAACCACCAAGGATCGATACTGAGATTTAGGGGGTCTCCCCAAGACGGCCGACCCTCTTGTGATAGGTCTCGGCCGCGCGGGGCTTATCCACCCGATTACGGCGACAGGCAAGATATATCCGGCCAGATTATGTGATGGGACGTATACATGTCCGGGGAGGATTATGAGTCGGGGTAAAGCTTGGCCAAGGCGTACACGTCAGTTTTGTGATGGACTGCTTGTGCGATGTGTGCGGCATATGGCAACGGGGCGCTCAAGATGGATGGGTTGGATATTGCATGGCCATGTGTGAAATGAGGGTGATATTATGGATATGATGTTTTAGCTTCCTTTGTATGGATTTATTCTGGTGGTTACCGACAATATGATTGCGTCGCCGGCAAGGAAACTGATTACCCGATGTTCAAATTCGTCTTTCCTCAAAGCAGCGTCCTTGCACTAGCCTGTCTGCAAGGAAATAACTAACGAGCTCATTATCGGTGACCAACAGCACAAGGTGTTTGTGTAGTTTACGCCCAACCATTGATCAAACAAGGGACGTGATTGGCTGCCTAGGTGTAGAGGACTTGGTGGCAGTAACCTTGGCGGGCGGCCTAATGACCTCTCGTGGTAAAAATTTCTTTTCCTCTTCCTTCCTTTCTGTTATTATCTCTTTTTATTCTCTCCTACTCCCTCCTTTCGCTCTTTTTATCGTCGTTTCTTGTCGTATATAGGGAAGCTGTTGTGTGTTAGGTTGTTTAAGGCTGACGTGCCTAGATAGTTTGCGGTTAGGTTTGGGTTTGGGTTTCCGATGGT
>NW_028234413.1:26127677-26130177 GCF_977035675.1 Penaeus japonicus | reverse complement strand
GCTGCGGAGAGATTCAGATAGAAGCTTCATTCGAGGAATCCATTCTTTGCGAGTGTCCATTGTTGGGCGGGGATGGGAGGCAGAGGGCTGGATGAGAGGGAGGCGGAGAGGGTTGGGGGCGGTAGGTAAACCGGATTCATCTTGAAATGTCGATGACATTGTCGCTTGATTGTTCTATCTCCTCTCTCGTTTTTCTTGACGTCGCAGTATATTCCCCGTGCATCCATGTTCGTGATATGCAGAGCCACCCATGACATACAGCGCTGGGATGATCATTAGCGAGGCGATGATTCTCCCATCAGCGCGTGGAAGCCCCCTTTCAGCGAGCGAATGAGAGAATCGCCTGCAGTTAGAATTTATGGAATGTTTCACGGGTTTTGTTCTCTCTCCTGCGTAATATTGATATTGCTTTTCTTTCTCATGGTCTCGCAAGCCATCCACTGCGATCCCTTATATTTATTTAAGAAGAGGAGGCCTCACTTTCTCGCCCTCTCGTCTATGGGACGATAGAAGTGTTGTATAACTTTTTAGACTAGTTAACAAGCAGGTAGAGCGTAGTGTGTCACAAGCAGGTAGAGCGTAGTGTGTCACAAGCAGGTAGAGCGTAGTGTGTCAGAAGCAGGTAGAGCGTAGTGTGTCACAAGCAGGTAGAGCGTAGTGTGTCACAAGCAGGTAGAGCGTAGATTGTCACAAGCAGGTGGAGCGTCGAGTGTCAGGAGGAGGTAAAGTAAAGGTTGCGAGGGAGACAAAGAGCTGTAGGATCGAGTGACATTCGAGTGTAAGCGGAAGGCGTGTGTTTATTAGCATACCCGAGTCTCTTATGTCAAGGTGGGGTGGTTGTACTCCTTTCCTTTGTTGTGGTTTTCTGTTACGTCTTTTTCCTTGCCACTCTCCGGAGTTGATGGTTACTTGCCACGATCGAGGGGTAAATTCTTACGTGGGGGATTCAATAATCGTATAAGTAGTACGACGCATGATCCATTTATAGATGTCCTTTTTCAGTTCGGTACAAAATGTACAACAATACCATTGTTTGATAGAAAGGAAAGGAAACAAGATAAGATAAGAATGAAGGTGCAAGACGAGGTGGAAACCTGCTGACGTTTGCTGACGCCTCATCAGCACACAGTTCAACATAGTCTTGACGTCCTTCCACCCCTACCCCCTCCCTTCCCCCCTCGCCGCTATCGATCGTCCAGCTGATGACTTCGATATTCCGTGGTTGATATGATTTGCGGGGGTTTGTGAAATGGCGACTCGGCTCGACTCTGGCCGTTTGAGGGAGGGATTGTCGGCGTTGTGGCGGGAGCGGCCTTTGCGTTCTGTTATCATTGCAGGGCTGTTGTGCGTTTCCCTCGTGTGTTTTGGGGCCGGGGGAGCGTGTTTATTTTTCGTGTTGTCGGCGTGCCCGTGCTGATTGGTTGTTGTAAAGAGGGATCGGTGTGAATGCTGATGTTTATTGCAGTTTTGCGGGAATTACTACACACACGAAGCGGTTGATGTGTTGATGACACTAGGGATTTATGTGGCTAATTGGTCTATGGAATTAATTAGCTGCGTGTGGTAATAGCAATATATCTACATGGATTAGCTTGCATAATTGTAAAAAACGGCTTTTAAATGTGGAAAATCGCTTTATTGGGCATTTAGGATAGTGGATGTGGGCGGGTCATGCATGGACGGACGAAGCGGATAGAGAGGGCGTAGGGGAGTCGAGTAGGCGTGCAGTTGCTCGTCGAGACATTATTGGCGTGCAGAGGAAGCTTTTTGAGCTTTAAGGGCGTGGGCGGGAGAGATCATTGCACTCGTCAGCGCTTGAGGAACACACGAGAGCTTCAAGCTTCCAGGGATGTTGAGGAGGACTTTGGAAAGCGCAGTTAGACACAGCTGGTGACGTAATGGATGGGAGGGGGTAGGGGGTAGGGGTGTTGGAGAAGGTCAGTAAGGTCGGTGGAAGGTGCGTTATGTTCTTTGTTTGGAATTTAAATATTGACTAAATGTAAGCATTTTTGTTGTTGTCTATGCGTTCAGTATATTCTAAACAGTTTTTCAAAAGAAAAAGAAAAAGGTTATGTGCTGATGGCGTGTAGAATCGGTGGTTTGGGGCTGCCTTTCACATGTACGGAAATAGTCACTCAAAACTGTCCTGTTACAAGCGCGGATTAACTTGGATCAAGAGTTATTTTGTTTTGTGATCCTCGCCTATCTGCCTATCTCTTACGGTGGGCGGACGCTTTTGTTTCGTTGTTTTCTTTTTGGTGGGGATTGGTTCACTGCCTTTCATCATCATTCTCTCTCTCTCTCTCTCTCTCTCTCTCTCTCTCTCTCTCTCTCTCTCTCTCTCTCTCTCTCTCTCTCTCTCTCTCTCTCTCTCTCTCTCTCTCTTATTTTTTCTCTTTCTCTATCTCGTTAGCTTTATCTTTTTATATCTCTTTCCGGTCCTCTCTTTCTCACCCCTCGTCTTCCTTGTATCTCCCTCTCTCTTACAATATATTACAAA
>NW_028234413.1:26107677-26125177 GCF_977035675.1 Penaeus japonicus | reverse complement strand
TGTCTTTGAAGTGTAAACCAGGATTTACAGGATTTATTTATTATGAGCCGTTACATCTTGGTGATGCCATACGCGTCCTCCTGTGTGCAAAATATTTAAATGTGCTTTTATTATCGTATTTAAACTGGGAAATGCATTAAATGTTCCATGTTCCAGAATGCAACGGAACTTCCCAAAATCAGAACACGTTGGCGATGTCATTCCCAGATTAGCCGCGAGCTGTAGCCTCCCCTCTTAGCTATAGTTTAAATCACGCCCGCTGCTGCCTCGCTGCCCACGATCACCCATTCCCTTCACTTTGCGAGTCCGGTCTCTTGTATCTTTTAGTGCTCCCCTTATTTCGCTACGTTCACTTCCGCTCCCGTGTTCCCCTCTCGGGCCTCTTCCCCTCGTTGGTAAGTCTTCATCCCGGACGTAATCGCCTTTGAGCGGTCCCCAGCCGATCATCTGCCTGTCAGCGGCATCTCAGGGGACTCGTGGGGGAGTGTCGTGGCGGCCGCAGCTCTCAGCGCCTCTCCGGAAGAAATGTGCTGCCTCTCAGAGCCCTGTCGTTCCGTTTCTGTCATGCTGCTTCTCTGCCTTCACCTCGGGGAAAGAAAATGCGTTTTTTATACTTTTTTTTGTCTTTAACTATCCGAACGCTTGTATAATATCCACATTTCCAGTCGTGATCTTGATAGCCACATCATCTGTTGGCCCCAGGTCTCCTCAGCACAATCGTTTCTCTTTGCTGCCGCTCCTGCTGGCAGCCTTTGTGCCAGCGCCGCCTGGCGGTGACAGCGGACCTTGATAAAAGGCCAAGCTCACTTTTATTTAGTGTTGCTTCGTGGTAGGTTGGCGACAGCGCAAGGGTCGCGGCAGGTCGTATGGCTGCAGCAAATAGTGGAAGGAAAGGCGAGAGAAGGGAAGGTCAGAAGAAAAAAGAATGAGGCGAGAGGAATGACGGAAGGCAGTAAAGGATATATATATGGTTTGAAATAAAGAGAATGAATGAGAAATCAAGATCATGTTGATATACAAAAACTCCGAAAATAGGGGAAAAAGGGCCACGCATCTGATCAGGGAAAGAGGAAAGTTGTGGTGAGAACATGAATAGGAAATGGTGGTCGTTAAAGCGAGGGAGAGCGATGGAGCCGAGATGAGAGGGAGAGTCGCAGGAGAGCAGTTGTGAACGGGAAGCCAGCAGAAGGAAAGCCACGAGGAAACACAGTATTCAATGTTCATAGTGAAGGGAGGCAGAGAGAGAGTAGGTTCGGCCTGTGATGGTGCCGGGTAGTGGTTGCTCAGTAGACCGTGAAGAGCAACGAGGCGAGAGCAGTGCAGTGCAATCAAGTGTTTTTTTTTGCTTGGATATTGCTCACGTAAGGTCTTCAATGCCAGAATCCGAATTTGCATTAGGCTTCTAGATGAAGAGCCGTCACACAGAACAGGAATTGGAGCAGATCTATCACTGCTCTGCCTGGCCAGATTATATGTAAACTTTGGACTGGCAGAGATTCCCCTGCGAGACCTGCCACTCAGGGCCTCGCTGATGGACGGTCAGGGCGAGGCGGAGACAGGAGGTGGAGGAGGCAAAGATTTAAAGTGAGAGAGAGAGAGAGAGAGAGAGAGAGAGAGAGAGAGAGAGAGAGAGAGAGAGAGAGAGAGAGAGAGAGAGAGAGAGAGAGAGAGAGAGAGAGAGATGCAGGTTGGAGACAGATAGACACAGCTGCAGACACACAGAGACAGAATGGGAGGATAGAGAGAGAGAGAGAAAGGTACAATGATAAAGATTGACGAGAGCAACAGTAGATATAGTAAAAGAGAAGTAGGGGAGAGGGGAAGTAGGGACAAAGAAAGAAACGAAATAGAATAAAGTAAAGGAATATGAATAGGCGGAGGAAGAGAGAGGGGCGAAAACAGAGATGAATAGTAGAGACAAAATATTGAAAAAAGAGAATGAGAGAAAACAACAAAAGATCATAGAAGCACAGAAACCAAACGAGAGTAATAGAAACAGATAAGGGGAGAAGAAGGGGAGAAAGAGACAGAAAAAAATATATATGACAGATAGAGAGAGAGAGATTAGGAAAGATTGAGGATTGGCAAAGCCCTTCCGGATAAGGAGGATTGGAAAAGTGCTAGCGGCTGGAGGGGAGCACAGATAGAGAAGAGCAAGGTCGAAGGAGGGCTACGTGAAGGGAGGGACTGAGGGGAAAATGGGCGCCGGACGAGGGAGGGTGTGTTAGAGACGGGAAATATGCTAATAAAGTTAAGAAGAGCGAAAGGAGAGGATGGAGGGAATGGCCGTGAAAGAGAAAAGGTTGGAGGGAAGTGGAGGGTGGTAGGGATGACGTGAGTCCGAGGTAGAAGTCGCAGTGCATTCCGAAAGAATTGATGTTTAGCAAGATCATGCCGTCATTCATTGTTGTTGGTCGTTATTTAAGTACGTACACACTCACTCACTCACTCACTCACTCACTCACTCACACACTCACACACTCACACACTTGCTTCGCAAATCTCTCTGAACTGAACTGAACTTATTTCCTTACTTAACTGTTGTTATAAGTCAGACTATCTCTTATTCACTTTCTGTGTCCCTCCCTTCTCTCTCTCTCTCTCTCTCTCTCTCTCTCTCTCTCTCTCTCTCTCTCTCTCTTCCTTTCTTTCCTCTCTCTCTCTCTCTCTCTCTCTCTCTCTCTCTCTCTCTCTCTCTCTCTCTCTCTCTCTCTCTCTCTCTCTCTCTCTCTCTCTCCCTCCCTCCCTCCCTCCCTCCCTCCCTCCCTCCCTCCCTCCCTCCCTCCCTCCCTCCCTCCCTTCCTCTCCCCCTCTCCCCCTTCCCCCTCCACACGCACGCATGCACGAACACTCACAGGCAGAGGTTGAAACAACAAACATATAAAACAAGTACCCATGTGCAGCAGTTATGCCATGTAAGCTCCAGTGACGGCGGTGTGTGCAGCATCCACAACCTCAGCACAGATGGTCAGGCAGGCACACTCCCATTCCCTCGGTTCCTGAGGGAGACAAGTAATGAAAATGAAAAATGAAGGATAGAATTTTTGTTGTTGCTACTGGTGTAGGATATCGAGTATTATTTTAGGTTCTGTTTTGTTTCGCTTTTGTCTTCACGTTCGCTTGCATGCTTGCGTGTGTAGTTTTGATAGCATTCTTTATTGCATCCTGGTACGACGGTTTAACCTGTTCTCTCAGTTCTCTCATTTAGCCCACATTTCCGCCCGTGGTCCTCTCGCGAGCATTTATTTGTATATTGACTAGCCTACCAGCGAATATTCCACGGTTTTAACCCGCCTAGTTTCACAGCCGGTTGCGACTATTATATTGCCTTTACTTCCAACTTTGTGCGATATCCAAACTTCCCTTGTATGAATATAGCAGATCGGTTCATTAAGGTTCCTGTTTTTTTTTCTATAGTAAAATTATTTCCACACCACGAGTTTTTAAATAAGGATTCGGCGCCAAGTAAGCGGAAGTCGTGCATCTTCGTCCTTCCTTCTTCTGCTTACTGTGTTTACAGTGGAGATGCGCAGTTAGCACGTCTGGCTCTACTGTTGGTGACTTGAGCGGTTAATTGATTTAGTGCTTAGTGTTTTGATTTTAAAGGACGGAAGAAAAGAGGAGAAACCAGGGGAAAGTAGGGAGAGAGATGGGGCGAAAGGTGAAGGACGGAAGAGCAGGCTCCTTTGCGATGCTAAATGACCTTCCCATGAAATGAATGCCACTTGCCATAGGTATTATCTACGGTGACATGTGAGACATACGAAAGAGCTACTTGGTTGCACTTGTCCAATGAGTGAAGAAAGAGCAGCAGGTTTTCTCTCTCTCTCCATGTGGGCGAAACCAGATCCATTACTGACCCAGATTCGATTGCACTTCCGCAACCAAAAAGACTTGACGAGCATCAATACAGCTATACTAATGGTATTGATATTGTTTTTTTCTTTTTGTTTGTGTCGTGTCTCTCTCTCTCTCTCTCTCCCTCTCTCTCTCCCTCTCTCTCTCCCTCTCTCCCTCCCTCTCTCTCTCTCTCTCTCCCTCTCTCTCTCCCTCTCTCTCTCCCTCTCTCTCTCCCTCTCTCTCTCCCTCTCCCTCTCCCTCTCCCTCTCCCTCTCCCTCTCCCTCTCTCCCTCTCTCTCTCTCTCTCTCTCTGTCTCCCTCCCTCCCTCCCTCCCTCCCTCCCTCCCCTCTCTCTCCTACCTCCCCCCTCTCCCCCTCTCTCTCTCCCCTCTCCCCTGCCCTCTCTCTCTCCCCTCCTCTCCTCTCCCTCCCTCTGTCTCTTTCTTTTTGTAATTTGGCAAGTTTTCAGATGCTGATCAACTCGTTTTATCCCGAGTTGACGTGGAATTATCGTCGGGATGGTGGGCTGGGGAGGGGGGAGGGGCGGGTTAGTCCGAGATTTGTCTCGTCTTGACGGATGGGAACAGGAAGTGCGCCGGAGAGCGATTACCTGCATTCACTCGGGCTGACCAGAGCGCTGCGAAACCCGTTAGCCGTTTTCTTTCACGTCTTTTTTGCCGTTTTCCGTTTGTTATTTCGAACCTATTTTATTCTTTATATTTTGGCTTTTGTATATATATATATATATATATATATATATATATATATATATATACATATATATACATACATACACACACACACACACACACACACACACACACACACACACACACACACACACACACACACACACACACACACACACACACACACACACACACACACACACACACACACACACACACACACACACACACACAATATATATATATACACTCGCATGTAGAAATGATTATTTATTATAGTAATGTGGCGTAAATGATTTTGTGGGAAAAGCGCTGGCTTATCCATATCAGATAGAATTGCATCCCCAATGAGAAACAACGGTCCTCGATACAGGGTCGTCCCTCCTCTCCTCCCGACATTGATTTCCGGCGACGAAAAGGCATTTTGATATCTCTTGGGTTGTTGATGTTGATGATTCCGGGAAAGTTTGTGATTATGACCTCTTCATAAACTTCTTGTCATTTGCGTCTGATTATTTATTTATCGTCAATTTCGCTAATTTCACGCCAGTTGTATAATGTTGTTAAGGACTAATTTCTAACGTAACTTTTGTGTCAAACTCTTGAGAACTTGGTTTGGATCCCTTTGTGTCTAGCGGTAGGATGCTGCCGGTTTCTTTTCTTCCTTGTTAACAGCCTTCATTTTCTAATATCCTTGTATATATATATATATATATATATATATATATATATATATATATATATATATATATATATATATATATATATATATATATATATATATATATATATATATATATATATATATATATATAATGTGTGCGCGTGCGTGTTTGTTTGTTTGTGTCCGTGTGTTTATATTTAGCTTTATCTTATGATTTTCTTCCTCTAGAAATCATATTCTATTTCTTCATTTTATTTACTCATCTGGCATTCATTCTGCATTTCTCTCATCGCTACTCTGTGTCTCCTTATCTTTTTGTTTTGCCTGTTTATCTCTCCTGTTATCTCTTGTTTCTTTGTTTCATCTCGCCTCTTATCTATTTTCACTTTCTCTGGTTTCATTTTCTTCTCCTCCTCCTCATCTTCATTCTCCTCATCCTCTTCCTGTTCCCCCCCCCCCCCAATCTATACATCTCCCAGGCGCCGTCCCTTGACCCAGCTCTTAACACCCTCTTCTGTTCTCTTTTGCCAAAAAAGCTAGCATCTTTTTACCGCCGGAGCATCTGATGTCGGCATTATACTGCTATCAAGAATATCCTCTGAAGGAAGTCTTCATACTCATCCCGCGGACAGCTTCATTTTTTAAAGGCTTTTGTTATCAAGAGCTGTTATTTTTACCCTTTTTTTCTCTCTTTCCCGCTCTTTTGTGTTGTTTTTTTCTCTCTGCATTTGCGTTTTGCCTCTTCTTTTTGCTTTTTACTGTTTGCTATTGTCACGATCTCTTCTCGTCCCCCCTCTGCTTATCTTTTTCTTATGGTTTCTTCGCTGTCATGATCTACTTCTCTCTTTATCTTTCTTTCGGTCCCAAGTGTCTTGTGATCTTCCCTTCTTCTGTTTCCCATTTCTTCTCTTCTCTCTCTCTCTCTCTCTCTCCCTCCCTCCGTCCCTCCCTCCCTCCCTCCCTCCTTCCCTCTATCCCTCCCTCTATCCCTCCCTCCCCTCTATCCCTCCCTCTCTCTCACTGCCTGCTACCCACTCCCACCTCCCTCAAGATTACAGCGAAGACGAGAATATGGAAACAGCCAGAGATGCAGAAAAACGCTTGCCGAGGAACGGAGGGAACAGTTTGTCCTGCTCAAGGATTCACGGTGACTTCTACATACCTGATATCTTGTCATTTGTATGTGGATATAAAAGTGCAGATCTGATGGCACTTTCCTGCACCTGCTCGGGTGGCTGTTCCTCATATCGGGGCTGGAATAGGTTTTAGATATGCACCAGCTGGTTTTATATATATATATATATATATATATATATATATATATATATATATATATATATATATTTCTATATACACACATATATATAAAAATATATATATAAACACACTCACACACACACACACACACACACACACACACACACACAAACACACACACACACACACACACATATATATATATATATATATATATATATATATATAATATTTATATATATATATATATATGTTTATATATAAATATATATATAAAAGGAATATATGTATAACTCCCACACATAAGTCTCTCTCTTTCCTCTCCCCTTCCTCTCATCCCTCCTCTCTCTCTCTCTCTCTCTCTCTCTCTCTCTCTCTCTCTCTCTCTCTCTCTCTCTCTCTCTCTCTCTCTCTCTCTCTCTCTCTCTCTCTCTCTCTCTCTCTCTCTCTCTCTCTCTCTCTCTCTCTCTCTCTCTCTCTCTCTCTCTCTCTCTCTCTCTCGTTAAGAACCTCCTTTTCATGTTCCTCCAAGTCCATCCCATGAGCAGCCGGCATCTCTCTCTCGCGCGCGCAGTTCCCCCTCGTTTCCCCGCTGCAAACAAACCCTCTAATCAACTCTCAAACATTTTCCCCTCATTAGCATTAGTCTCCGAGGACTCGCCCCCTCTCCGTTCGCTGTGCATTTTCCTCTCTCTCTCTCTCTCTCTCTCTCTTCTCTCTCTCTCTCTCCCCCCCCCTCTCTCTCTCTCTCTCTCTCTCTCTCTCTCTCTCTCTCTCCCTCTTTCTCGCTTTCTCTCTCTCTCTCTCGTTAAGAACCTCCTTTTCATGATCCTCCAAGTCCATCCCATGAGCAGCCGGCATCTCTCTCTCGCGCGCGCAGTTCCCCCTCGTTTCCCCGCTGCAAACAAACCCTCTAATCAACTCTCAAACATTTTCCCCTCATTAGCATTAGTCTCCGAGGACTCGCCCCCTCTCCGTTCGCTGTGCATTATGTGCTCATCACGTCTGTGTTTTATCGTGCATTTTTTTCTTTCTCTTTCTCCGCTTCCCTTAGCAGTAATCGCCGTGCTGTGTAATGGCCACTTTGTCTCTTCGTGTGTGTGTGTGATTGTCCTTGGTTCTCTGGTTATACAATGATTATGGTCATGATTGTAGCGTTATTACTGCTTTTGTTGTTGATGATATTGTTATTGTTATTATTATTAGTTTAAGTTATAATCTGTTATTATCACTTATTTATATTAGTGTGATATTAGTCATCATTAATTTATATATTCATGTAGGCTTTGATTTAGAACCCGCTTCTTCCCGTTACTTTTACCTTTTATTTGTCGTATATTCATCTTAATTTATCTTAATGTATAGATAACACACATTCGATTATGTATTTCCTTTGCAGTATTGACCGCGGTTTCTATTATTCGTGATTTAATGTGAAAGCGGTCGCGAGGGAGGGAAGGAAAGGCGTGGAAATGTCACTGGAAAGGTTATGCAACGGCTGCAACCACAAACCAGTGAACGCTGTATAGATAGGTACCTAGGTAGATAATTTTGATAATGATAACAAGAATGATGATAGTAAGAATAATACTGATAGTGATAATCGTGATGATGATAATTATAAATAAGGATAATGATAATAGAATGATGGAAATAATGATGATGATAAATAGTAGTAACGATAGTGTTGTTAGAAGTAGCAGTGGCAGTAGTACTAGTAGTCATTATTACTACTACTGCCGGCGTTATTATGACAATTTCACTCTTGATACAGTAGAGTGAAAGCTGAAATGTTTCGTTTTTGCGAAATAGTAATTTTGCGTCTCACCAAACGTTTGCTCGAGGGCGGATGTCACATGCGAATAGCTGACAACAGGTTTTATGCGTTTTTTATTCAGATTTTTTTTTTACTTAACCTCGCGGCGATGTATTTTATTTTATTGTTCTGGATCTCTGTCTTTTATAGAAGCCTCGAGGGAATAAGTTATTGTTGATGTCTTTCAAGTCGGTGTCATTGCCTTGTTCTTACGGCTGCTATTTTGTGTTTATTGTTATGCTCTCTCTTTCTCTCTCTCCCTCCCTCCATCCATCCATCCCTCCCTTCCTTCCTTCCTTCCTTCCTCCCTCCCTCCCTCCCTCCCTCCCTCCCTCCCTCCCTCTCTCCCTCATCCATTCCCTCCCTCCCTCTCTCTTTCCCTCATCCCTTCCCTCCCTCCCTCTCTCTTTCCCTCATCCCTTCCCTCCCTCCCCCCCTCCTTCCCTCCCTCCTTCCCTCCCTCCCTCCCTCCCTCCCTCCCTCCCTCCCTCCCTCCCTCCCTCCCTCCTTCCCTCCCTCATCCCTTCCCTCTCTCCCTCCTCAAAGGCACTGGCCTTTGAACATGCAGTAAACATACCCAGAAGCCCATCCTTCCTACAACTGCATTAAGAAAACACGAGTAAAGGCGTGCAAATCAAAAAGGTGGGTGGGGAGGGAGGCGTGGGGAGTCATCGTTTACACAAGACGTGCATCCCCCCTGGGGCCCCCTTCCCCAAGAAAAAAAACGACTCTAACGAAAGAAAAAAAATGCACAAGACAGAGAAGAGGATGATAGGAATGCAGGATAGACAAGGGGTGATACTACTACACTACTACTACAACTTCTACTACTACTACTACTACTACTGTTACTGCTACTACTACTGTTACTCCTACTGCTACCGCTACTATCACCACCACCACTGCTACCACTATTAACACTACCACTACCACTACCACCACTAACACTACCAACACCGCCACTACCACTACGACTGCTAAGATGATGATAACGAAAATCTCGACGCCGCGAAGTATAAACAGATAGACTCGATCCTCGACCGGAAATGCTGGGCGATAAAAGGGGACAAAAACACATGCAACTCCGCGCCAAGATCCTTCAGGTTTTGACGATGGAGCGGCGGGGAGAGGGAGGAGGAAAAACAGGGGGGAGGCAAGGAAGATATCGAAGAGGAGGAGAGAGGAGGATGATAGAGGAAGAGAGAGAGGAGGAGGAGAGTATAGGGAGGGAAGAAAGGGGCGGGTTGGAATGCAAGAAAATGCGAGGTATATTCAGATTGAATCGGAGAGGGATGTCAAGAGATGTAGGAAACTGGATACAAAAAGGAAGGTAATGACGGAAAGGGGGAAAAAAGAGATACAGAGGAAAGAATGTGTTGCTCATACAAACATATAAACACACACACACACACACACACACACACACACACACACACACACACACACACACACACACACACACACACACACACTTAATGAAAGAAAGAAAGCCGGGCGCCGTGGGACGAGCCCTGGCATGCACGACGTCCGGGCCGGGGAAAAGCGCACGTGGTCTCGCGCCGGTCTCCCTGGGAGCTCTGAGAGGCATGTTTGCTCGATGATGCCCAGGACTCTCTCTCTTCCCCACCCTTCCTCTCTCCCTCCTTTCCCCCCTCATTTCTCCCTTCCTTTCTCCCTCTCTCCTTTCCCCTTTCCCTCCCCCTCCCACCCTCTCTCTCTCACTCTCTCCCTTTCCCTCTCCCACTCTCTCTATTTCTCCCTCTCTCTCCTTCCCACCCTCGCTTCTGATTTTCAACCTCTCCTCCTTTCCCGTCCTCTCGTATTTCTTATTTCCTTTTTTTCTGCTTACCTCCCAGCCTTTACCCCTCCCTCTATTACTGCCTCGTATCACATTTTAATTTTGATACATGATTCATCCTTTCACTATTTAAAGTGAGGATAGCCAGTGCATTGAAATGTGTGTTGCTTGATTTATTCAGTAATTTTCCCCAAACCAATGATTCATCAGTCATGCTTTGTTATGTAAGGCTAGCGACGACGGCTCTCCGCCAACTCATTCGCTTGGTTAGGCTGAGGTCTTTGTTTTCTAGCCTATTTTGAATAAGAAGGGATTTGGAGGGAAGCTGGTTTAGTCTGCAGGCTGAAGGGGAGGGGGAAGAGGGAAGAGGCTTTGAGGGATAGAGACTTCGGAAAGGGAAAAGCGAGAATTTTGCAGGTCAGAGTGAGAGCTTTCAGCCGTTGAATGCGATAGTTTTGATCTCTTGAGGCTGCGTAGACGGGAGAGTTCCCAGGATTATCTGCTTTCCTTCCGTGTGCAGAGGAAAGTTTTTTTTTGAGTTTCGGAATCCCCGGGAAAGGGGTGCCCTCTCGTCCAGAGCCACTAGCAATGGATTGACAACTTCCTAATCTCTCGCATGTGCAGCCAGCGGGGGCCCCGGCGACCACCCTCCAGACAGTAGCCTCCCCGCTCTACCCCGAAGAGGCCCAGCAGACCATTGTGTTGCGACAATGGCGCACACTTTTATCAGAATACTTTCGTTTCGACTGGGATTATACAATGAGGCATTATTGCTGAGAGGGCGAGTCGGGAACTGGTATACGGGAGACCTTTCGTGTCGCCCCTAATGGAAGAACCGCGGCTGCTCACACCTGTCCATACCGTCCTTCTGGCACTATGGACGTCTTCTAAGATCTTCTTTACTCGCCTACTGTTTCTGTCTCGTTTTTTCTCTCTTGTCTACCATCTCTCCTGTTATTTCAGGAACTCTACTCGAAAAGTTCCTGATGTAACCAAGTGTTTTTGTTTCTCCTGAGACTTGTTTTGTAGTCTGTCGAAAGCGTAACTACAACTCCAAAAACACATTGTATATATTGTAAATGCAAAGTTTTCTTGAGTATCTCTGTTCTCTGCAATTGAAATGTTTTGAATTCGCGAATGTATCTTCGAGAGGAAAAATCGTCTACACAAGCGATAGAGAAACAGGCAAAGGCGCAGCGATTAGATGTTCAGACACACTTCCATACACTCACACACTCGCACTTGTTTACATAGGCACGTGAAGATACACAATCGTGTAGGCGTCCCCGAAAATTAATATTTGTCCTGCTCTTTAATTCGACAGTTTTATTATGTGTTTATTGGCGGAGCTGTTAGCCTGGCGCACGCGCTATTCTTGTCTTTGCTCAGTCGATAACGGTTTCGGATATATATACAATTAACATTACAGGATAGTTACCTGGCATGTTATTTCATGTGAAACGGAGGATACACTTGATCATACATCCTGATGTAGATCATTCATGCTGAATGCTTCCCTCATAAACAAATTCCAAACATTTTTGGTTAATCGATCTCCAGTCACGCACATCTCTATGGGTACACACACCTCATCTATCCTACCCCCACCCCCACCCTTCCCCACCCCTCCCTTCCTCACCCCTCCCCACAACAAAGGTCAAGGTACGGAAGAAAAGAAGCGTACAAAAATTATATGGGCATGACAATCGATGGAGTTACACCAGAGTGCCCCGAGGTATCTTGTTTCATCTGTGCTGAGTCATAGTATAGTCTTTACCCAGTGGCGACGAACGAAATGTATGAAAATTATTTTGCAAAACGCAGTAGAGCGTGTGTAAGTTTGTTTTTTATGATAGATATCAATATATTTTATAAAGCCAAACAAGTTTTGTACAGCCAAACGTATTGATAATTTTTTCTAAAACTAAACATATTACATAGCTTTGTAATGGAAAAGCATAGGATTGTTTCTGGTACTTTCGGTTGTCAGAGGAAGGCGGCGAAGAGAGGGTGAAAAAGCGAGAAAACACGAACCGGTGGGAGACAGTAAGGAAGGAGGGAGGGAGGCAGCCGACGTGGGGGGAGTGGAGGTGCGCCGGTGAGCGGGTGAATAACGGGACCTTTACGTCGGCAGCGGACAGGTCAGCTCGAGTACGGCGGTGAGGGGGTGGGTCTTTCCACATGTATCTACCTGCTTATAGCGAGTTTCCAAGATCCGTAAAATCGAGTTTATGGGCCTTGTTAATTATCCTTTCAGAGTAAAGGTGCCGTTTGCAGGTACTTCCACTTTCTTGTAATGTTTGCGTTTTAGTTTGAAGACCTATCTCCGATTTAGTGAGATCGGTTGCATTTACAGAAGATATATTGGCATGCACGGCGCGTGGTTGAGAGAATGCATGCCTCCAATTCACTCGCTCCTGACCTTACGAGCGAGATCGTACCAGGTTCCTCGAGGTATTGGATGACGGAGCACGCGGACGGGAAGCCTTCCAGTGAAGAACGCTCCCGACAACACACCGTGATCGGCATTTCCTCGCGTGCATTTCCATCTTTTAATAGCTACCGTCTTGTTTTCTTGGAAGTATGGAGCAAAGAGCAGTTCCTCTTACTACATGCGTCGTCTGCACTCATAGAGTCGCTTTCCCGGAACCTGGGACGTGGATGGGCTCTTGCATGCAATATAAGCAGGCTAGTGTGACTGAGAGGTTGACCTCGATTTTACGTTGCATAAGCGCATGCGCGAGTGTAGTGTGTGTACGTGTCTGTCTCCGTCCAGTCCTGGAGCAGGTCCAAACAATACTGCCGCCACCCACCGCTGATCCAGAACTGCTGGTCCCGCTACTCGAGCTCCATCTTTGGCCTATATTGTGCGTGTGTGCATTGGCGAACATGCTTGCGTGGTGGTACTTTCCCCGCCTCTGGCTCTTGCCTTCGAGTCATGGCGTGGCTCATCTTCATTGATCCTCCGCCAGGCAGCCTGTAGTCCACTTCTTTTTTTTTTAGAATGTATCGTTTTTAAATACTTGAATTGGATTGGCACATGTTTCCCCGAAGTTCAAAGATTTTTTGGAAGCTTTTTTGAATTGTCTTTTTCGTAAAGGTCATATGATTCCTCATGGATGTATGTTATCCGGGCATGAATGGCGAATTTACGCTTGTATATGAGAAGTCACTCTTTGCATTTGAATCTAATGATGTTTCTTTTCTTTGCAGGTATGACAAAAATGCCAGTGCATGATTGCGTTGCAGTGTCCAAATTTAAGGACCATGTGAGTATTTTAGAAAAGATAAGTTTGGGTGCCTTGGAGCTTTATCCCTATATTCCTATGAAAATCCAGTCTTCATTCTGGGTAAAGGTCTTATGGTCTTAGCCAGGTAGGGAAGAACGTTGTGACTAGCGTCACGTGAGCCACCTGTATTACCAGCTGAGTCTTTACTAGCAGTGGCTCGAGGTAGTCCTCGTTAGAAGAAATTATTGGTCATTACTCGGTTAGTATAAGCTGGAGCACCTGATACAGCAGTTTCCGCACAACTCTCAAACACTAACGCGGCGGTAATGTCCTCCAAGCCCTCCTCGGCAGCGCATCAACCGGAGCTGCAACATCGCTGCACCTGCCACGGGTTGCGGATCTTCATTATGACGGAAGTGAGTGCAGCGCGCCGGGGTCTCTCCTCGCCGAGCGCCGTATCCATCCTGCTTGGGGCCCCGCCGCTGCACGGCCGGCCAGGAAATTAAGTCGCTTTTTGCTTCTTCAAAGTTCGCTCCGAGTTTCTCAAATCTTACGTTATCGGTCCTTGAGGATTTAACGCGAAGAGGAGGGAGACGACCCTCCTTCCTTTACCTCTCGCTCTGTCTCTTTTTCCCATTCCCTTTTCTTTCTAGTATACGACCTCTCTCTCTCTCTCTCTCTCTCTCTCTCTCTCTCTCTCTCTCTCTCTCTCTCTCTCTCTCTCTCTCTCTCTCTCTCTCTCTCTCTCTCTCTCTCTCTCTCTCTCTCTTTCTCCCCTCTCACTATCTCTCTTTCTCCCCTCCCACACTCTCTCTCTCTCTCCTCCCATTCTCTCTCCCTCCCTTCCTCTCTGACATCCCGTCGTAATTTCCTTCTTGGTGTTGTACCTCTTGACATTTCCTTTTTTTCATTTTCACTTTCTCGTGACGAAGTGTAATTTCCTTGTTTTCCGCCGTCTGTTGACTTTCAAAGTATTTTTGTACAGCTTTCTTCGGTGTTCGTTTACAGTAGCTATTTGTTTGAGACTGTGTGTGTGTGTATGTGTGTGTGTGTGTGTGTGTGTGTGTGTGTGTGTGTGTGTGTGTGTGTGTGTGTGTGAGTGTGAGTGTGAGTGTGTGTGTGTGTGTGTGTGTGTGTGTGTGTGTGTGAGTGTGTGTGTGAGTGTGAGTGTGAGTGTGAGTGTGAGTGTGAGTGTGAGTGTGTGTGTGTGTGTGTGTTAGGATCAGGATTACGTTTACCATTAGTATTATGACAAGTGGCAACCCGTATTTTGATTGTCTATCTAATAGGGCTGAGGATTAAAAGAAAAATGTGGTCTGAGGTAAAATATTGAAACAACCAGATTATTTGGTGTACTGTTTGTTCTGTCAGAAATGTGATTTTGATATCAAGTCCTTCAAGCATGGACATCGTGTGCCGATCATTTCAAACTTTTTTGCTTCTTGAAAATTCCATGAATATGTTAAATCCGCCTTGAATTCTTGTTGTCCTTTCTGAGATCTCGTCGCGGGAGATGAAATGTGCACCCCGTTCCCCAACCCCCGAGAGGGAGAGGGACGCACACACACACACACACACACACACACACACACACACACACACACACACACACACACACACACACACACACACACACACACACACATACATATATATTTATACACATATACTTATACACATACACATACATATGTACATATATATAGGGCGAGACTGGTAGAAACAGAGACAGTCAAAAAGGCAACGATGAGAGCGAGAGAAGACGACGGAGGGAGAGAAGGGGAAACGTTGATGGAAAATTGTTTCTGTTCCTCTCTCCATTGCTCCCTCTTTTGTATGCTTGGTCGCCAGTCCACGTGCGGACGGAGTGAGGAATGGGCTGTTTTTTAAAGCAAATGTTGATATAAAAGGAAAGTTTTGTATGTTTATGTTTTGTATCTATAAATTTGTTTTTGTTGTTATTGTTATTATTATAATTGATAGTATTATTGGTCGTAGTAGTATTTGCTTTAGAATATTTTGTTTGTTGGTGTAAAACTATGATATAAATGTTGAACTAACACATCTGAACAAACTATTTGACGAGATAGGTTTTGTGTGTAAATACATAAATACATGAAACTACATACATATAAACACAAAATTGTATATAACAACATCCCCTCGTCTGATATCCATGCATGATTCCGCTTTGCAGCAACCTTGAGGTGTTCTGTGAAGGCATTATCTTGCTTCCAAATTGGTTCTGGTGTTTCCCATCAACATCGCTCAGATCTGAAGTACCTGTTACAATACACGAATCTTGGATGAATTGTCATTTGGGCGACAGGGTGTTTGAAGAAGAAATACGACTCACGCACGGGTTTCTGAAGTGGGAGGGGGTGTGGGGGTTGGGATCAGAGCATTTTTATCTGTCCTTTGAACGTCCGTTTGTGTGGTTGCTTGAATGTGTTTCGGGGTGCTTGTTTGTCTGTCTGTCTGTCTGTCAGTCTTGTCTTGTCTTGTCTTGTTTTGGTTGTGGATTGGGTTGCGTGCTGGTGCTGGTGCTCACCCTTATGGCCTTGAACACATTTTAAAAGTCTCCGGTGTATCTTTTTCGCTTATCTTTTTCTCTGGCTTTTGTTTCGCGAATTTTATTTTTTTTAACTTATTTGTGTCACATATATCGTTGTACATTTTATTGATTTAATATACTATACATACAGATAGATAAACAACCTATATACATTGATACATCGCCACACTTGTCCACAAACACGCACATGCATTAAATGTGTGTGTGTGTGTGACTTGGTCTTATGTGCATGCAAGTAATCAGCAGAAACATGATATTTTTAGCGATAAAAGCGGAAATAAAAGAACATAAGGAAATTAGGATTGAAGGTTGGATCAGATTAAGGCTTTTTTTGAAAGACGATACCCGTTAAGTCAAGGGCGGAACGTGAGATAGAGAGTTCTAGAGATTTTTTTTGTTCGCTTATTGCATGCTGGTGCGGGTAATTTGAGTCGGTTCATGATAATCATGCGTTTATTGAATGTTTAGAAATTGTTTGTTTCTTTTTATCATCTCCGTTATCATTGCCATTGCTTTTGCCATCGTCATCATCACTATCAATAACAACAACCAACCACCATCACCATCATTCACCCGTCGATTAACCATCATCATCCCCCTTCTCCCTCTCTCCCTCCCTTTCTCCCTTTCTCCCTCTCTTCCTCCCTCTCTCTCTCCCTTTCTCCCTCCCTCCCTTTCTCCCTCCCTCCCTCCCTCCCTTTCATATACGAATACAATATCGTTAAACGCCCCAGAGAGACCGACAGTTGGTGCGTGTGTCGGCGTCACCTCGGAGCCGCAGTGAGACAGGATGTAACGAGAGACCATTCTCATCTTAGCCTTGGGACTCGCGGGAAGGCTTTCTGCATTTGTGCTTTTGGGGCGAGTGGCCGTTGCTTGGGCTTTGCTTAGGTTCCGCTTGGTTAGCGTTGGCGTTGTGTGGCGGTTGTCTGGGCTTTGTTTGGGTGCGATTTGTTTTGATTGTTGTTATTGTTTTGTCTTGAGTAGTATTGTCTTTATTATTTGTATTATTATTATGTATTTTTTTAACTTTGATTATTTTTGTTATCGTTATCCTTATCATTGCAATTAATTTGTTTACTACCAGAACCATTATAAGAATTATCGATGATATGTATCTTTTTTATCACTGAATGCCGAGGCATGAATTGATGCCAAGGGAACCAGTATTCCAAATGAAGATGTTGCAAAGCCGGCAGCTACGATGGCGAATATTTCACACAAGCGAGAGCTATTCGGCATTTCGCCCATGTGTCATCTCTAGTCAGCATCCCTGAATCAGCATCATCCCCTAGACCCCGGCATCCCGAGCAGGTGGTAACAGTGGACCTGGAGTGCCACTTGCGAGGGCTGGGTTAGTAAGTGACAAAAGTGGAGTGCCAGCCATACGGGTAGCGTAAGAAGGATATTCTAGTTTAAACGCTGAAGGATGTTTTATTAAGTCACTCACAGATCGTAATGGGAGGGGCCTCTTTATGTATTTATTTATTTACTGTTGCTGTTGCTGCTGTTGGTAGTAGTATTAGTAGTAACAGTAGTCGTAATAATAAAGATGAAAATAGTAATATCATCATCATCATTTTAGTAGTAATGATCGTCCATCACCTTTGCCATCAGCATCACCTCCAAGT
>NW_028234413.1:26095177-26102677 GCF_977035675.1 Penaeus japonicus | reverse complement strand
TCCCGCGCCCCAGAACAATTTGCTGTCTGCCAATCCTCTTCTAATATTGTCTCTATAAGAACCCCCCCCAAAAAAAAAATATAATAATAATAAAATAAATAAAATAAATAATAATAATAATAATAATAATCTAGGATATTAGGGTAAAGACCGTCTTCGTCTCCTCCTTCAGAAAGTCTGTTGTTATCTCAAAAGAGATATTATTTTCTCGGAATTTCCATGACAAAACCGCAACTGATGTATTCACGTGAAGACACACGCCGAAGGGTGGGGAGGGGGAGGGGGAGGGGGAGGGTGGGGGTCCAGCCTCAATAGATTTAACAAGGAACCAGACCTAGATTGCTGTCCTGAATTGCAAGTCTGCAGTGACGTAGAGATTAGCAATAAGATCTGTTGATCACGACGGACTGGAGCGATGTCACGCAGATTACTCTTTGGTTCTGTCGCGAGGGAAGGGGAAGGGCGACAGGAGGAAGGGGAAATTGGAATGACGAAGGAGGGAGGAAGAGAGAGATAAAGAGGGAGAGGGAGAGTCAGTGATAGTGATAGTGACCGTGTGTATGTGTATGGTATGGGTATGTGTATGTGTGTATAGGTATATGTGTGTGTGTGTGTTTGTGTGTGAGGCAGACAGACAGACAGACATACAGACAGACATACAGACGGAGGTCGAGATATAGATGGAACGAAAGAAGGAGGCGGAGAGAGGAGCCCCAGGGAGGAAGATCCGTGTCGGGGGTCGATCTTCCAAGTCGCTGCATATTTTAAGGGAGTCTTTTCACGGTAGATCGATGGTGGAGTGGCTCTCAATGGTGGTTCTCAGAGACCTTGATCCCCCTCCCCTCCTCCTCGTGTCTCTCCACTCCCCCCTATCGTATCTTCCCATTCCTATTTTTTTTCTTTACCTACTTATTTTTTCCTTCTCCCCCCTTCTCCTCATCTCCACTCTCTCACCTTTCTCTTGGCCTCCAGGTTAATCGGGTTCCAGCACGTAGTCTCTTCGCCCCAACCCCTTCTTCTTCCTCTTCCTTCCTCTCCGATCCCCTTTACTCCCCCCCCCCCACCACCACCACTACACCACCCCTGTCACCTCTTGATAAAGGTCATTATGTGGGAAGATTTTTCAGACACATGCTGTGGACAAGTGGCTTGGGGATGGGACCCATTTATTACAGGTATTAGTATAAATCTCTTGTTGACATGCCATTAACGAAGGTGATGATAAAGCTTAATTTCGGTTATATTGATGACTGCGCTGTTATTCGCTATAGTTTGTTCCTCCCTTCAGGGATAATGAATTCGTTTGGTCCTGTATTTGATTTTTGTTTTTGTTTTTATTGTAAAGAGAATGATTAGAGAAATGCAGATATATTCTTACGCTAGGCGGTTATGAGTTTTGTCGCTGAGAATCTAATCAGAAATATTTATTATTAAAGTTCGTAATTAAATGAAAATGTCCATCGAGAGTGTTCCTAGCAAGAGACGATATCCGCGAAGGACTTGCAAAGGGGACACAAACATGACCTTCTTCGTGGAGAGGGTGTGGGTCACCTGAGATAGGGGCGGCCGAAGGAGGCCTCGGAAAAGGAAATGTGAATTATTCTTGTTATATTTGATGTATATTATATGGTACTGATCATAATGATACTGTTCCACAACCAGTCATGATAATGGTATTATGGAATTTTGTCTTTAATATACCTTTTACCATTTCGTTTTTGTTATTATCATTTTTGTTGCTGATGATGATTATCATTATTGTTTTCTCATTGTTATTATTGATATTTTTATCATTACAGTTTTGTATCATTTAATTCGTTTCCAAAACGTTCTCCAAAACGTCATCCCCACCTCAGTTCCTTCTCCTTCACTCTCCTTCTATTTCTTCCTCTTCCCCAAATTGTACATTGCATATCGTGGAGGAATATCTCAACGACGGCCTCGACGGAACTTAAACGCCAAGGTACAGCCAAGGTTTCGGACGCCGCAAGACGCTGGAAAAGTTCGCCGGTGAAGGGTCGCACGCTCGCTCGCGCGCGCATCTATTGGCCGGCTGGATTTTTTCTTTACTCGCATTTTTCTTCGGCTGATCGTTTATCGAAATATTGGCTGGATCTTCCCGTTGCGTCGCCACTTTTCCTCTCCGCCGAATATTTTTGCATGCATTTGGAGGAACTCAAGTCTTTTAATTTCCGTCCTCGTTGAGCATTTAATTAGAAATTAGGTTTTGCTTATTCAAACGCGCTTTTTTCCTTCATTATTTTTCTTTCTTTCTCTTTTCCGGATATAGCTTCATTTTTCTCTTGTACTTTTAAGACCCCCGTTGTCTCCTCCAGCTCCTCCTCCTCCATTTCCATAATTGCAGTCTTTAAGAATAAGAGAGGCCACGTGGAGACATTCAAAAAAGTTATTGGGCAGATTATTATTACCTCTCTTTCCTGCCCTCTTTTTGCTGTTTTTTCTTTCCTTTTTCCCTGTCTCTCTCATACCCTTTCTCTTGTTACCTCTTTCCCTCCTTCTTCCCTTTCCTACTTACGCCTTCTCTCTATTTTCCCCACGTCTGTTTTCCTTTATTCCCTAATGACTCTCTCTCCCCGTTTCATTTCCCCCTCACTTTATCTCTCCTTCCCTCTCCCTACCTCTCCCTACCTCTCCCTACCTCCAATCCATGCGCAATGTAACAAACCACAAACGGAACTGTTAACGTAAGTAACCGTTAGCGTCTTCCAGTCTGTCCCTTTGCATACCGGGTTATTCATTGGCGTAATCCCGGTGGTGTTTCAGCCGCGGGTCTAGGAAGGAGATGTACTTCAGGCAACAGCCGCCGCGGAATCTGTGGATTATCCGAGATGTTTGGAGACAGAGTAGATGGATAGTCGGGTATGAAGTGTGCGTGTGTGAGGAGGGATTATATCGTTTACATGTTTATACGGACATGGGAACATACAAGCCCTACATATACAGACGTAGATTTTCAGGAACATTACAGACTTAGAAATCTACACTTTAGAATAAATCATCGCTCTTGGGAGGGATTTTCCCATCTCTTATGTCAGCAGAGAAGTTTCTTGCCCACAGGAGACAAAAGAAAGGAAAAAAGACGGTCGCCCGCTCTAGTCGCATTTCTTTTCCCTTTGATCACATGTTCATCTCGTGGAAAGGGCGCCTTTTCTGCCTCGACCGGCCGTCCGCTCGCTCCCTCTCCGCCTTATGTCGCTGAAGCTCCGTTACCTCGGAGATCTGATTAAGAAGTCGGCGAGGGAGCGAGGCAATATGCATCAGAGGGTAAGTGGCAGGGGATTCTGGTAAGGCGAGGAGTAATACGCTAAGTGCAGGGAGTGGGTGTTTGGCGTCGGCTTTGTGGGGAGTTGATGCTCGCACGTGTGGTTCCAAGAAGGAGGAGGAGACCGCCTCTTGTGCGACGAGCAAGCCAGTTGGAATACAGGTCGCAGAATAGGAAAGGTGACAGAGACGCGACGATGCGAAGGCGCTTGCTGGAAGTCATGCTCTGCGGACGCTGACCATCGCTCATCCGCCGTACCGTAAGTGCTCGAGAGGCATCGCTTGCTTTCCTCGTGCGCAGTTGATTCATTTTTGTCCGATTCGACCGTCCGTCGATATGAAGCTCTAACTTTTCCATAGTGTAAACCTACAGTTTACAAGGATGTTTTTTCGACTAGAGTTTTAACCCAACTGTCATACGTTTTTAAACTTTCCTGAAGATAACAAACTGTTCACAAAAGTGCATCTCAGCCACTCTCCTGATTAGGGCGTTGCTCCATCAGCAAGACAGAGAGACATAAAAATCCCTAAACTTTAGCCCCCGTCATGAAATTTATCGCCCTGTTTTGGAATATTCATGAACTGTGAGCCTGGCAAAAGTGAGAAAAAAGAAAAGTCTTCAGGCAAGCGAGTATGCCTTCTTTAGAGGGTTTTGGGCATCGTATTATGAAGGACCGAATTTTTAAAAATATTTTTGCAAAGTAGGTGGTTAGAATATTAAAGATAGCTTATTTGATCATCTGCGGTTTCAATCAAGCTTATTCCATATCCACTGGCTGCCTTTCCGATCGTTTCATGAAAACATCAGATGTCTTTCTCCCTCTCATAAGAATACACAGTGATGATCTCCGTATATCTTCGCCGGATGCTCATTTGGTCATCCCAAGCGTGCACATGCAAGGGCAAGATGTTCCTCGAAAACCGTCGCCAACTGCGCGCGCGGTCCGATGCAGAGGACGAGTCGTCATACATTACCTCAATGTTCCTGAGTCACTTTGCGTGGAGATTAGAGCGTCGCGTCTGGCGCTGCGTATCCGGAGCACGGATCAAACGGCGGGGAACGGGCGTAAATCAGACAGGCGAGCGAGTCAGCCGGCGGAGCCTTACCGCCGCCAGCAGGGACGGAGGGGAAGGTTGTATGTAATAGCAATAAAAGTGTAACGCATTTGCATTATTGCATGTTTGGAATGTGACTGGAATATTGGAATAAGGGATGAGACTGTTGTTGACTGCGCCCGAAATGAATGTCGTTTATCTGGGAAACTTTGTGTATCGGGCAATATTTGGTGCGTTTGTTCGGATAAGAACCCCGGCAGGATATATATTAGGGCACTTGTCCTTCGTATGGGGGGCCTGATGGTCGAAACTGCTTTCTGGATGTTATGCAACAGACAAACATGATTCCAAGATTTTTTTTACACCGATAGCACAATACATAGCTAAGGGCTCAAACGACAATACGTAAGATCCGCCATTTTTCACCCTCGAACACGAAGCAATGTCAATCGCCGGAATCGTCTGATCGCACAAGCGGCCAGAGCGAAGTTTCCGATACGATGATGGACGGGGATGAATGCCAGCCGGAGAGAAATTCTTCTTCGCTCTTAAGTTCCGCTGGGAAGATTGATAGCGCCGAGTCGTGGCGTGATGGTGACGCGCGTGAACAAGTTGAAGAGCCGCCGCCCCCACTTTCTTCCCCTGTCCTCCTTTCCCCCCCTCTTCCTCCCTCCCCTTTTATGCATATTTCCACCCTTTGTATTTGCCTTACTTCGTGGTTTCAATCTGTCCTTGCCTATATCCCTTTCTTTTATGTTTTCTCTCTCCATTGATCTTCATTTTTTCTATTTTATTTGTTTTCTCTCCTGGCTGAGTAGCGTTTTGTTTGAAAAGTATAAACATGCGAATTAGGACTTTCTTATATATATATATATATATATATATATATATATATATATATATATATATATATTGTATATCTACTTGTTTCTATCTGAAAATAGGAGACTAATGGAAAACTATCCTCGGGAGTAAGGAAAAGGGGGTATTGTCATAAGAGACGAAGAAAAATTACATGGAATAATATATTTTGGTACCAGAAAGTCAATGGCAACGATGAAATATTGCTGGTCGTGACACTCGTTTCGGAAAATGTTGCTGTATGTTTCTCATTCGATGTTGTTGTTGTTGCTGATGCTAGTGTTGCTCTCGTTTGAAAGGAAATTTATGACGGCGTCATCAACTGGAATTGGCTTAATGTAAAGTAGCTTTTGATTAATAGACTCCCGCTCATGGACACGCACAAGTACAAACTCACACAAACACACACAAACAGAGAGAAAGAGATAGAAAGAGAGAAAGAGAGAGAGAGAATAATGTTTTACAGAAAGATAAGAGAGATCATAGATGTATATTAAACATACATTTACAATTCAGTGGATAAGACATGAGAATAGAAAATTAATTAGTGAAGTGACTAAAGAATAGAAAGGGATAATAGTCTCGTAAAACATTAGAAGGTGAAAGTTGAATCGACCCAATTTCTTGGTGACTGTAGGAAAAGTAAGGCAGAATAAGTAAAGAGCTTAAAGACACTTAGTATCGAGAGAGAAAGAGAGAGAGAGAGAAAGAGAGAGAGAGAGAGAGAGAGAGAGAGAGAGAGAGAGAGAGAGAGAGAGAGAGAGAAGGGAGGGGGGTATCATGATTAATTCAGGATGTCATTCGGAGTATGATTGCTCCAGTATTATGCAGACATGTGTGTAATTTGCTCCTCCTTCGTCGTCAGATCCTTATTTCTCTTTTTTTATTCATCTTCATGTTCGCATTATATCCCTTTTCACCCTCGCTGCCATAATCGATAGAGAAATATAGCCCGTAAAATAGTCTTCTCCTCCCTCCCTCCCTCCCTCCTTCCCCTCTTGCTCCTAGTCCTCATCCTCTTCCTCCTCCTCCAATATTTAATTCAGACCATTTTTCATCCCCCTGCACTTCTCTTCCGTCACAATTTTCCATCCTATTTTTGTCTCGGCTCTTTACTCACACATCGGATACTCCCCTGCCCCCCGCTCAACCCCCCCACACCCCTCCCCACACACACCCTGCCCCTCCCTAAGGGCTTGGAAATGAAGAGCTCCGCCGGCTCCCTGTGTTGGAGAGAGGAAGACCTAAGAGAAGGACAGTAATAGAAAGATGTAAGAGAAGGAAAACAATTAACAAACGGGCGAGGAGATATCAGAGGAAATGGAGAAAGACGAAGATAAAACAGAAACGTGAGGAAGGCGATTGTTTATAAAAGAAGCAGTAAAAAAGATAAATGCATATAGAAAAATGCTATGATAAAAAACAAAGAAAAGAAAAGCATCAATTGAGAAAAACGAAGGAGGAGGAGGAGGAGAAGAGGTGAAGGAAATAGGAGAACGGAGAAGTCGGTGAACGAGGACGAGGGGGGGGGGGAGACTCTCCAGAGCGCTTTTGAATTTCCACACAACCCATTTCAGAATGTCAGACTGATTTGGAGCGAGTTCGGGACGTGTTATATGGGGGCCAGATCCGCGGGGGCAGTAGACGCCGGTGGGGAAAGGGGAAGGGGGCGGGGAGCGTGGTGAAAGCAACTTTCGATAGGGAGTAGGCGCAGATGGGGATGGGGAAGGGGAAGGGGAAGGGAGCGTGTTGGAGGCAGCGCTCGATGGGGATTGAAGATGGGGAACAGAGAGGAGAGCATGTTGGGATAGAGCAAGGAAACAAGTGTCGGACTCGAGGGGGAATAGTTGTAATTGCTTCGTGATTTGAACGGAATTATTTTCATGTGACGTAAACATCCGAGAATTTATCTATTCATTTATTTATTATTTTTTGTAGATGTGGTGATGCGTAAAAAAATCGGAATTAGAAGTGGAGGGAAACGAGACCCGATTCGTTATTTATCCCTTACGTTTGATCTTTCACGGATTTACGATATTGCTTTGCCAAATGAGGGTAATGATGCAGATAAACGAGGTTTTACGTATTATTCCATTAGCATTGCTTGAAATGTGAGTGTTTGATATCGACATATCGCCTGGCTGGTTATCAAGTTTTCATTAACGTTCATTTAAAGTGATTTAGCAAACGGTGACTTCTATCTCTGCAATTATAATGAGGTGACTCTGAAATACAGCCGAATTTAATTAAGTTCGTATTTGTGGAGATGGTCATAGACCCCCCCCCTCCGTACCCTCTCCT
>NW_028234413.1:26085177-26090177 GCF_977035675.1 Penaeus japonicus | reverse complement strand
GGAAGCGCACTTGGGATGAGGTGAAATGAGCAGAGATTTGTGAGAGGAAAAGGAGAGAAAGAGAAAGAAAGAAAAGAGACAGAGACAGAGACAGAGACAGAGACAGAGAGACGGAGAGACGGAGAGACGGAGAGACGGAGAGACGGAGAGACGGAGAGACGGAGAGACGGAGAGACGGAGAGACAGAGAGACAGAGAGACAGAGAGACAGAGAGACAGAGAGACAGAGAGACAGAGAGACAGAGAGACGGAGAGACGGAGAGACGGAGAGACGGAGAGACGGAGAGACGGAGAGACGGAGAGACGGAGAGACGGAGAGACAGAGAGACGGAGAGACGGAGAGACGGAGAGACGGAGAGACGGAGAGACGGAGAGACGGAGAGACGGAGAGACGGAGAGACGGAGAGACGGAGAGACGGAGAGACGGAGAGACGGAGAGACGGAGAGACGGAGAGACGGAGAGACGGAGAGACGGAGAGACGGAGAGACGGAGAGACAGAGAGAGACACAGAGACAGAGAGACGGAGAGACGGAGAGACGGAGAGACGGAGAGACAGAGACAGAGACAGAGACAGAGACAGAGACAGAGACAGAGACAGAGAGACACAACATCTGTTTTAGTTTAAGTAATAAAGAAATATGCAACAAAGCACCCAGGTAGACAACAAGGCGGGAGGATTAAGTGGAAGTGCTTTATCCTGAGTAAGCGGACCTGTGTAGCTCTCTGCATTTCTAGAAATCCGTGTTATGATACGAGCAGGCAAATGCAAGCGTTTACACGTTGCAGTGAATTGAATGCAAGCAGTGTCGTGACCTGTCTGGAAGGTCAACACGCTTCGGCCGCAAACAGGGTGTGCTCGGTCTCGCCCCGTAACCCAGCCTTCCCTTCGTTGCAATTCGCGAACTAAATTTCTCTGTGTAAATATTATATTGGCATTTGCATGAAAGATCGTGCTGTACCACCCGCGCTTTATGCCTCTAAATGACAATATTCGTACATCTAAATTTATAATGGCACAGTTACTGAAATTTGCTCGTAAAGATTATATTCCATGCAAATTTTACTGGGGTGTTTCGAGCCCTTTATTTTACGTTAGGGTATCATTTGACTCGATATTTTCAGCTCTGCCATAAATTTTGGTCGGTTTGTGCGAAGGGGTTAATCGACAATTAATTAATATGTACCGGTAATGCCATAAAGGTTTATATGACATATATCTTGCATCGTCCTCCCTTTAAAACGACATTCACCAGCAACATTGGGATGCATACCAGCGTAAACTACTTGGTGTAAAATATTGCAAATAACATTGTGAGAGCCACGTTATATATTGCAGACTCCAATGTGTGGAGTGTAAGCTAAGCCTGCCGTGATGTGCTACGAGCGGAGCCACAAAGATTTGGGAGAAAGAGGAGGAAGACAAGGAACTCGGGGTATAAGGCGGTGAAGGAGAAGGAAGAGGAGGAAGAAGAGACGATGGGGAAGAGGAATAGCAAAAAAAAATAAAGCGACTGCAAGAGTGAGTGATGAGTGAGAAGCAGAGAAATGGTAAGAGAGAGAGAGAGAGAGAGAGAGAGAGAGAGAGAGAGAGAGAGAGAGAGAGAGAGAGAGAGAGAGAGAGAGAGAGAGAGAGAGAGAGAGAGAGAGAGAGAGAGAGAGAGAGAGAGAGAGAGAGAGAGAGAGAGAGAGAGAGAGAGAGAGAGAGAGAGAGAGAGAGAGAGAGAGAGAGAGAGAGAGAGTCACAGAGAGAGAGTCACAGAGAGAGAGAGAGAGAGTCAGAGAGAGAGGAGGTTCTCGTGGAAAGGTCTGGGATGAGAAGGTGTTGACGGTCTTCGGAGTGTTTTTGGTCATTAAGATAATGAGCACGAACGAGAACAACATCTCAATTTTGCAAAATCATTGTTTTAGTGTTCGTAGCGCTGTTAAGAAGTGAACTTTATTGTTTGTTGATTTTAATTGGCTGATATTTATTGGTATTTATTAGCTGAAATCGTGTAAAAAGGAAAATAATAATTCCCATAAAAACACATTCGTTTCATTTCAAGTGTCCCGTCACTATTTTAAGTGATATATTTTCGCTTTTAGAAAAGAATCGACAATAGTTAAGAAAGGAAGGAATTATATATAATCATTATGCGTGTCCATACATGTGTGTTCGTGCGTATTTGTGCAAAAACAGAGCCGAGTGTTGTTCAGTAGACTTGAAAGTCTCAAGTTGCGGAGCAGAATGTAAAAAACTCCGAAATCGCAGACTTTTTGGCGGGAGGATAAAGGTTGCAGTCAGAAAAATATTTCTTGGGCGTGTTGTTTAAGATTGCATTTTTCGTATTCTCGATCTCCCAACAGGCTGAGCACCGCAAAAACTTGGAATCTCACTTTAAGAAAAGTTTGCCGGACTGGCTTGGAATGAAACGCAGAAAGAATAATGAGAGGAAATTGAAAAACTTCACGTCAGATTTCGGACGCGGAAAGTGGCCGAGAGGACAAGCCATACGGACGATCGGCGAAAGAAAACGGAAAGGCGGGAGACGTTGCGCATTCAGCTGCTCTTCTGCAAAGCGATAAACCGACTAGCTCTGCCTCCTAGCCCCCAGGGGCAACGTGATAGGGTAGGGGTCAGGTGCTGGCTTCGAGGAAAGTGCGGGGGAGGGTCAGGGAGAGGACGGGGAGGTTGAGGGAGAGCATATAGAATGGAAGAAATTGAAAAGATGGGGGTGAGGATGAAATACTGGGGAATGTCTAGGCTCAGGGACTTTGGGAACAAAAGTACCGAGTGATGAACGTGGACGGAAGCCGGAGTAAGGGATACGTGGGTAATCACGAGCTACATGTCACTGTGTGACAGAGAGATCAGGGTGAAGGTCACATGGCTGTACATTAGGGTATTTCAATAATTGCAACTTTTGAAATGTCATTGTGACTGTACATAAATAGGCTCCATATATCATAAAAATGAAATGTGAAAAAAATCAGCTTGATCTGATAACGTTTAGGGGTTGCACTTTTCAATTTAATATATTACGCATTTCCGCGGAATTGGGGCCGCGCAGCGGACGAGGTCCACGCACTTCGAACTTCCTCGCTAACGTTAAGTGATGATAGTTCCCTTCCGAATCGTAATCAAATTTGTGTCTTTAGGTGCAGGAAGTTCCTAGCTGACCTTGGGAACCTAAATATTGCATGCAACAAATTTCTCACAGACCTTAAGCACTTAAATACCGCATATAGCAAGTTCTTCAATGACCTTAGGTCGGAAGTCTTTCAATACTTCTAGTTCCTCACTGAACCTAATGGCCTGTAAGGTAATGCCGTGTTTCTTCAATAAGCATATAAACGTTAGTTAATTAATAACATTATTATGCATTCCAACAATCTTCTGTTGTGATATATTTGCACGATATAATTCGCTGAAAGTGTTTGATTGAAATTCAAACTTTTCTGGACGACAAATTGCTTTGAAACTTGTGACTAAATTGAAGAATTATATCAGAAATTTGGACTGGAGACTATTACTAAACTAAAGGCCATCACAAAAGTACTTAACATAAAGAAAGTATATTATTATACACAGGAGGAGAGTTTGAAAGCTTCGGTTATTGGTACTGAAATCATATCTTTTAAAGGCAAAAGACAACCGAGAGAAGTGCTACAAGAAGACATCGAGTGGTATGAAGCAAAGTTAAATGGTAGTGCTGCATCCACTGGTTCTGCTGACCATAAATGTATTTAAAGCCTACTGAAAGGAAGGAATACAGAAATAAGAGGAAATGTAGTCTGGCAAATAAATTACTGAGTGAGATTCAGGAATGTGTGAAAACGATACAGATGATGAACATGACGACAGAAACTTAATCTTCCTCAACCTTAGAAGATTTATCCACTCCTGATGACTGCCAGAAGGGAAACGGAAATACACCACGGAAATAATGCAACAAATTTTACTGATGCTTTTTTTTCTCAGGTAGTAGGTCTTGACAGCAGATTGATTCCTTTAGATACTACCATTTTCCGCAAGAAAAGGCAGGCAACTATTGGTAAAAGAGATGACACTCTAGCTTCATTGAAGATAACCAATATGAATAAAAACATGTCATAACCTCAGGGAATTAACAGAAGTGATTGATTTTTATGAGGACATAAATGATGAGGTCCGTTTTCAGTGGCCAATTAACTTTAATGCTATTGACGGGTAACCATTCATGAACTACTGAACAGACATGCAAAATTATTTTGTCTTGAGTCCTTTAAAGAATTTTAAAAACATAATATTGCCTAGGATATTTGTGCCAGTTGGTGTTAAGTGGTTAGGTTATATGTGTTCATCATTACATGTTTGTATATCACTTGATGTTGTACTTGATAAATTATGAAGTATTGAAAATGCTGATTTGCCATCCAAGACCAAAGTTGGCTTGAAAGACAATTTGAGTAGATGCTTGGGGACATTGCAAAAGAACCCTACTGTTATCAAAGGTATCTTCGAGTTCTCCAAGATCCATTTCTTTTGCTGGCGAAAAGCTGTCATTAGTACAGAGCCGACAATATTTCAGACAGCATTTGGGGAATCTCAAATGTGTTCAGAAGTAGGGATCAGATTAGGGTTTGACAAATCCTACTTTGCATCCATCAGTAGATATCTGCATAACACAGATGTCATTTTCATGCCACTCTCTCACGATGCTGACTGCATACATGAGGTATTTGGTATGCTGAAAATGGAATCGAAAAAAGCTGGATATACAAACCAGCCAAACCTGAAGGATCGAATTTGGTACAATTTTTCCTATGAGAAGTTATGGAACCTCACCACAGAAAAGTTTGTATTCTTGAATGTCCCAGGTTTTTCGGAAAGAGTGTTTAGTTCTCCTTTGTTCCATTATATATGGGATATCAAATACATGGTAATTGCGGATAGGGGAATATAGTACATGTGAGAAGTTGTTGCACATTACAGATATTGCCAATAAAAGATACGTTTCTAGTTTGTAATATACTTTCAC
>NW_028234413.1:26062677-26080177 GCF_977035675.1 Penaeus japonicus | reverse complement strand
GACGTTGTTACGAATCTCTTCTCAAAGTTTGCAGCTAAGACATATTATTTGCCGAGTCACTCATCTCGGGAACGAACAGACAGTTGGCGGGTCCAGGGCATGGCATTACCGTTATGTACGATGGCTGAGCCTGCACAGCGCGGCGGGGTAACCTGTAGTGGGAAGGTTATTGGATATATCTAAGTCTCTTCATATACATACACATCTGATATGTATGTAGAATTTCTTCAGTGTAGAGTAAAATGAATATGTGAGATAGATTATGGTATGTAACGTTTCTTCAGTATAGTGTGATGAATATTATATCTCATAACGTTATAAGTGTCGATTGCAAAAAAATACATTATGCATCATGATATAATAAATAGCGCCGTGCATGGTTCATGTCAAGGGACTGGCTGGGACGGGGCGGTCATGCGGAAGCTCACTGAGGGGAGAGGACGAAGGGGAAGAGCCTGAGAATCACAGAAGACGTCACGGAAGAATGTAAGGGGAACGACGGGCCGACCCTCCCTATCGAACGGATGGCTTCCATGTTTATGCAAATTTATGCGCCGAGTGAAGAATGTGCCTTGCTTTAACGTCGCACATTTGTCCCAGCATTATCTACTTCCCTAGGCCATCCCCCCCATATTTTTTATCAGCTGTCTCTTTCATTTTTCTCTGAGTCCCTTCCATGTTTTTTGTTATTTACGAAATGTATTTCCTTTATTTTGCAGCTTTACATTTTCTCTCATCCTCTCTCGTTATAATCCCCCCTGCTTAGTCTTCACTTGCTTTTCCCCTTCCACTTTAATTCCTCTCTTGCTTAATCCCCCATCTGTTTCCTCATTACATACTTGTTTCCACACCACTTGCCTCTTTTCCGACGCTTGCTCAATACTTATTTCAGCATTTCCTCCTTTGCTTCTGCTCCTCGCCATCGAATCCTTCTCCATCCTTTCCTTCTCTAGCCTCCGTTCATTCCCAATTCACACCCCGCTACCCCCCCTCCCCCCCTTCCCTTGCAGCCACCTCAGCCCTTTCTCCTTTTTCTAATGCTTTGGATTATTGTTTTCCTTTATTCTGAAGTGTTGTAATTGTGGTGGTTGTAGAAGTAGTAGAATTCTTACTACTATCCTTATTATTATTGTTATTACTATTCCCTCACTTCCCACCCTCCTTCCCTCTCACCTATCCCCTTCCCCTTCCTCCTTTCTTTCTCTAATTATCCACCCCTCCTACCTCCCTTCCTCTCCCCCTCCACTAACTCGTTTTTGTTTCTCTTGCACACCCTATCCTCCTCCCTCACTGACTCACTTCTCCCTGCATCCTCCCTCCCAGCCTGCTCATTCCTTTCTCTCCCTTTGGCCTTTCCTTCCCTTTTCCCTCCACCTTTCTCGCCTCCTCTCTCGTTCTCTCCAGCTTCTTGTTTGCCTGGCACGCCTTGCTCTTGCTTAATGAGATGCATTACTCTTTTGATGGTATTACCTGCCCTCGTAGACGCCATCCTTATTCCCTATTCATGAACTAAGCTATGCTCAAACTTGAGTATAAAAGATGAACTTTTTTTGTTTTAATTATGCTGTACATTATCGGGAAACCGAAATAAATGACTGCAGGTTTTGCGTCTCCAGCAACGTAAGTGCTTTTGGGGGATGTTAAGGGACACGCGCCCACGCAGCGGCTGGTGGCGTAGATCGCCGCCAGGAGGAGGTGACTGGCTCGTCAGGCTGGAGAAAAGATCAGGAAGTTTAAGATGACATAAGTGCTTTTTTGGTAATGAAGTTACCTCTTGCAGTGCCTGAGCGAGGGTATCATTTTCTTGATTACCATATTCTTCCTGCGCGCTTGTCTTTGGAGATGTGATATTTTACAACGTTCGTGTGTTATCATTTTCATATTACATGCAAGATGCTTCATGTGGAGCGTGTAAGTGGCGTGCCATTTTCATCTAGAGTTGAAAATGAGAGCGTAGGTTGAGTATGAGTGAAGCGTATCTATAATGAGATCGTATAACTTTTTCCTATCGGCGCGAGTTCTATGCATGGTTTCTTGGTGCGTTGCAGCGACGTTAGGGGGCCGAATTTTGATAAATGACGTTGCAACGCTCACTTGCTACTGTGCTGTTTCTTGCATTGTCGGGTACACTTATTTAGCGATTTATTTGACGTCGTTAAATAGAAAGTATTGGTATTTCTTTTTCATTGTCTGCTCTCTTTGCGCCTTTGTTCCCTTGCGCCCTTTCATTGCATTGTGCGATAGCCTTTTCCCTGTTCCCTGTGACTCATGTGCGGTGCAATTTCGATTAACCAGCAAGAATTTATTCCAGTCCTGCGAACTCCCGAGTTTATTGTACAACTCCACAATGGAGCCTCGACATCCTGTGCTTCAAATGCTGAATCCACTTTATTACTGCACCCCCTGGAACCAGCGCTTGTATTTAGTTCGCGTTGCAATTGCAAGCTGTCATTCCGAGGCTCTCTTCATCCTCAGCACGGCCAGCGAGCCTTCCAAGTGCACTGGCTCTCACACCCAGAGGTCGCAGGCGGAGCTCTTGGCCCCAAACACAAATCGGGGGGTTATATTTATTGGGCAAAGATGGCAGCGGTGGTATCGAAAAACCGTTAGAAAGATTTCTGGCTTTTGTCGCATCGTTCTCCCGCCCTCCTGCCGGGAGCCGAAGGTCTGTCCAAGGACGTGATTGACCCCGATGTCTAACGTGAGTGTGAGGACATTATTAAGCGAGAAAAGCAGAGTTCGTTTTTTACCATTGAATCTCTTCTTAGCTAAAAGTAGAGAGACTTAGACTCTTAGTCGTCTATTTTTCTTTCTATATCTACACTTTTGGGTGTCACGTTTGCAGTTCTTACCGTGCAAGTATAAGAATATTATACAAGTCTCAAACTAGTTTTTAAAAAAATGACACGTGAAGAGAGACACGGCCCTAAGCTGCAACGGAACACAGGTTTGAGGCCACAGGGAGTGAATGTGTTCCACTTTGGTAAAAGTTTGGGACTAGTCGCAAGGATCGTGGGAGGTCACGCAGATGGCAGCCGGAAAAAAATGGCTCTGGTTTTGTTACTGCTAGGAAGGTTTGTGCCCTTCGTTAAAGGCTGTCGTCGCTCTGGACTAGTGTTTGTATGATATATATATATATATATATATATATATATATATATATATATATATATATATATATGTATATGTAGTGTGTGTGCGTGTATGTATGTATGTATGTATGTATATGCGTGTGGTCTCTCTCTCTCCTCTCTTTTTGTCTCTCGCTGTCTGTTTCTGTCTGTCTGTGTCCGTGTGTAAATGCTTATATAACGACTAAGAAAATGTAGCGTTACTATTACTCTTCTTATTAATGTCTCTCTTCTTTCCCCCTCATGTCTCTTTCGGGTCGGTCCCCTTGAAGTCAGACATTTTCCCGCATATATCCCAATTATATATAATATAGCGACGGCCTCATTAGTCTCGTTATTTCCGTCATCTCAGTATGGGACGAGCCGCGACGACATGCCTTTAATACATCAAAACTTTTGTCGCAATCTGAATAGTTTCAATTTAAACTTAATGGCGCAAAGTTATGAGCGCTGACTAAGGCTTTTAACTTATTGGGAAGACATTATCAGTGGAGCCAGCGGGTCTCATGTCTAATATCATTTTAAATCCGTCCTCAAAGTTTCGGATAAGGCGGACGACACCGCGCGAAGTATGGGGTGGAAGGAGCCCGTATCCCAAGGTGCAGGTTCTTGGCTTCGCTTTAACGAGCTGCTGATGACGTAGACAGAGGGAAAGGAAAGGAAAAGGGTGGGGGGGTGAGAACGGAAGGAGAAGATTAGACCTAATTTTTCTTGTCCCTAGATTGATCAGACGTGTGTCCCCAGGTTCTCCCTTGCTGCATTCTTGCTTGTTTTTCTATTTTCTTTTCCCTTGTTATCCCCCTCTATTTTCTCGCCACGGACGTTCTGTACACATCATGCGCCAGTGGGTCTACCCCTGCTCTCTATGCCGCTCTCCATGCCATGCAGCCCTGTGCCTGCGCCCCCTCCTCAGGGCGCCACAACACCGCGCCTGTCCCCTTCCCCCACTGATTGTACCTCTCCCCTCAGTTGCCTTCACAACAATGTACAACCCTCGTTCCCCTCCCCTATGCCATGGTAGGCAGATGCGTGTGGAAGGTACAGGCGCGTGTCCTTTGCGCTTACATCCATAGCAGTACTAAGCCTTCCTTTGCAGTCAGGCGCGGTGCATTTGCACAGAGTATGGAATGGCAATCCCTGATCGAGTTAATGTCATCAGTGCAATTGAATTACAAGGTTAGTTGCGAGCATCAGCGTGATTCCGACATAATCAATACAACTGCTATATGGGATGCCGCCATTGTTGGTAACTAGTTAGGTGAATAATTGGGAAATGTATATATCATTTCAACCAAAGTGGATTGCAAAACGAGCCTCTATTTTCTATTTCCAACACGCCCAATTTCCTATTCGATGAATGCCAATATCGAATTTACATGCTGTTGCTTGCATTAGCACCTTCGATTAGTTTTCGGAATAGGAAATTTGGAAGGCTCCGGTGCGCGGTGTAGGAGCTTAGTTTATTCGGTGTAGTAATTTCATGCATATTAAGTATTTTGAATACTAATTTGGCGAGGATAACTCGCCCCTTCCAGGCATGAAAGTTATCGAAGAAGTTTTGGAAAGCGTGAGGTTGGAAAGGGGGTGTGGAGGTGTCGGGGGGGGGGGGCATGGTTGGAATGGTAGATGGAGGATGGTAGCTGTAATGGTTGTGTTGATAGATGATATTAGAAGTGAATAGTAACTTAGTGATTATTTTCTTGGCGCATTGACACTTCATTGGTAGCTCTCCGTATGCCGTAATTGATGTTTGTTAAAATAAGGCATAACGAAAAAACTGCAATTTCAACATACTTTTTGCATGCTTGATAAGATGGGCTTGTAATCATTACTGGCTCGTCATAGTTTATTTTATGTGACAGACGAAATGGAAGTGCATTTTGGAAAATTAAGCAATCGAGCATTTTAATGAGAGACATTTCAGTGACACATTTTTGTGACAGGTGCTTTGATAAGCTTTTTAATCGCGGAGAAGGCAACGTTTTATCGGGGAAAGGCCAAGTGTCTACGAGGAATAAGGTCACGGAGATACCAGGGAGTAATTTATATAATGACTTGAGGACGGCATTAGGAGCAGTGTTTCCTCCTTGATGAACGTCATTTATAATCAAAGCACGATATTAATTTCTTTTTTTTTCTTTTGTTACAGGTAAGGAATCGTGACGTGTGCATTAACTCCAGGGTCGACAAGGTAAGGTTTAATGAGCAGTAACCTCAAATCTACCCTTTTATCGCGAGTGATAATATATAACTACAAAGTATCAACCTTTGTCAACCTGTTCAAGGACGACTTGTTATAATTTCCAGAAAAAGGACTACTTTTTTTTCTTTTCTTTTTCTTTCTTTCCTATTTTTAGTCTTCAAGGTAAAACGTCTCACCTCACCTGTAAGGATGCAGCCATTTAGTTTATTAAGTGTTGGTGAAAGTGAGGTCAGGCAGGTACACATGGTCAGGTCAAATGGGTGTACAGACGAGGCTTGGCATATTTGGAGAATGCCTATTTGGATGTTATGTAACATTTTTCTTTTTAGAATGTGCTAGATATTTTAGATATCTTCGCCAGGTGGTGTATTTCTATTGTTGTTTTCCGTATGGCAAAGGCAGGGTAAATTGGCCTCTATTACTATGTTTGTTTCGCTCTCGATAACCGTATAGTATTTCCGTAATTAGGTTAGCGGTATCATCAAGGAGTAAACAGCGTTTGCCATGACTGGAAGTAGAAGGAGACACGGGTCGTGAACACGGTGTGGTCGTGACCTGAGGTTTGGTGAAAGGCGCTGTCGGGTCACCTAGGGTCAGGTACTCCATGTTTGCCGCTGTCCCACCCCTCCCCTCCCCTCCCCAGCTCGCCATCTGCCCTCGTGGAGCGGTTTCTTCTGTACCCGTTGACCTCATTTGCAGATAACTGTAGTTGCAGTAGAGGCAATAAGGATACTTTGGCTGCTAAGCTGTCAAAGCAGTAAACGTTTGACGGGAAATTGTTCCTAACAATTTGAACAGGTGAATAGTAGGCAGTTGGCAGGAAGGAGAGATATATTAGACCTTTTCTATGTACAGCATTTGTTTTTATATGCTTCTAAAGAAACTCACCTCAAAGAATTATACTATTTTATACATAAACATCATAATATATTTTATATGTGGTCATATGTCCTTCAGGATAACACACATGTAAGGAACTGACTAGAATATTTCACGTTTATGAAATTTATGCGACTTTATAGTCAATGTGACAGTCGGAATATTGGATACGACTTGTTCATGTACATGGTGATTAAATTCATTAATGACAGTAGCTAATGAATGATGTTTGATTTCAATATGGCTTCTCATCACTGGAAATCATGCAAATCCTGTTATCCATGTTGCCTTTGTCTTCCTGCGACGCTTCCCGTGTCCCCGTTCATGGGTGTGATTACTTTTCACGTGATTCTATTTATCGAGTCTCTAGTTGGCCCGCTTGCTGCCACCGCCACTTTGCCAGCCAACACCACCATTACTCTGGCTTCCACACCAGTTATCTGTGATATAAATTCATATAGCTGTAATTAACTGCTGTCGCTTTCGCTTTGATGTTTTGGGATGAGAGGCGCCGTGTGCGCGGTTGGGCGCGGTAATGATGGCACCGCCGGGGACAGTGCCGGTGAGAGTCTGGCGTCTGGGGGAATGAAGTGTCATGGGGATTGTCGCACCAGTGAGGATGGCACCATTGAGAACACACACACACACACACATACATATACAATGTATATGTATGTGTGTAGATAGATAGATAGATAGATACACAAACACACACACGCGCGCGCGCACACACACACACACACACACACACACACACACACACACACACACACACACACACACACACACACAGAGAGAGAGAGAGAGAGAGAGAGAGAGAGAGAGAGAGAGAGAGAGAGAGAGAGAGAGAGAGAGAGAGAGAGAGAGAGAGACTTTTGACTTTGACTTTGACGAGTTTATTGAGACAAGAGAGAGAGAGAGAGAGAGAGAGAGAGAGAGAGAGAGAGAGAGAGAGAATGGGGCGGGGAGGAAGGGAGGCTAGTACATTCCCCGGATTGTTGACATTTACGGGGCTGTCATGGGCCTCACCCCCGCCCGACAGTGACATGTACACAAGACAAAACCAATAGCACGCAACACCGCCCTGAAATCTATACCACTGTCAGCTGGGGTCTGTACGAAAGGATAAAAGAGACGTAGAAGCACAAGGGGTGAGGAAAAGAAGATTACATAGGTCATTCGCTGTATCAGATGTAGATTGACATTGGCATATATTTAGTGACTGAATACGAGAGCCGTGAGGAGACGGGGAGACACACACACACACACACACACACACACACACACACACACACACACACACACACACACACACACACACACACACACACACACACACACACACACACACACACACACACACACACACACACACACACACACACACACACACACACACACACACACACACACACACACACACACACAGAAAAATAAATAGATAGATAGATAGTGGTAGAGAGAGAGAGAGAGAGAGAGAGAGAGAGAGAGAGAGAGAGAGAGAGAGAGAGAGAGAGATAGGGGCAGAGCCAGAAAGTTATTGTTAAGTGGTAAGAAACCGCAATGTTACCTGGCAGTGGTAACCAGACCAGAAATGCAGCGCAGAGTAAAATTGTTTGTAATATAGTCCACAGGAAGAACTCTCAAGGGAAATCTTTACATCGACGGACCGCGAGCGTTATAGCTTAGAATACATAAAAAGGTAGGAATAAAAGCCGAACAGAACGCTACAACACTCGAAGGCTGTAGATGCGAGGCAGAACCATGAGAGCAAATCCAAGGTAAACGACGAAGGGCGGAAATAAGAAAGGGCGATAAAGAGCCCGGGCCGAGCCGAAGGGTAACTAGAAGTGGCTGGCGAGGAGTGCTGGGAAAGCGCCCATATGGTCATTCCTGAAACCTGCGCTGAATACTAAGATTGAAAGGGGGGGAGGGGGGGGGAAAGGACCGGGGACGACTCGCTTCATTCATTTTTGTATGTATAGTTACAGGATGTTTGTTCTGGCTTGGCTTTTCTCTCATGCACGACCGATACAAGTGGGTATTGTTGGAAGAACTTTGAAAGGTCACTTGCGGAGCCTCGAATAGGTGGCAAGGCAAGGTGGCAAGTACATTGTGCACTTATTTAAATGTTTTAAATAGAATGTGCGCATGCATGATATTTTGTGTGAATATTCCAATTATTTAGATATATGTTTCCATGCGTATATGTATATATATGGAGGGGGTGCTGAAGATTAATTGTGTGTGTGTGTGTGTGTGTGTGTACAGTGTATGTTAGTTTTTTGCGTTTTTGTTGTTGTGTGTGTATGCTTGAATATTTGTGGTGAAGGTTTTTGCACGTGATCTTGTGTATGCGTGTGTGTTCATATTGGTGAGCTTGTTCATTTGCCTGTGTTTAGTTTTTTTGCTGTAAGCAGATGTGTATTTATGTGTGTATGTTTGTGCGAGGTTATGTGGGAAAACATCTGTAAAATCGGGTGCTTCTGGCAGGCGATGGGCGTATCATTAGCCATAAAGTGTGTATTTATATGTATCTTTTTCCAGGCCACCAGGTCGTCCGTATCCTTGAAAGCACGCCATCTAGTAGGCCTTGGGTACTTACCGGGTTCTTCAGTGGTTGGTTCTCTGAACACCATGATTTTACGTCGAGACATTACTACTTGTATTTCGGATTCCTTCCGCCAGTGTCTGTGGTCCACAGGGACTTTATTGCATACTCCATTGTCAGTTTTAGTAGTGCGGGTGACGCGGGAGACGACTTCCCTTGTAATTTTATATCCGAATGTCTTGCGTCTTTGCTTGGGGTATTAGTATCGATGTTTTCCGATTTATTTATTTTGATATTACATTTTTGTAAAATGGAGTGATAGTAATATAGATTTTAGCATCAGTACCCCTCCCCCTCCAATATAACCCCTTAATGGTATGTCCGTACAAAGCAGCTGTTATAATCTGCCCTTCTTCCCGCTAGGCAAACAAACCAATATCTTGCGGCGCGCGTGAGAGAGATACATAACTGACCATCCCTCGCAGTGTTGAGATTGAATAAAGCGCCAGATGTAATCCCGATGATACTAGGGAAGCTGCTCGAATACAGATGGCACTGGTCGGATCACGGCCCAGTCAACCGCGCCGTGCCCCTCTCTCCCTTCCTCCTTTCCTCTGTGTCACACTCGATATGGGATGAGCCTTTCCATTTGCAATATTGCAGCGGAAATGTGCACTGGTCAGAGGAAGGTTACGATGTTCACGTTTCATGTAGCTCCTTCAGCCGGGCGTCAGAGGGCGAGAGTAGATTCGCTGCCGGGGTGGCTCAGGTCCGAGCTGGCTTCGAGCTGCGGAGAGACACTGGCGAGCGGGAGAACTTTCGCCCTTATCGTAACCTGGGATAAGGTTCAATGTTGTATGTTTATATGGGGCTCATACGTTTTTTTATGCCTCGTTTAACTGGATGTTCCGATTCTCGTCACTTATGAGTCAATAGAACATGTATTTGCATATTTCAACAGGAATATGTAGAGTCTGTCGAAGTTTACACTGGAAGTTCGTTTGTTTTTCTAGAGTGTATTGCTCAACTGTTCGTTCCTTTTTCAAATCCATGTGGAGTTGTCCGACTCGCAGCTTACCTTTACCTCGATGTTGGAAATATGTACTGGTGAGAGAAACTAGATCGGTCTATCGAATCCGAGATTAACGTGATTTTCAGAAATCCTTCTTGATACCTTTTTTCTCCGTAAGACATTCATTGTGCAATTCGTGGATAAAGGGAAACTTAAATATAATTATTGCAATTTATGAGAAAGTATTGCCTATTGCACGGGTGTTACAGCACGATTCTCTCTTGTGTGAATGAAACACTGAAGTAATTATGAATGTACTGACAAAGAGCTTATTTGACCAGCAATATTACGGTTCGCATTTGGCTATTTATTTTTTCCATGTTGTGAGCACATAAAACTTGTAACGAACATTTTGTTTCATGATTGTATTAATAGGTTTGATAATGAAAAGATGAGATGGCAGTTGCAAGATCAAACTAGACGTCATCTCCGCTTTTAGGAAAATTCATGTAGGTAAGATGTTGAATTGTAAGTTGTTCGATTGTTGGAAGCGAAAAATCATAATTGAATTGCTTTTTAAATATCCATTAGTGGTGCAGGGTATGCAAGTAAGTATTCCTACTTTTTTCACGGAATCCGCTTTTTCAGTATTAAATCCTTTTATTAATAGAATAACCATTAACAAACCATTATTGTCGACGAACTATTTTATTTTAGATCCATCGACAAAATATTACACATGAAAATGAACTTGGTAAAACACGACATACAAAGATTATATTGTGATGTTTTCAAGGAAAAGAAACCAATATCACCCTTAGGTATGATAGGCCTAACTTCAATGAAGCTATGGGAGTCCGTGATTTACATCACTTGTTTTACAGGGCTGTATATCTCAAAAGATGGTTGTTTAAAAAAAATGAATTAGACTGTTTCACAATGAAGAAAATTAGATGAAATCTACTTTTGAGATGTCTGGAATAAAGGTTGTGCAGCTGTTTTTCTTTCTCATTCGTAGTTTTATTGTCGTTTACATATCTCTTGGTCTTCTGGTTTCATTTTTGTGATGCGCTATACCGAATTAGGATCGCAAATGTATTTCCTATCACCTTTTCTCTCTGGGGGACGCCGTGTTGGGTGGAGGCAAGGGAGCGCCGCTGCTGCCTGCATACAGAAGTCTGGCAAAATGTTAGGTTAAATTATTGACACGGCGGAAAAGGTCAGGCCTCAACTCACCACCTCGCTTGACCGGCTGGGGTCATTTGGGTGGAGGTTATGGCTTCAGTGTACCTTTCCCAATTTTGTCTTTTGCTTTTATCAGCAGAGTTCGAGGTACGATAATGGGATTTGTTTAAAATGCAAGCACTTTAATTAAGGATAATGTTTATTAGCCTCATTTAAGTCTGGCCAAGTGTCCCTACGCTTTAATGAGCACCTTTATTACAAGTGGGCGCAAGTATCGTAATTCAGTGCGCTGTATTCCGTCCATTATGGAACGCGGCGCGAATGCATTCAGTTTCGAGATGCGAGAGAGAGGAAGAGGGGAGCTTTACGATGACGTCAGTCTAACGACGCATTGTTGTGACTTAAGAGGCAAGTGGAACAAATCTCTCTGCAGCCGAGAGACAGCAGCTGCATATGTTTCTTACTCGTTACCCGCGACAAAGCTTAACTCTCTTATTGTGTCTCCGGGACGGTGTTGTGAGACTGAGGAAACGTTTCTCGGAGCGAGGGGCTTCCACGCGCACGCACGCACGCACGCACACAGAACCGTGAATTCATATCGTTTATCAATATCTTACGCTTCTCCTCGTAGGCGTTAGTGTATTTTTACGGAATTCTCCTTTTGAGCACTCCTCCTTTTCTGTCAGAAGCGCCTATGGAATTCAAAGGAGAGCGAGTGCATGGATTCACACCAAGGATTTCTTCGAAGGACATGTTTGTTGGTTGTTTCCCGAGCCTTGTTCCAAGGCTGAGTTCCTGAGGGGAGGGGGTGGGGACGTCCGTCTTTCTCTCGCGTTTGTCACTTCAAGCTGGTGCATCCCCCCTTGGCAACACTGCCCTGCTCGAGCTATAAATTGGTTAGAACGCGTTAAAAATGTGGATATTGCACTTTCCGCCTCATATTCCGGTAAATAATTGAAGCCGCCATTACTCGCTGCCGTCCTCGTTTCTCCAGTCGAACTCTCTCTCTCTCTCTCTCTCTCTCTCTCTCTCTCTCTCTCTCTCTCTCTCTCTCTCTCTCTCTCTCTCTCTCTCTCTCTCTCTCTCTCTCTCTCTCTCTCTCTCCTCTCTCTCTCTCTCTCCTCTCTCTCTCCTCTCTCTCTCTCTCTCTCTCTCTCTCTCTCTCTCTCTCTCTCTCTCTCTCTCTCTCTCTCCTATCTCTCCTATCTCTCTCCTCTCTCCCCTCTCTCTCTCCTCTCTCTCTCCTCTCTCCTCTCTCTCTATTTCTTTCTCTTTCTTTCTGTCTTACCTTTTCTCCGCTTCTCTCTCTCTCCTCTCTCCTCTCTCCTCTTTCTTTCTGTCTTACCTTTTCTCCGCTTCTCACTCTCTCTCTATGTCTTGCCTTTTCTCCGCTTCTCTCTCTCATTCTTCCCCCTCTTCATTTCTCTCTTGTTTATATTTTTAGACAAAGTTTCATTAGCAGGCCTCCTTTGGGTGGCACATGCAAGAGGACGTGGAGAGAGGGCTGCTTGAGTTTTAACCAAGAATATTAGTGGCTACGGTGCGCCCCTCTTGAGAGCATCTGCACATTATTTGTTGTTTACCTCAGAAGCATTTGTGAGTTTATCAGGTTATTAACACCTTACTTTGGGCTTTCATATTTGTTTATTTTGTCGTATTTACTATTGATGTCACTCTATCAGTGTGGCTGTCTTGGAAAGTCCTAATGGGAGTTGTGTTTGCGTGGCAGAGATCAGAGGAAGAGACAGCTGAAGGAGAGGGAAGGGGAAGGAGGATGTAGTCCCTTGAGGAATTGAGGTGTGAATGGTAATCCTTCGCAAGGCGAGGTTACAGGGATGAATAGTTGAATGGACGTATATGACTCTGCAATTAATTTCTGGGAATGCCGGCATTTAGCACTCGTTTGACTTCTCATTGAGAACCGTATTTTTGCTACCGGAAATGCAATTTTGCGTAAATGCGTGTTAAAGTACAATGGGTCAGTGACAGATCATTGTATGTCTCCATTATTTTGTATTTGGTTACAGGTTTTCTTCCTAACCTCTGCGATTAATGTTTGATATTAAGTGTATGATTTAGACATTTTCACGTAAATTTGAATTAGATAATCTACAATCCACTAAAGTTTTCTATTGGATAAAAACATACTCTCCTGCCATAGTACAAGAGGCAACAAAATGTCTGGAAGACCTAACCCATATTCGTTCAAAAGAACTGACATAAATGCACTCTCGCTCAAAGATTCAGTAAGTGTTTTACAGTTATAATGGAAATTTTTATGTATCTGGCGATGGCATGCGACAAGTTTCTCTGCCTTTCTTTTTAGGGCTATTATAAGTATGGGACTCGCTTCCCACTGGATTTACTAAGCTGGAAAATGTCTTCCAGTTCCTCTTTACTTTTTTTAGCGTTTGAAGTGGGGAGGAGAGAGAGTGACTGGGGAACGGATACGGATGGCCGTAGGAAGGAAAGGTTTTTTATTACAGATAAGAGTGAAAAGAGGCGAGATATAGTTTGCTTTCGACAATGAAGCGAAGAGCAGTTTCTTGATATACAAGATTTAGAGCAAAATATTCTTCACTCCACCCATACAGTCCTCCACAAAAGAAAAATAAGCGAGCGACGACGCCCCACATGAAGAAAATTTCACGGTTGAGAAACGAACATGTAATAGGGTGTGGAAAATATGCCCCCGCCTCCCCCCACCCTCCACCTCTCCCCACTTCTCCCCAATTTTACAAGCCAGCGCAGCCTTTGCCTGACCCACTCGCCTGCTTTTTGGGGCGCGCCGCCCTCCGAGTCGTCCACATGGAAACCCAACTGTTCTGGGTACAGAATTTTGAAAGCAACCGTTCCCAGGTTCATGGACGTCTTTGCAGAGGTTGAAGCTTTAGTTTTCGTTTTTGAGCCCTTCACTTTCGAACTCGAAGGCATGGCAGAGTAGACCAGTTCGATTCCTTCAGTTTCTTTTTATTCATTGTCATTTCATTTCGTGCTGACCGTGTCAACCACTGGAGAATCCGCCTCCAAAATTCGTATGTGGAAAAGAGAACCCCCTGAACCCCGGCTCACAAAGAACCACAGCCTGATGACAGCGCTAGAACGACCAGTCCAATATTCTGTTTCCGATGCAAGGCGGGGGAGAGGGGAGCGGGGGGGAAAGGGGAAACGAGCAGGGAAAGAGAACGAGTGGGTGAGATGACATGCGGAGGAGAGGAACCTAGTGAAAAGTGAATGCGGTGACGATGATACGGGGAATTGAGTGTAACGGGCTAGGAAGGGGCGCTCGGTTTTCCCAATGGGAAATACTGGCAGCGGGACCGGAAAATGCATTTACGAAACTATGAAGTGCTTGAAAACTACATATTTTCCTCTAATTTAAATAAACATACATCAACATAAAGTGGAATTTAGGGAGTGAAGATAAACGCGACGATTTACCAGTAATGCAGGCGGGAGTTCGGTATCTCCGAAACGATGTGATTTGAATAATTAGAGGTAAACGGAACTTCTGGCCTCGCTTAAGCCCGGTCACGAACAGGAAGAGCGACAAGGCACGGCTAGTCACAGAGCGAAGAGATAGGCGCGGTGCCGCAAACAGACGGGGCGGGTTTCGGTAACTTGATACGAGTGTGTGCGATACTAGTAATATTGCCACAGCCCTGTTGAGCCCTATTTCAAATGTGAGGAATAATATCTGTTTCAACGCGGAGAGAACCGGCGAGGTGATTGCAGCTTTTATGATTGATTGTTGGTCAAGCTGCTTCCTCCGTTTGCGTTTGAAACGCCTGACGGTTGCAGGTCATTTTAGATACGTACTTCGTTCGAAAAGATTTTAACTCGTAAGTGTTACGTGCACCAATTATTTTTAGGCCATTATTTCTCAAACTTGTTAACTGCGGCTTGACGAGCACAGGATGAGATCGTGAACTCAAATATCTCATTATTTTCACGAACCGGTGCGGAAGACCATTTTTCGAACCATGGCGTGAATCTTCGTTACACATTCTAGGACGAGAGATAATATCGGAGGCCTTATGCACAGCATCCTTCTTATGGACCGGCGTTAGGGTCCGAAGAGTCCCAGGGACCTCTTTATTGACAGAATAGGCTCAGCGAGGCGCGCGTGAGAGGACTTTTAGCAAGTTCCTCTCGTCCCTGTCAAATATGGATTCTGCTGGAGACAGATCGGGGGGAGAGGGAGAGCTGGATAAACACGGGAAAGGGAAGGCAGAAGAAATGTTGATGAAAATTATTAAGAGTGAAACTGTAAATATAAAAGCCAATGTTGTTACAAGTACAATTAAAGTACTAGTCGAACAATTACAACATTATTAAAAACAACCCGCATTAGAGTGACTTACGAAGCCATCTTATTCCAAAGCAAATATTTATTGCTGAGGTTGGCAAGTTGCATCCACTTACAGCAGTGATTCCCAAAGTGTGTGCCGCGGCACACTAGTGTCCCGCCATTATCTCCTTGGTGTGCCGCGAAAATAATATAATTTTGCCCGGTTACGAGAGTTCCTCACATAATGAAATTTACATGTAGTATTTTAAAACGAACTGATAAGTCCAGGACTATGTATATATATCAAAGGGCAGGTGTGCCGCCAAAATATTAGTTATTTCCTAGTGTGCCGTCGTACTAAAAAGTTTGAAAACCACTGACTTACAGTAGCGAATGTAGATGAGTAGGAGCATGGGTGCATTCAAATAGTTTCACAATTAGCAAGTTTCACATTGACGATAATCGGTTGTGTTTGCGTCCTCCATTCCCACCGCTATTTCGCCAAGTAGTTATGCAAATCGGTAGATTCAGAAGTTTGTTTGAATACTAGAAGTTCCTCTTCAGTTCCCCGATTGGATCTTGTTTTAGTAACGACGTGGCACTTCGTTTTCGATCGTTGGTAATGACCTGGAAGCCTTGTAGACAGTTTCGCTGCGCGCCTGCGATATCGACGGCAGGTGGACGATAGACGGCGCGTGCTTACGTGCGAAAAGAGAGAGGGAGTGATGGAGGGAGGGAGAAAGAAAGGACAAGGACAAGGAGAGGGAGAGGGAGAGGGGGGGGTAGAGAGAAGGAGAGGCAGGAGAAGACAAAGAGAGAGGGAGGGTGTTTCAATATTGCTGGAGGTCCTCCTCGTTACCGCAGCGATAAAGTCAAGATGAGCGACTAGAAATGAATTTCCGCTTCAGGCAAGCACCGTCATGCGTCTAATAGAAGATGAGCGGCGACGCAAGCAAGGAAGGAGAAATACAGATAGACATGTTCCGAGGTGAACACCCATCCACCCACCCGTACGCAGTATACAAATAGTTTTTCTTCTGATTATAGTTAATCTTATTTAAAAAGAAAGATTATCATCATCAGTAGCAGCAACGAAAGTACCATGAGAGTTACCACCTGACCATCAATAACACACCACTCCCAGCAAGCGTAACACCACCACCTCCGCCACTAGCACCACAAGTGAGCTCGCAGGCGCACAGGCACACATGGCCGGGGGAGCACCGGAGCAGCAGATAAGGAGCTTACCGAACAAAACTTTGGTCTTGGGAGCCATTAGTTCGTGTGAATTATTAGACGCGGGTTTCGCTATCGAGCTGAGGCAAGCAGCTGGTGGTAGTGGCGTGTACAGCGTTTTCATTATGATAAAGGAGTGGTAGATTTAAGACTGGCTATTAATAGTCTGTTTGTATCTGGCTAATTGCACCGTCTTCTCCAGTCTGCCTTGAAATCAGAGGTTTTCTATTTCTTTTCTTTGCGAGACTAGTCATAGTTGCGTAAACAGTAAAATATTATCACCTAACGCAGATATAGGTCGAGATCAGGGAGTTATCCAACATTTATATTGCTAGCACCTGTGGCCCGTTTTTATTCGCCATTTCCCTTAGTCCCTTTGACGCTTAGTCATTTTAGTTAAATCATAGAGTCCTCCCAAGGGAGCTTTGACATGGACCTTAGCAGTCGGGCGAATGTGTTCCTGGTTAGCCCAAGGTCCTTAGGGCACCAGTTCTTCCCGTAGCAGCTCATTGAAGTGGTTTTCTTTATGAAAACTTTGTTATAGATGCTGCAGATTACGGACATATTGTTCTTGCATCTTGTATTAGGTCTGTGATTTAATCGTATCCACTCGAAACCCTACATGCGCATCATAAATAATGGTATTAAGTATATATATATATATATATATATATATATATATATATATATATATATATTATGTATATATATTAATATATATAGATAATATATAATATATATAATATATATATATATATAATATATATAATTATATATATATATTATATTATTATTATATATATATGTTATATATATATATATATATATATATTATATATGTATATATATATATATATATATATATGTATGTATATGTATATATATATTATATATATATATGTATATTATGTATATAGTGTGTTATATAGATATATATATAGATAGATAGACGGATATATAATATATAGATGTATATAGATTATACATTATGTATATATACACATATATATAC